>NC_138313.1:51795000-51817500 GCF_965601325.2 Salmo salar | reverse complement strand
TGAGCTGAGGGAGCAGAGAGCTGAGCTGAGGGAGCAGAGAGCTGAGCTGAGCTGAGGGAGCAGAGAGCTGAGCTGAGGGAGCAGAGAGCTGAGCTGAGGGAGCAGAGAGCTGAGCTGAGGGAGCAGAGAGCTGAGCTGAGTGAGCAGAGAGCTGAGCTGAGGGAGCAGAGAGCTGAGCTGAGAGAGCAGAGAGCTGAGCTGAGGGAGCAGGGAGCAGAGAGCTGAGCTGAGGGAGCAGAGAGCTGAGCTGAGGGAGCAGAGAGCTGAGCTGAGGGAGCAGAGAGCTGAGCTGAGCTGAGGGAGCAGAGAGCTGAGCTGAGGGAGCAGAGAGCTGAGCTGAGGGAGCAGGGAGCTGAGCTGAGGGAGCAGAGAGCTGAGCTGAGGGAGCAGGGAGCTGAGCTGAGGGAGCAGAGAGCTGAGCTGAGGGAGCAGAGAGCTGAGCTGAGAGGGCAGAGAGCTGAGCTGAGGGAGCAGAGAGCTGAGCTGAGGGAGCAGAGAGCTGAGCTGCGCTGAGGGAGGAGAGAGCTGAGCTGAGGGAGCAGAGAGCTGAGCTGAGAGAGCAGAGAGCTGAGCTGAGGGAGCAGAGAGCTGAGCTGAGGGAGCAGAGAGCTGAGCTGAGAGAGCAGAGAGCTGAGCTGAGGGAGCAGGGAGCAGAGAGCTGAGCTGAGGGAGCAGAGCGCTGAGCTGAGGGAGCAGAGAGCTGAGCTGAGGGAGCAGAGAGCTGAGCTGAGGGAGCAGAGAGATGAGCTGAGGGAGCAGAGAGCTGAGCTGAGGGAGCAGAGAGCTGAGCTGAGAGAGCAGAGAGCTGAGCTGAGGTAGCAGGGAGCAGAGAGCTGAGCTGAGGGAGCAGAGAGCTGAGCTGAGCTGAGGGAGCAGAGAGCTGAGCTGAGGGAGCAGAGAGCTGAGCTGAGAGAGCAGAGAGCTGAGCTGAGGGAGCAGAGAGCTGAGCTGTGCTGAGGGAGCAGAGAGCTGAGCTGAGGGAGCAGAGAGCTGAGCTGAGGGAGCAGAGAGCTGAGCTGAGGGAGCAGAGAGCTGAGCTGAGCTGAGGGAGCAGAGAGCTGAGCTGTGCTGAGGGAGCAGAGAGCCGAGCTGAGGGAGCAGAGAGCAGAGAGCTGAGCTGAGGGAGCAGAGAGCTGAGCTGAGGGAGCAGAGAGCTGAGCTGAGGGAGCAGGAAACAGGGAGCAGAGAGCTGAGGGAGCAGGGAGCTGAGCTGTGCTGAGCTGAGGGAGCAGGGAGCTGAGCTGAAGGAGCAGAGAGCTGAGCTGAGGGAGCAGAGAGCTGAGCTGAGGGAGCAGAGAGCTGAGCTGAGGGAGCAGAGAGCTGAGCTGAGGGAGCAGAGAGCTGAGCTGAGGGAGCAGAGAGCTGAGCTGAGGGAGCAGAGAGCTGAGCTGTGCTGAGGGAGCAGAGAGCTGAGCTGAGGGAGCAGAGAGCTGAGCTGAGGGAGCAGAGAGCTGAGCTGAGGGAGCAGAGAGCTGAGCTGAGGGAGCAGAGAGCTGAGCTGAGGGAGAAGAGAGCTGAGCTGAGGGAGCAGAGAGCCGAGCTGAGGGAGCAGGAAACAGGGAGCAGAGAGCTGAGGGAGCAGAGAGCTGAGGGAGCAGGGAGCTGAGCTGTGCTGAGCTGAGGGAGCAGGGAGCTGAGCTGAAGGAGCAGAGAGATGAGCTGAGGGAGCAGAGAGATGAGCTGAGGGAGCAGAGAGATGAGCTGAGGGAGCAGAGAGATGAGCTGAGGGAGCAGAGAGATGAGCTGAGGGAGCAGAGAGATGAGCTGAGCTGAGGGAGCAGAGAGATGAGCTGAGGGAGCAGAGAGATGAGCTGAGGGAGCAGAGAGATGAGCTGATGAGTTCTCATTAACAGATAAAGGTTTGTAGAGGCTGCATCCCCAAGAGCTCCGGTCTGAACTCGGCCACTGTGAAGGGAATAGGGTGCTATTTGGGATGCACAGCCAGACAGATGAGTGTTGACAGACTGCAGTTAAGCAGCCAGACAGATGAGTGTTGACAGACTGCAGTTAGGCAGTTAGGCAGCCAGACAGATGAGTGTTGACAGACTGCAGTTAAGCAGCCAGACAGATGAGTGTTGACAGACTGCAGAACAGAGAACAGAGCTGTTCTTGCTAAACTCATCCATTATCCTGACCACTTCTGCCTGCACGGCCCCGACCCACACACACGTCAGCTTTAATGTGCCAGGGCCGCTTAACACACACACACACACACATTTAATGGTTCATGGTCGTTTGCGTGGCAGGTGCACCAACCTTCAGGGAACTCATCCGTGCCGAATCAGAGAAGAGGAGAGGGGAGAGGAGAAAGAGAGAGAGAGAACTGAGAGGAAAGAAAGAGGAGAACAGAGGAGAGGAAGAGGAGGAGGACAGAGGAGAGGAAGAGGAGGAGACAGGAGTAGAGAGAAGGAGAGAAGAGAGGAGAGCAGGAGAGTGGAGGAGAGGAGAGAGGAGAGAAGAGGAGAGGAGAGAGATCTGAGAAGGGAGACAGGAGGAGAGGAGAGAGGAGGACCGGAGGAGAGGAGAGAGGAGAAGACCGGAGGAGAGGAGAGAGGAGGAGAGGAGAGAGGAGACAGGAGACCGGAGGAGAGGAGAGAGGAGAAGACCGGAGGAGAGGAGAGAGGAGGAGAGGAGAGAGGAGGAGACAGGAGACCGGAGGAGAGGAGAGAGGAGAAGACCGGAGGAGAGGAGAGAGGAGAAGACCGGAGGAGAGGAGAGAGGAGGAGACAGGGGGAGAGGAGAGAGGAGGACCGGAGGAGAGGAGAGAGGAGAAGACCGGAGGAGAGGAGAGAGGAGGAGAGGAGAGAGGAGGAGAGGAGAGAGGAGAAGACCGGAGGAGAGGAGAGAGGAGGAGAGGAGAGAGGAGGAGACAGGAGACCGGAGGAGAGGAGAGAGGAGAAGACCGGAGGAGAGGAGAGAGGAGAAGACCGGAGGAGAGGAGAGAGGAGGAGACAGGGGGAGAGGAGAGAGGAGGACCGGAGGAGAGGAGAGAGGAGAAGACTGGAGGAGAGGAGAGAGGAGGAGAGGAGAGAGGAGAAGAGAGGAGGAGAGGAGAGAGGAGAGAGGAGACCGGAGGAGAGGAGAGAGGAGGAGAGGAGAGAGGAGAGAGGAGGACCGGAGGAGAGGAGAGAGGAGAAGACCGGAGGAGAGGAGAGAGGAGAGAGGAGGAGAGGAGAGAGGAGACCGGGGGAGAGGAGAGAGGAGGACCGGAGGAGAGCAGAGAGGAGAGAGGAGGACCGGAGGAGAGGAGAGAGGAGAGAGGAGGAGAGAGGAGGAGAGGAGAGAGGAGGAGACCGGAAGAGAGGAGACCGGGGGAGAGGAGAGAGGAGGAGACCGGAGGAGAGGAGAGAGGAGGACCGGAGGAGAGGAGAGAGGAGAGAGGAGGAGACCGGAGAGGTCCCCCCTGCTCTGTCCACCCTGAGAGGCAGATAAGCTAGAGCCGTTGCACACACAGTCCATCATATAACGGAGGTCCAGCTGTGTCCCGCCTGGATCCAGACCCCCCATCAGGGCAGTAGGTGTCTGCAGCAGAAAGGGTCTGATCACCCCCTTGCTGTGAGCCTGTGTGTGTGTGTGTCTGTGTCTGTGTGTCCCTGTGTCTGGCAGACAGACACAGGTCTGATCAGCTCCCCACTGTGTTACCTGGCTGCAACAGGCCTCAGTGACCACCCATTAGCCTTCAGTCCATCGGACCACACACACACACACACACACACACACACACACACACACACACACACACACACACACACACACACACACACACACACACACACACACACACACACACACACACACACACACACACACACACACACACACACAGCCCTGATTACAGGGTGGCATGGAGAGACCACACGGCAAGGGGAGACCGCTGGAACATGGCTGAGTCCCTAATGACACCCTATTCCCTATATAGTGCACTACTTTAGACCAGAGCCCTATTGAACCCTATTCCCTATATAGTGCACTACTTTAGACCAGAGTCCTATGGCACCCTATTCCCTATATATAGTGCACTACTTTAGACCAGAGCCCTATGGAACCCTATTCCCTATATATAGTGCACTACTTTAGACCAGAGCCCTATTGAACCCTATTCCCAATATATAGTGCACTACTTTAGACCAGAGCCCTATTGAACCCTATTCCCTATATATAGTGCACTACTTTAGACCAGAGCCCTATTGAACCCTATTCCCTATATATAGTGCACTACTTTAGACCAGAGCCCTATTGAACCCTATTCCCTATATAGTGCACTACTTTAGACCAGAGCCCTATTGAACCCTATTCCCTATATATAGTGCACTACTTTAGACCAGAGCCCTATTGAACCCTATTCCCTATATATAGTGCACTACTTTAGACCAGAGCCCTATGGCACCCTATTCCCTATATAGTGCACTACTTTAGACCAGAGCCCTATTGAACCCTATTCCCTATATAGTGCACTACTTTAGACCAGGACCCTATTTGAGACACACAGTTATAATTGAATCTGCTTTATAAGAGAATCAGTAGGGAAATATCTGTCCAGGTGGGACAGCTCACACCATTTGTTACAAATTATGCTTCCCGGGGCTGTAAAGTTGACACCTGCCTCTTCAATCAAACCACATTTTATTTGTCACATTCTTCGTAAACAGCAGGTGTAGACAGACTAACAGTGAAATGCTTCCTTAAGGTGGTGGACTAGGATGAGGTTAATTACATCTAGACGTTCCGCTAGCGGAACACCTGCTCCATTATCCAATGATGGGCGTGGCGCGAAATACAAACTCCTCTAAAATACAAAAACTTCCAATTTTTCAAACATATGACTATTTCACAGCATTTTAAAGACAAGACTCTCCTTTATCTAACCACACTGTCCGATTTCAAAAAGGCTTTACAGCGAAAGCAAAACATTAGATTATGTCAGCAGAGTACCAAGCCAGAAATAATCAGACACCCATTTTTCAAGCTAGCATATAATGTCACAAAAACCTAGAAGACAGCTAAATGCTGCACTAACCTTTGATGATCTTCATCAGATGACACACCTAGGACATTATGTTATACAATACATGCATGTTTTGTTCAATCAAGTTCATATTTATATCAAAAACCAGCTTTTTACATTAGCATGTGACGTTCAGAACTAGCATACCCCCCGCAAACTTCCGGGGAATTCGCTAACATTTTACTAAATTACTCACGATAAACGTTCACAAAAAGCATAACAATTATTTTAAGAATTATAGATACAGACCTCCTCTATGCACTCGATATGTCCGATTTTAAAATAGCTTTTTGGTGAAAGCACATTTTGCAATATTCTAAGTACATAGCCCAGGCATCACGGGCTAGCAATTTAGACACCCGGCAAGTTTAGCACTCACCAATATCAGCTTTACTATTATAAAAGTTTCATTACCTTTTGTTGTCTTCGTCAGAATGCACTCCCAGGACTGCTACTTCAATAACAAATGTTGGTTTGGTCCAAAATAATCCATCGTTATATCCGAATAGCGGCGTTTTGTTCGTGCGTCCCAGACACTATCTGAAATGGTAAATCAGGGTCGCGCGCATGGCGCAATTCGTGACAAAAAAAATCTAAATATTCCATTACCGTACTTCGAAGCATGTCAACCGCTGTTTAAAATCCATTTTTATGCCATTTTTCTCGTAAAAAAGCGATAATATTCCGACCAGGAATATCCGTTTAGCTAAACAGAGGAAAGTAAACAAAGCTTTCGGTCGACGCGGGCACGAGCCTGAGTCTCACAGTACTGTAACCAGCCACTACCCAAACGCGCTACTTTGTTTCAGCCAGAGCCTGCAAAGCCACGATTCAGCTTTTTACCGCCTTCTGAGACCCTATGGCAGCCGTAGGAAGTGTCACGGGACAGCTAAGATCCTCACTCTTCAATAAACAGAGACAAGAAGAACGACACCTTGTCAGACAGGCCACTTCCTGCCTGAAACCTTGTCAGGTTGTAATAAGTATATGCATATTCTAGTTACTGGGTAGGAGTGGTAACCAGATTAAATCGGGTATGTTTTTTATCCAGCCGTGAAAATACTGCCCCTTAGCCATAACAGGTTAAGGGCCTTACTTCCCAACAATGCAAAGATAAAATAATAATAATTTAATAATAGAAAATAATAATAATTTAATAATAGAAAATCAATAACACGAGGAATGAATACACAATAAGTACATGATAACTTGGCTATATACACAGGGTACCAGTACATAATAACTTGGCTATATACACAGGGTACCAGTACATAATAACTTGGCTATATACACAGGGTACCAGTACATAATAACTTGGCTATATACACAGGGTACCAGTACATAATAACTTGGCTATATACACAGGGTACCAGTACATAATAACTTGGCTATATACACAGGGTACCAGTACATAATAACTTGGCTATATACACAGGGTACCAGTACATAATAACTTGGCTATATACACAGGGTACCAGTACATAATAACTTGGCTATATACACAGGGTACCAGTACATAATAACTTGGCTATATACACAGGGTACCAGTACATAATAACTTGGCTATATACACAGGGTACCAGTACATAATAACTTGGCTATATACACAGGGTACCAGTACATAATAACTTGGCTATATACACAGGGTACCAGTACATAATAACTTGGCTATATACACAGGGTACCAGTACATAATAACTTGGCTATATACACAGGGTACCAGTACATAATAACTTGGCTATATACACAGGGTACCAGTACATAATAACTTGGCTATATACACAGGGTACCAGTACATAATAACTTGGCTATATACACAGGGTACCAGTACCGAGTCCAGGTGCTGGGGTACGAGGTTTTGAGGTAGATATGTACATATAGGTAGGGATAAAGTGACTAGGCAACAGGATAGATAATAGACAGTAACAGCAGTATACTGTAGGTAGGGGTAAAGGATAGATAATAGACAGTAACAGCAGTATACTGTAGGTAGGGGTAAAGGATAGATAATAGACAGTATACTGTAGGTAGGGGTAAAGGATAGATAATAGACAGTAACAGCAGTATACTGTTGGTAGGGGTAAAGGATAGATAATAGACAGTAACAGCAGTATACTGTAGGTAGGGGTAAAGGATAGATAATAGACAGTAACAGCAGTATACTGTAGTTAGGGGTAAAGGATAGATAATAGACAGTAACAGCAGTATACTGTAGGTAGGGGTAAAGGATAGATAATAGACAGTATACTGTAGGTAGGGGTAAAGGATAGATAGTAGACAGTAACAGCAGTATACTGTAGGTAGGGGTAAAGGATAGATAATAGACAGTATACTGTTGGTAGGGGTAAAGGATAGATAATAGACAGTAACAGCAGTATACTGTAGGTAGGGGTAAAGGATAGATAATAGACAGTAACAGCAGTATACTGTAGGTAGGGGTAAAGGATAGATAATAGACAGTAACAGCAGTATACTGTAGGTAGGGGTAAAGGATAGATAATAGACAGTAACAGCAGTATACTGTAGGTAGGGGTAAAGGATAGATAGTAGACAGTAACAGCAGTATACTGTAGGTAGGGGTAAAGGATAGATAATAGACAGTAACAACAGTATACTGTAGGTAGGGATAAAGTGACTAGGCAACAGGATAGATAATAGACAGTAACAGCAGTGTATGTCAAAATAGTTTCCTGTAGTCCACAATCATCTCCTTTGTCTTACTGACAATAAGGGAGAGGTTGTTGTCCTGGGACCACACTGCCAGGTCTCTGACCTCCTCCCTATAGGATGTCTCATCGTTGTCGGTGATCAGGCCTACCCCAGTTGTGTCGTCGGCAAACTTAATGATGGTGTTGGAGTCGTACTCAGCCACGCCGTCGTGGGTGAACAGGGAGTACAGGAGGGGACTGAGCACGCACTCCTGAGGGGCCCCCGTGTTGAGGATCAGTGTGGCAGATTTGTTGCTACCTACCCTCACCACCTGGGGGCAGCCCGTCAGGAAGTCCAGGATCCAGTTGCAGAGGGAGGTGTTTAGTCCCAGGGTCCTTAGCTTAGTGATGAGCTTCGTGGGCACTATGGTGTTGAACGCTGAGCTGTAGTCAATGAACAGCATTCTCACATAAGTGTTCCTTTTGTCCAGATGGGAAAGGGCAGTGTAGAGTGCAATAGAGATTGCATTATCATCTGTGGATCTGTTTGGGCGGTATGTGAATTGGGTCCAAGGTTTCTACCAGTGACTGATGTGGTATGTATACTCTTCAATGCCATCGGATGAATCCCAGAACATATTCCAGTCTGTGCTAGGTTTCTGGGATGATGGTGTTGATGTGAGTCGTGACCAGCCCTTTCAAAAGCATTTCATGGCTACAGATGTGATTGTTACAGGGTGATAAACATTTAGACAGATTACCTTGGAGTTCTTGGGCACAGGGACTATGGTGGTCTGCTTGAAACATGTATGTATTACAGAGTGTCTTAGGGAGAGGTTGAAAATGTCAGTGAAGACACTTGCCAACTGGTCAGCGCATGCTCTGAGTACGCGTCCTGATAACCCGTCTGGCCCAGCGGCCTTGTGAATGTTGACCTGTTTAAAGGACTTACTCACATCGGCTCCAGAGAGTGTGATCACACAGTCATCCTGAACAGCTGGTGCTCTCATGCATGGGTTCAGTGTTGCTAGCCTCGAAGCGAGCATAGAAGGTATTTAGCAAGTCTGGTAGGCTCTCGTCACTGGGCAGCTCGCGGCAGGGTTTCCCTTTGTAATCCGTGATCGTTTGCAAGCCTTGTCACATTTGAAGAGCGTCAGAGCCAGTGTAGTAAGATTCAATCTTGGTCCTGTATTACGCTTTGCCTGTTTGATGGTTCGTCGGAGGGCATAGCGGGATTTCTTATAAACGTCCGGGTTAGAGTCCCGCTCCTTGAAAGTGTCAGCTCTAGCCTTTAGCTCAGTGTGAATGTTGCCTGTAATCCATGGCTTCTGGTTGGGATATGTACGGACAATGTCGTCGATGCCCTTATTAATGAAGCCAGTGACTGATGTGGTATACTCTTCAATGCCATCGGATGAATCCCAGACGATATTCCAGTGTGTGCTAGCGAAACGGTCCTGTACCGTAGCATCCGCTTCATCAGGAAAAACTTCCGTATTGAGCGTGTCACTGGTACTTCCTGTTTGAGTTTTTGCTTGTAAGCAGGAATCAGGAGGATATAATTATGGTCAGATTTGAGGGCGGGGGAGAGCTTCGTACGGGTTTTTGTGTGTGGAGTAAAGAAGGTCTAGAGTTTTGTTGCCTTTAGTTGCACAAGTGACGTGCTGGTAGAAATTAGGTAAAAACGGATTTAAGTTTTCCAGCATTAAAATCACCGGCCACTAGGAGCGCCGACTCTGGGTGTGCATTTTCTTGTTTGCTTATATCCCCTAGACAGCTGAGTGCTTTTTTTCGGTTATAGGAAACGATGGCGGAAACATTATGTACAGAAAAGTTAAGATCAGCACTGCTATTCCCTCCAGGACTGCTATTCCCCCAGGACTGCTATTCCCCCCAGGACTGCTATTCCCTCCAGGACTGCTATTCCCTCCAGGACTGCTATTCCCTCCAGGACTGCTATTCCCTCCAGGACTGCTATTCCCTCCAGGACTGCTATTCCCTCCAGGACTGCTATTCCCCCCAGGACTGCTATTCCCTCCAGGACTGCTATTCCCTCCAGGACTGCTATTCCCCCCAGGACTGCTATTCCCTCCAGGACTGCTATTCCCCCCAGGACTGCTATTCCCCCCAGGACTGCTATTCCCTCCAGGACTGCTATTCCCCCCAGGACTGCTATTCCCCCCAGGACTGCTATTCCCTCCAGGACTGCTATTCCCTCCAGGACTGCTATTCCCTCCAGGACTGCTATTCCCTCCAGGACTGCTATTCCCTCCAGGACTGCTATTCCCTCCAGGACTGCTATTCCCCCCAGGACTGCTATTCCCTCCAGGACTGCTATTCCCTCCAGGACTGCTATTCCCTCCAGGACTGCTATTCCCTCCAGGACTGCTATTCCCCCCAGGACTGCTATTCCCTCCAGGACTGCTATTCCCCCCAGGACTGCTATTCCCCCCAGGACTGCTATTCCCTCCAGGACTGCTATTCCCCCCAGAGACGTTATCTTATTAATGACACCCCTCTGTCCTGTGGGCCTGTAGAGAGGGCAGCTCAGACTCATAATGTCATGAGTAGACTGTCCTCTGTCCTGTGGGCCTGTAGAGAGGGCAGCTCAGACTCATAACGTCGTGAGTAGACTGTCCTCTGTCCTGTGGGCCTGTAGAGAGGGCAGCTCAGACTCATAACGTCGTGAGAAGACTGTCCTCTGTCCTGTGGGTCTGTAGAGAGGGCAGCTCAGACTCATAATGTCATGAGTAGACTGTCCTCTGTCCTGTGGGTCTGTAGAGAGGGCAGCTCAGACTCATAACGTCATGAGTAGACTGTCCTCTGTCCTGTGGGCCTGTAGAGAGGGCAGCTCAGACTCATAACGTCGTGAGTAGACTGTCCTCTGTCCTGTGGGTCTGTAGAGAGGGCAGCTCAGACTCATAATGTCATGAGTAGACTGTCCTCTGTCCTGTGGGTCTGTAGAGAGGGCAGCTCAGACTCATAACGTCGTGAGTAGACTGTCCTCTGTCCTGTGGGTCTGTAGAGAGGGCAGCTCAGACTCATAACGTCATGAGTAGACTGTCCTCTGTCCTGTGGGCCTGTAGAGAGGGCAGCTCAGACTCATAACGTCGTGAGTAGACTGTCCTCTGTCCTGTGGGTCTGTAGAGAGGGCAGCTCAGACTCATAATGTCATGAGTAGACTGTCCTCTGTCCTGTGGGTCTGTAGAGAGGGCAGCTCAGACTCATAACGTCGTGAGTAGACCCCCTCTGTCCTGTGGGCCTGTAGAGAGGGCAGCTCAGACTCATAATGTCATGAGTAGACTGTCCTCTGTCCTGTGGGTCTGTAGAGAGGGCAGCTCAGACTCATAATGTCATGAGTAGACTGTCCTCTGTCCTGTGGGTCTGTAGAGAGGGCAGCTCAGACTCATAATGTCGTGAGTAGACTGTCCTCTGTCCTGTGGGTCTGTAGAGAGGGCAGCTCAGACTCATAACGTCGTGAGTAGACTGTCCTCTGTCCTGTGGGCCTGTAGAGAGGGCAGCTCAGACTCATAACGTCGTGAGTAGACTGTCCTCTGTCCTGTGGGCCTGTAGAGAGGGCAGCTCAGACTCATAACGTCATGAGTAGACACCCTCTGTCCTGTGGGCCTGTAGAGAGGGCAGCTCAGACTCATAATGTAATGAGTAGACTGTCCTCTGTCCTGTGGGCCTGTAGAGAGGGCAGCTCAGACTCATAATGTCATGAGTAGACTGTCCTCTGTCCTGTGGGCCTGTAGAGAGGGCAGCTCAGACTCATAACGTCGTGAGAAGACTGTCCTCTGTCCTGTGGGTCTGTAGAGAGGGCAGCTCAGACTCATTATGTCATGAGTAGACTGTCCTCTGTCCTGTGGGTCTGTAGAGAGGGCAGCTCAGACTCATAATGTCATGAGTAGACTGTCCTCTGTCCTGTGGGTCTGTAGAGAGGGCAGCTCAGACTCATAACGTCGTGAGTAGACTGTCCTCTGTCCTGTGGGTCTGTAGAGAGGGCAGCTCAGACTCATAACGTCGTGAGTAGACTGTCCTCTGTCCTGATGGTCTGTATAGAGGGCACCTCAGACTCATAACGTCGTGAGTAGACTGTCCTCTGTCCTGTGGGTCTGTAGAGAGGGCAGCTTAGACTCATAACGTCATGAGTAGACCCCCTCTGTCCTGTGGGTCTGTAGAGAGGGCAGCTCAGACTCATAACGTCGTGAGTAGACTGTCCTCTGTCCTGTGGGTCTGTAGAGAGGGCAGCTCAGACTCATAATGTCGTGAGTAGACTGTCCTCTGTCCTGTGGGTCTGTAGAGAGGGCAGCTCAGACTCATAATGTCGTGAGTAGACTGTCCTCTGTCCTGTGGGCCTGTAGAGAGGGCAGCTCAGACTCATAATGTAATGAGTAGACTGTCCTCTGTCCTGTGGGCCTGTAGAGAGGGCAGCTCAGACTCATAATGTCATGAGTAGACTGTCCTCTGTCCTGTGGGCCTGTAGAGAGGGCAGCTCAGACTCATAACGTCGTGAGAAGACTGTCCTCTGTCCTGTGGGTCTGTAGAGAGGGCAGCTCAGACTCATTATGTCATGAGTAGACTGTCCTCTGTCCTGTGGGCCTGTAGAGAGGGCAGCTCAGACTCATAACGTCATGAGTAGACTGTCCTCTGTCCTGTGGGCCTGTAGAGAGGGCAGCTCAGACTCATAACGTCGTGAGTAGACTGTCCTCTGTCCTGTGGGTCTGTAGAGAGGGCAGCTCAGACTCATAATGTCATGAGTAGACTGTCCTCTGTCCTGTGGGTCTGTAGAGAGGGCAGCTCAGACTCATAACGTCGTGAGTAGACTGTCCTCTGTCCTGTGGGTCTGTAGAGAGGGCAGCTCAGACTCATAACGTCGTGAGTAGACTGTCCTCTGTCCTGATGGTCTGTATAGAGGGCACCTCAGACTCATAACGTCGTGAGTAGACTGTCCTCTGTCCTGTGGGTCTGTAGAGAGGGCAGCTTAGACTCATAACGTCATGAGTAGACCCCCTCTGTCCTGTGGGTCTGTAGAGAGGGCAGCTCAGACTCATAACGTCGTGAGTAGACTGTCCTCTGTGTGTGCGTGCGTGTGTGTGTATGTGATATATACATGCATTGCCGTCTATCTCCCGGGTGCACCAGTAACCAGTATTGACAAAGCATTTAGAGCAGCTGTAGACCTCAACACTGTAAGGCATTGAAGTTCAATTGTTCCTTCACAGTAGATTCCAGGATACAGACTGCCAGTCCAACACCTGTTGGTAATGATCTATAATGAAGGGGTTTGCTACTCATTGAGTCTCAAAATCCACTCTGAGGAAAGAAAAAAAACAGTACAAGCTAAAATGGATCTTCGGCTGTCCCCCGTAGGAGAATCTTTTGAAGAACCATTTTTGGTTCTAGGTAGAACACATTTGGGTTCCATGTAGAACCCTTTCAACATAGAGGGTTCGACATGGAACTCAAAATGGTTCTACCCGGGAACCAAAAAAGGTTCTCCTATGAGGACAGCCAAAGAACCCTTTTGGAAGCCTCTTTTCTAATACTATATTACTCCCTGTTTAAATCAAGGTTAAAAACATAAAAAAATACTAGTAGGTTATTGGTGTAAGATACGGTATAGACTAATGATTATATTAGATACAGTATAGACTAATGACTATATTAGATACAGTATAGACTAATGACTATATTAGATACAGTATAGACTAATGACTATATTAGATACAGTATAGACTAATGATTATATTAGATACAGTATAGACTAATGACTATATTAGATACAGTATAGACTAATGACTATATTAGATACAGTATAGACTAATGATTATATTAGATACAGTATAGACTAATGACTATATTAGATACAGTATAGACTAATGACTATATTAGATACAGTATAGACTAATGACTATATTAGATACAGTATAGACTAATGACTATATTAGATACAGTATAGACTAATGACTATATTAGATACAGTATAGACTAATGACTATATTAGATACAGTATAGACTAATGACTATATTAGATACAGTATAGACTAATGATTATATTAGATAATATAAAGACTAATGATTATATTAGATACAGTATAGACTAATGATTATATTAGATACAGTATAGACTAATGATTATATTAGATACAGTATAGACTAATGATTACATTAGATACAGTATAGACTAATGACTATATTAGATACAGTATAGACTAATGACTATATTAGATACAGTATAGACTAATGACTATATTAGATACAGTATAGACTAATGATTATATTAGATACAGTATAGACTAATGACTATATTAGATACAGTATAGACTAATGACTATATTAGATAATATAAAGACTAATGATTATATTAGATACAGTATAGACTAATGATTATATTAGATACAGTATAGACTAATGATTATATTAGATACAGTATAGACTAATGATTATATAGATACAGTATAGACTAATGATTATATTAGATACAGTATAGACTAATGACTATATTAGATACAGTATAGACTAATGATTATATTAGATACAGTATAGACTAATGATTATATTAGATACAGTTTAGACTAATGATTATATTAGATACAGTATAGACTAATGACTATATTAGATACAGTATAGACTAATGATTATATTAGATAATATAAAGACTAATGACTATATTAGATACAGTATAGACTAATGATTATATTAGATACAGTATAGACTAATGACTATATTAGATACAGTATAGACTAATGATTATATTAGATACAGTATAGACTAATGATTATATTAGATGCAGTATAGACTAATGATTAAATTAGATACAGTATAGACTAATGACTATATTAGATACAGATATAGACTAATGATTATATTAGATAATATAAAGACTAATGACTATATTAGATACAGTATAGACTAATGATTATATTAGATAATATAAAGACTAATGATTATATTAGATAATATAAAGACGAATGATTATATTAGATACAGTATAGACTAATGATTATATTAGATACAGTATAGACTAATGATTAAATTAGATACAGTATAGACTAATGACTATATTAGATACAGTTTAGACTAATGACTATATTAGATACAGTATAGACTAATGATTATATTAGATAATATAAAGACTAATGATTATATTAGATACAGTATAGACTAATGATTATATTAGATACAGTATAGACTAATTACTATATTAGATACAGTATAGACTAATGATTTTATTAGATAATATAAAGACTAATGATTATATTAGATAATATAAAGACTAATGATTATATTAGATAATATAAAGACTAATGATTATATTAGATAATATAAAGACTAATGACTATATTAGATACAGTATAGACTAATGATTATATTAGATAATATAAAGACTAATGATTATATTAGATACAGTATAGACGAATGATTATATTAGATACAGTATAGACTAATGATTATATTAGATACAGTATAGACTAATGACTATATTAGATACAGTATAGACTAATGATTATATTAGATACAGTATAGACTAATGATTATATTAGATAATATAAAGACTAATGATTATATTAGATACAGTATAGACTAATGATTATATTAGATACAGTATAGACTAATGATTATATTAGATAATATAAAGACTAATGAATATATTAGATACAGTACAGACTAATGATTATATTAGATACAGTATAGACTAATGATTATATTAGATAATATAAAGACTAATGATTATATTAGATACAGTATAGACTAATGATTATATTAGATACAGTATAGCCTAATGATTATATTAGATACAGTATAGACTAATGATTATATTAGATACAGTATAGACTAATGATTATATTAGATACAGTATAGACTAATGACTATATTAGATACAGTATAGACTAATGATTATATTAGATCATACGAAGACTAATGATTATATTAGATACAGTATAGACTAATGATTATATTAGATAATATAAAGACTAATGATTATATTAGATACAGTATAGACTAATGATTATATTAGATAAAGTATAGCCTAATGATTATATTAGATACAGTATAGACTAATGATTATATTAGATACAGTATAGACTAATGATTATATTAGATAATATAAAGACTAATGATTATATTAGATACAGTATAGACTAATGATTATATTAGATACAGTATAGCCTAATGATTATATTAGATACAGTATAGACTAATGATTATATTAGATACAGTATAGACTAATGATTATATTAGATAATATAAAGACTAATGATTATATTAGATACAGTATAAACTAATGATTATATTAGATACAGTATAGACTAATGACTATATTAGATACAGTATAAACTAATGATTATATTAGATACAGTATAGACTAATGACTATATTAGATACAGTATAGACTAATGACTATATTAGATACAGTATAGACTAATGACTATATTAGATACAGTATAGAGCTAATGATTATATTAGATACAGTATAGACTAATGATTATATTAGATACAGTATAGACTAATGATTATATTAGATACAGTATAGACTAATGATTATATTAGATAATATAAAGACTAATGATTATATTAGATACAGTATAGACTAATGATTATATTAGATACAGTATAGACTAATGATTATATTAGATACAGTATAGACTAATTACTATATTAGATACAGTATAGACTAATGATTTTATTAGATAATATAAAGACTAATGATTATATTAGATAATATAAAGACTAATGATTATATTAGATAATATAAAGACTAATGATTATATTAGATAATATAAAGACTAATGACTATATTAGATACAGTATAGACGAATGATTATATTAGATACAGTATAGACTAATAATTATATTAGATACAGTATAGACTAATGATTATATTAGATAATATAAAGACTAATGATTATATTAGATACAGTATAGACTAATGATTATATTAGATACAGTATAGACTAATGATTATATTAGATACAGTATAGACTAATGATTATATTAGATACAGTATAGACTAATGATTATATTAGATACAGTATAGACTAATTATTATATTAGATAATATAAAGACTAATGACTATATTAGATACAGTATAGACTAATGATTATATTAGATACAGTATAGACTAATGACTATATTAGATACAGTATAGACTAATGATTATATTAGATACAGTATAGACTAATGACTATATTAGATACAGTATAGACTAATGATTATATTAGATACAGTATAGACTAATGATTATATTAGATACAGTATAGACTAATGATTATATTAGATAATATAAAGACTAATGATTATATTAGATACAGTATAGACTAATGATTATATTAGATACAGTATAGACTAATGATTATATTAGATACAGTATAGACTAATGATTATATTAGATACAGTATAGACTAATGATTATATTAGATACAGTATAGACTAATGACTTATATTAGATACAGTATAGACTAATGATTATATTAGATACAGTATAGACTAATGATTATATTAGATACAGTATAGACTAATGATTATATTAGATACAGTATAGACTAATGATTATATTAGATACAGTATAGACTAATGATTATATTAGATAATATAAAGACTAATGACTATATTAGATACAGTATAGACTAATGATTATATTAGATAATATAAAGACTAATGATTATATTAGATAATATAAAGACTAATGATTATATTAGATACAGTATAGACTAATGATTATATTAGATACAGTATAGACTAATGATTAAATTAGATACAGTATAGACTAATGACTATATTAGATACAGTTTAGACTAATGACTATATTAGATACAGTATAGACTAATGATTATATTAGATAATATAAAGACTAATGATTATATTAGATACAGTATAGACTAATGATTATATTAGATACAGTATAGACTAATGACTATATTAGATACAGTATAGACTAATGATTATATTAGATAATATAAAGACTAATGATTATATTAGATACAGTATAAAGACTAATGATTATATTAGATAATATAAAGACTAATGATTATATTAGATAATATAAAGACTAATGACTATATTAGATACAGTATAGACTAATGATTATATTAGATAATATAAAGACTAATGATTATATTAGATACAGTATAGACTAATGATTATATTAGATACAGTATAGACTAATGATTATATTAGATACAGTATAGACTAATGACTATATTAGATACAGTATAGACTAATGATTATATTAGATACAGTATAGACTAATGATTATATTAGATAATATAAAGACTAATGATTATATTAGATACAGTATAGACTAATGATTATATTAGATACAGTATAGACTAATGATTATATTAGATACAGTATAAAGACTAATGAATATATTAGATACAGTATAGACTAATGATTATATTAGATACAGTATAGACTAATGATTATATTAGATAATATAAAGACTAATGATTATATTAGATACAGTATAGACTAATGATTATATTAGATACAGTATAGACTAATGATTATATTAGATACATATCGAAGACTAATGATTATATTAGATACAGTATAGACTAATGATTATATTAGATAATATAAAGACTAATGATTATATTAGATACAGTATAGACTAATGATTATATTAGATAATATAAAGACTAATGATTATATTAGATACAGTATAGACTATGATGATTATATTAGATACAGTATAGACTAATGATTATATTAGATACAGTATAGACTAATGATTATATTAGATACAGTATAGACTAATGATTATATTAGATACATATAAAGACTAATGATTATATTAGATACAGTATAGACTAATGATTATATTAGATACAGTATAGACTAATGACTATATTAGATACAGTATAGACTAATGATTATATTAGATACAGTATAGACTAATGACTATATTAGATACAGTATAGACTAATGACTATATTAGATACAGTATAGACTAAGTGACTTATATTAGATGACAGTATAGAGCTAATGATTATATTAGATACAGTATAGACTAATGATTATATTAGATACAGTATAGACTAATGATTATATTAGATACAGTATAGACTAATGATTATATTAGATAAGTATAAAGACTAATGATTATATTAGATACAGTATAGACTAATGATTATATTAGATACAGTATAGACTAATGATTATATTAGATACAGTATAGACTAATGACTATATTAGATACAGTATAGACTAATGATTATATTAGATAATATAAAGACTAATGATTATATTAGATACAGTATAAAGACTAATGATTATATTAGATACAGTATAAAGACTAATGATTATATTAGATAATATAAAGACTAATGACTATATTAGATACAGTATAGACGAATGATTATATTAGATACAGTATAGACTAATAATTATATTAGATACAGTATAGACTAATGATTATATTAGATAATATAAAGACTAATGATTATATTAGATACAGTATAGACTAATGATTATATTAGATACAGTATAGACTAATGATTATATTAGATACAGTATAGACTAATGATTATATTAGATACAGTATAGACTAATGATTATATTAGATACAGTATAGACTAATTATTATATTAGATAATATAAAGACTAGTGACTATATTAGATACAGTATAGACTAATGATTATATTAGATACAGTATAGACTAATGACTATATTAGATACAGTATAGACTAATGATTATATTAGATACAGTATAGACTAATGACTATATTAGATACAGTATAGACTAATGATTATATTAGATACAGTATAGACTAATGATTATATTAGATACAGTATAGACTAATGATTATATTAGATAATATAAAGACTAATGAATATATTAGATACAGTATAGACTAATGATTATATTAGATACAGTATAGACTAATGATTATATTAGATACAGTATAGACTAATGATTATATTAGATACAGTATAGACTAATGATTATATTAGATACAGTATAGACTAATGACTATATTAGATACAGTATAGACTAATGATTATATTAGATACAGTATAGACTAATGATTATATTAGATGACAGTATAGACTAATGATTATATTAGATACAGTATAGACTAATGATTATATTAGATACAGTATAGACTAATGATTATATTAGATACAGTATAAAGACTAATGATTATATTAGATACAGTATAGACTAATGATTATATTAGATACAGCTATGAAAGACGTAGACTGATTATATTAGATACAGTATAGACTAATGATTATATTAGATACAGTATAGACTAATGTATTAGTACAGTTAGATACAGTATAGACTAATGATTATATTAGATACAGTATAGACTAATGACTATATTAGATACAGTATAGACTAATGATTATATTAGATAATATAAAGACTAATGATTATATTAGATACAGTATAGACTAATGATTATATTAGATACAGTATAGACTAATGACTATATTAGATACAGTATAGACTAATGATTTATATTAGATAATATAAAGACTAATGATTATATTAGATAATATAAAGACTAATGATTATATTAGATAATATAAAGACTAATGATTATATTAGATAAGTATAAAGACTAATGACTATATTAGATACAGTATAGACTAATGATTATATTAGATAATATAAAGACTAATGATTATATTAGATACAGTATAGACTAATGATTATATTAGATACAGTATAGACTAATGATTATATTAGATACAGTATAGACTAATGACTATATTAGATACAGTATAGACTAATGATTATATTAGATACAGTATAGACTAATGATTATATTAGATACAGTATAGACTAATGATTATATTAGATACAGTATAGACTAATGATTATATTAGATACAGTATAGACTAATGATTATATTAGATAATATAAAGACTAATGAATATATTAGATACAGTATAGACTAATGATTATATTAGATACAGTATAGACTAATGATTATATTAGATAATATAAAGACTAATGATTATATTAGATACAGTATAGACTAATGATTATATTAGATACAGTATAGACCTAATGATTATATTAGATACAGTATAGACTAATGATTATATTAGATACAGTATAAAGACTAATGATTATATTAGATACAGTATAGACTAATGACTATATTAGATAATATAGACTAATGATATATTAGTATAGACTAATGATTATATTAGATAATATAGACTAATGACTATATTAGATACAGTATAGACTAGTGATTATATTAGATAATATAAAGACTAATGACTATATTAGATACAGTATAAAGACTAATGATTATATTAGATACAGTATAGACTAATGATTATATTAGATACAGTATAGACTAATGATTATATTAGATACAGTATAGACTAATGATTATATTAGATACAGTATAGACTAATGATTATATTAGATACAGTATAGACTAATGATTATATTAGATACAGTATAGACTAATGATTATATTAGATACAGTATAGACTAATGACTATATTAGATACAGTATAGACTAATGATTATATTAGATACAGTATAGACTAATGATTATATTAGATACAGAATAGACTAATGATTATATTAGATAATATAAAGACTAATGAATATATTAGATACAGTATAGACTAATGATTATATTAGATACAGTATAGACTAATGATTATATTAGATAATATAAAGACTAATGATTATATTAGATACAGTATAAGACTAATGATTATATTAGATACAGTATAGACTAATGACTATATTAGATACAGTATAGACTAATGATTATATTAGATACAGTATAGACTAATGACTTATATTAGATACAGTATAGACTAATGACTATATTAGATACAGTATAGACTAATGATTATATTAGATACAGTATAGACTAATGATTATATTAGATACAGTATAGACTAATGATTATATTAGATACAGTATAGACTAATGATTATATTAGATACAGTATAGACTAATGATTATATTAGATAATATAAAGACTAATGATTATATTAGATACAGTATAGACTAATGATTATATTAGATACAGTATAGACTAATGATTATATTAGATACAGTATAGACTAATGACTATATTAGATAATTAGACTAATGATTATATTAGATACAGTATAGACTAATGATATATTAGATACAGTATAGACTAATGATTATATTAGATACAGTATAGACTAATGATTATATTAGATAAGTATAACTAATGACTATATTAGATAATATAGACTAATGATTATATTAGATACAGTATAGACTAATGATTATATTAGATACAGTATAGACTAATGATTATATTAGATAATATAAAGACTAATGATTATATTAGATACAGTATAGACTAATGACTATATTAGATACAGTATAGACTAATGATTATATTAGATAATATAAAGACTAATGATTATATTAGATACAGTATAGACTAATGATTATATTAGATACAGTATAGACTAATGATTATATTAGATACAGTATAGACTAATGATTATATTAGATACAGTTTAGACTAATGATTATATTAGATACAGTATAGACTAATTATTATATTAGATAATATAAAGACTAGTGACTATATTAGATACAGTATAGACTAATGATTATATTAGATACAGTATAGACTAATGATTATATTAGATAATTTTAAGACTAATGATTATATTAGATACAGTATAGACTAATGATTATATTAGATACAGTATAGACTAATGATTATATTAGATACAGTATAGACTAATGATTATATTAGATACAGTATAGACTAATGATTATATTAGATACAGTATAGACTAATGATTATATTAGATAATATAAAGACTAATGAATATATTAGATACAGTATAGACTAATGATTAT
>NC_138313.1:51780000-51790000 GCF_965601325.2 Salmo salar | reverse complement strand
TAGCCTCCACATTGACTCTGTACCGGTACCCCCTGTATATAGCCTCCTCATTGACTCTGTACCGGTACCCCCTGTATATAGCCTCCACATTGACTCTGTACCGGTACCCCCTGTATATAGCCTCCACATTGACTCTGTACCGGTACCCCCTGTATATAGCCTCCACATTGACTCTGTACCGGTACCCCCTGTATATAGCCTCCACATTGACTCTGTACCGGTACTCCCCTGTATATAGCCTCCACATTGACTCTGTACCGGTACTCCCCTGTGTATAGCCTCCACATTGACTCTGTACCGAGTACCCCCTGTATATAGCCTCCACATTGACTCTGTACCGGTACGCCCTGTATATAGCCTCCACATTGGCTCTGTACCGGTACCCCCTGTATATAGCCTCCACATTGACTCTGTACCGGTACCCCCTGTATATAGCCTCCACATTGACTCTGTACCGGTACCCCCTGTATAGAGCCTCCACATTGACTCTGTACCGGGTACCCCCGGTGTATATAGCCTCACACATTGACTCTGTACCGGGTACCCCCCTGTATATAGCCTCCACATTGACTCTGTACCGGTACCCCCCTGTGTATAGCCTTCCACATTGACTCTGTACCGGTACCCCCTGTATATAGCCTCCACATTGACTCTGTACCGGTACCCCCTGTATATAGCCTCCACATTGACTCTGTACCGGTACCCCCTGTATATAGCCTCCACATCTGACTCTGTACCGGTACCCCCTGTATATTAGCCTCCACATTGACTCTGTACCGGTACCCCCTGTATATAGCCTCCACATTGACTCTGTACCGGTACCCCCTGTATATAGCCTCCACATTGACTCTGTACCGGTACCCCCTGTATATAGCCTCCACATTGACTCTGTACCGGTACTCCCCTGTATAGAGCCTCCACATTGACTCTGTACCGGTAGCCCCTGTATATTAGCCTCCACATTGACTCTGTACCGGTACTCCCCTGTATATAGCCTCCACATTGACTCTGTACCGGTACTCCCCTGTATATAGCCTCCACATTGACTCTGTACCGGTACTCCCCTGTATATAGCCTCCACATTGACTCTGTACCGGTACTCCCCTGTATATAGCCTCCACAGTGACTCTGTACCGTAATACCCTGTATATAGCCTCCACATTGACTCTGTACCGGTACTCCCCTGTATATAGCCTCCACATTGACTCTGTACCGGTACCCCCTGTATATAGCCTCCACATTGACTCTGTACCGGTACCCCCTGTATATAGCCTCCACATTGACTCTGTACCGGTACTACCCTGTATATAGCCTCCACATTGACTCTGTACCGGTACCCCCCTGTATATAGCCTCCACATTGACTCTGTACCGGTACCCCCCTGTATATAGCCTCCACATTGACTCTGTACCGGTACTCCCCTGTATATAGCCTCCACATTGACTCTGTACCGGTACCCCCTGTATATAGCCTCCACATTGACTCTGTACCGGTACCCCCTGTATATAGCCTCCACATTGACTCTGTACCGGTACTCCCCTGTATATAGCCTCCACATTGACTCTGTACCGGTACCCCCTGTATATAGCCTCCACATTGACTCTGTACCGGTACCCCCTGTATATAGCCTCCACATTGACTCTGTACCGGTACTCCCCTGTATATAGCCTCCACATTGACTCTGTACCGGTACCCCCTGTATATAGCCTCCACATTGACTCTGTACCGGTACCCCCCTGTATATAGCCTCCACATTGACTCTGTACCGGTACCCCCTGTATATATCCCTGCTACTGTTATTTTACTGCTGCTCTTTAATTATTTGTTACTTTTATTTCTTATTTTTTTTTAGGTATTTTTTTTTTTAGGTACTTTTTTTCTTCTTAAAACCTCATCGTTGGTTAAGGGGCTTGTAAGTAATCATTTCACTGTAAGGTCTACTACACCTGTTGTATTCGGGCGCACATGACAAATTGGATTTGATTTGATTATTAAACCCCCCCCTTTCACAGCTTTCAAGCTCCATTCAGAAAGTTCTCCTGAACTGTAGCAGAATGTTTCTCTGATGTTTTCTACAGAGAAGAGTCATATGTGGAATAGACGGACTGAGGACTGAGTCGATCTCTGTTCACACAACAAACCTCACCTCTCTACAGTGGAATAACCTACAAATTAAATGTATTTATAAAGCCCTTTCCTTCTTTTATAAAGGGCTGTACAGAAACCCGGCCCAGTTCTTCACAACATTTACTGAACTGGATGTTGCAAGGCCCCCCCCCCCCCCCCCCCCCCCCCCCAAAACAAACAAAAATCTGCATCGTCACAGAATATAATATATTTCAGTCATTTTCTCATCAAGTACTTTATTAAGACGTGATAGACTGCCGAGATTGGTATTCAACAAATAACTCGTTACATCAAACATGTCCATGCAGGAATAAATGATTCAAAATATTATTTATATACAACCTAATCCAGTGATTGTCATGACAGTTTGGCTTGTTTCGATACGTTAATATTATGTCTAGGTCAAAATTCCAATCGGTGCTAATTCACCACCTGAAGATTGTGGAAACACAAAACACATTAGCTACATTGCTAACACTAAATAGAACACACACTGCTAGTAGCTATGTATTAATCTAACCTAATCTAAAAAACTAAAATTGTAACGAGGCCCAGTGTAAAACAGTGTTGTTTGAGCTCAATAATGATCGTTGACAAATAACTGTGGAAAGTTGAGACCCTCCTCTCTTTAAAGGTGCTTTTGTATACTTTATAGCCAGCAGCTCTGAAAGTAAGAGCTCAAGAGACAAAAGTAGTCCACCCCCCCCCCCCCCCCACAAAAATCTCTCTCTCTCTCTCTCTCTCTCTCTCTCCTCTCTCTCTCTCTCTCTCTCGTCTCTCTCTCTCTCTCTCTCTCTCTCTCTCCTCTCTCTCTCTCTCTCTCTCTCTCATCTCTCTCTCTCTCTCTCTCTCTCTCTCTCGTCACAATCGCATTTTTAAATGTTATGCAATCACGACAGGCACACGAGGAGAGAGTGTGAGAGGATCGCTCATTACATCAGCCGACCCCAGCGAAACAGGAAGGAACATAGTTAGGACAGACACTGACAGACACCATGATAATAATGTACTTTACTATTTAACACATTCATTGGTTTTATCCGCCCCCTCCCCCCTCAACAACAACAACAACAAAAAAACGGGTCGAAGTCTGGAGCACTGCATCGACAGGGCAAACCAGCCTGGTTACAGGTCTATTAGTGCTGTATGCACTGTAATGACCTTAGGAGTCGGCAAGACCAGAACAAACAGGTCTGGGAGCAGGCTAAGGTCAGGCTGATCCTCTGAAAAACTGGATGTTAGGCAACACTAGCCTGGTTTCAGATCTGTTAGTGCTGTCTTGCCAACTTCTTGTCAAGCCCGTGTCAAGGCAGCACAATCAGATCTGGAACCAGGCTAAGGGTAAACAGTCGCTCTGTCTGATGATTATCACCACTATGGCACAGCTGGGACGGGCTGGGTGATGTCCTAATAGCTGGGCTGGAGTGATGTCCTAATAGCTGGGCTGTGTGATGTCCTCTATAGCTGGGCTGGGTGATGTCCTAATAGCTAGGCTGGGTGATGTCCTAATAGCTAGGCTGGGTGATGTCCTAATAGCTGGGCTGGGTGATGTCCTAATAGCTGGGCTGGGTGATGTCCTAATAGCTAGGCTGGGTGATGTCCTAATAGCTAGGCTGGGTGATGTCCTAATAGCTGGGCTGGGTGATGTCCTAATAGCTGGGCTGGGTGATGTCCTAATAGCTAGGCTGGGTGATTGTCCTAATAGCTAGGCTGGGTGATGTCCTAATAGCTGGGTAAGGCTGGGTGATGTCCTAATAGCTGGGCTGGGTGATGTCCTAATAGCTGGGCTTGGGTGATGTCCTAATAGCTGGGCTGTTTGATGTCCTCATAGCTGGGCTGGGTGATGTCCTAATAGCTAGGCTGGGTGATGTCCTAATAGCTAGGCTGGGTGATGTCCTAATAGCTAGGCTGGGTGATGTCCTAATAGCTGGGCTGGGTGATGTCCTAATAGCTGGGCTGGGTGATGTCCTAATAGCTGGGTGATGTCCTAATAGCTGGGCTGGGTGATGTCCTAATAGCTGGGCTGGGTGATGTCCTAATAGCTGGGCTGGGCTGGGTGATGTCCTAATAGCTGGGCTGGGTGATGTCCTAATAGCTGGGCTGGGTGATGTCCTAATAGCTGGGCTGGGTGATGTCCTAATAGCTGGGCTGGGTGATGTCCTAATAGCTGGGCTGGGTGATGTCCTAATAGCTGGGCTGGGTGATATCCTAATAGCTGGGCTGGGTGATATCCCTAATAGCTGGGCTGGGTGATGTCCTAATAGCTGGGCTGGGTGCTGTCCGAATATCTGGGCTGGGTGATGTCCTAATAGCTGGGCTGGGTGATGTCCTAATAGCTAGGCTGGGCTGGGTGATGTCCTAATAGCTGGGCTGGGTGATGTCCTAATAGCTAGGCTGGGTGATATCCTAATAGCTGGGCTGGGTGATGTCCTAATAGCTGGGCTGGGTGATGTCCTAATAGCTGGGCTGGGTGATGTCCTAATAGCTAGGCTGGGTGATGTCCTAATAGCTGGGCTGGGCTGGGTGATGTCCTAATAGCTGGGCTGGGCTGGGTGATGTCCTAATAGCTGGGTAAGGCTGGGTGATGTCCTAATAGCTGGGCTGGGCTGGGTGATGTCCTAATAGCTGGGCTGTGTGATGTCCTAATAGCTGGGCTGGGTGATGTCCTAATAGCTGGGCTGGGTGATGTCCTAATAGCTGGGCTGGGTGATATCCTAATAGCTGGGCTGTGTGATGTCCTAATAGCTGGGCTGGGTGATGTCCTAATAGCTGGGCTGGGTGATGTCATAATAGCTGGGCTGGGTGATGTCCTAATAGCTGGGCTGGGTGATGTCATAATAGCTGGGCTGGGTGATATCCTAATAGCTGGGCTGGGTGATATCCTAATAACTAGGCTGGGTGATATCCTAATAGCTGGGCTGGGTGATATCCTAATAGCTAGGCTGGGTGATGTCCTAATAGCTAGGCTGGGTGATGTCCTAATAGCTAGGCTGGGTGATGTCCTAATAGCTAGGCTGGGTGATGTCCTAATAGCTGGGCTGGGTGATGTCCTAATAGCTGGTCTGGGTGATGTCCTAATAGCTGGGCTGGGTAATATCCTAATAGCTGGGCTGGGTGATGTCCTAATAGCTAGGCTGGGTGATGTCCTAATAGCTGGGCTGGGTGATGTCCTAATAGCTGGGCTGGGTGATGTCCTAATAGCTAGGCTGGGTGATGTCCTAATAGCTAGGCTGGGTGATGTCCTAATAGCTGGGCTGGGTGATGTCCTAATTGCTGGGCTGGGTGATGTCCTAATAGCTGGGCTGGGTAATATCCTAATAGCTGGGCTGGGTGATGTCCTAATAGCTAGGCTGGGTGATGTCCTAATAGCTGGGCTGGGTGATGTCCTAATAGCTGGGCTGGGTGATGTCCTAATAGCTAGGCTGGGTGATGTCCTAATAGCTGGGCTGGGTGATGTCCTAATAGCTGGGCTGGGTGATGTCCTAATAGCTGGTCTGGGTGATGTCCTAATAGCTGGGCTGGGTAATATCCTAATAGCTGGGCTGGGTGATGTCCTAATAGCTAGGCTGGGTGATGTCCTAATAGCTAGGCTGGGTGATGTCCTAATAGCTAGGCTGGGTGATGTCCTAATAGCTGGGCTGGGTGATGTCCTAATAGCTGGGCTGTGTGATGTCCTAATAGCTAGGCTGGGTGATATCCTAATAGCTAGGCTGGGTGATGTCCTAATAGCTGGGCTAGGCTGGGTGATGTCCTAATAGCTGGGCTGGGTGATGTCCTAATAGCTAGGCTGGGTGATGTCCTAATAGCTAGGCTGGGTGATGTCCTAATAGCTGGGCTGGGTGATGTCCTAATAGCTAGGCTGGGTGATGTCCTAATAGCTGGGCTGGGCTGGGTGATGTCCTAATAGCTGGGCTGGGTGATGTCCTAATAGCTAGGCTGGGTGATGTCCTAATAGCTAGGCTGGGTGATGTCCTAATAGCTGGGCTGGGTGATGTCCTAATAGCTGGGCTGGGTGATGTCCTAATAGCTAGGCTGGGTGATGTCCTAATAGCTAGGCTGGGTGATGTCCTAATAGCTGGGCTGGGTGATGTCCTAATAGCTGGGCTGGGTGATGTCCTAATAGCTGGGCTGGGTGATGTCCTAATAGCTAGGCTCTGAATCACTCACTGTCACACTCAAAGAGTCCGCGCTGTAAAAAGGCAGTACCCAAACAACAACTAAAAGATAAGTTTATTAAAATGTCTAACTATTCAACAGGAGCCAGATGTCTGCTCTGTTTCACCATCCATAAGAGCTCTCGGGCTTCATCCCAAAGGGACCCTATCTTTTATATAGTAAACTACATTTGACCAGGGCCAATGGGCCCTATCTATTATATAGTAAACTACATTTGACCAGGGCCAATGGGGCCCTATCTATTATATAGTAAACTACATTTGACCAGGGCCAATGGGGCCCTATCTTTTATATAGTAAACTACATTTGAGCAGGGCCAATGGGGCCCTATCTATTATATAGTAAACTACATTTGACCAGGGCCAATGGGGCCCTATCTATTATATAGTAAACTACATTTGACCAGGGCCAATGGGACCCTATCTATTATATAGTAAACTACATTTGACCAGGGCCAATGGGGCCCTATCTTTTATATAGTAAACTACATTTGACCAGGGCCAATGGGGCCCTATCTATTATATAGTAAACTACATTTGACCAGGGCCAATGGGGCCCTATCTATTATATAGTAAACTACATTTGACCAGTGCCAATGGGGCCCTATCTTTTATATAGTAAACTACATTTGACCAGGGCCAATGGGGCCCTATGTATTATATAGTAAACTACATTTGACCAAGGCCAATGGGGCCCTATCTTTTATATAGTAAACTACATTTGACCAGGGCCAATGGGGCCCTATCTATTATATAGTAAACTACATTTGACCAGGGCCAATGGGGCCCTATCTATTATATAGTAAACTACATTTGACCAGGGCCAATGGGACCCTATCTATTATATAGTAAACTACATTTGACCAGGGCCAATGGGGCCCTATCTTTTATATAGTAAACTACATTTGACCAGGGCCAATGGGGCCCTATGTATTATATAGTAAACTACATTTGACCAAGGCCAATGTGACTCTGGTAAAAAGTAGTGCAGTAGTGCAAGTAGGGAATAGGGTCGCTGGCTCCATCTGTCTCAGTGTCCCTGACTAACCGGAAGCTTGTGTCCTAACAGGAAGCTTGTGTCCTAACAGGAAGCTTGTGTCCCAGAATATTAACAGGCCTATGAGCTCCTTGGTGTGAAAGTGATGATGTAATGTAAAGTGATGATGTAATGTGAAGTGATGATGTAATGTAAAGTATGTAATGTAAAGTGATGATGTAATGTAAAGTGATGATATAGCGTAAAGAAAGTCATGTAAAGTGATGATGTAGCGTAAAGTGAAGATGTAGTGTAAAGTATGTAATGTAAGTGATGATGTAATGTAAAGTGATGATGTAATGTAAAGTGATGATGTAGCATAAAGTATGTAATGTAAAGTGATGATGTAGTGTAAAGTGATGATGTAATGTAAAGTGATGATGTCGCGTAAAGTGATGACGTAATGAAGTGATGTAGTGTAAAGTGATGATGTAATGTAAAGCGATGATGTAGTGTAAAGTATGTAATGTAAAGTGATGATGTAGTGTAAAGTGATGTTGTAGTGTAAAGTGATGATGTAATGTAAAGTGATGATGTAGTGTAAAGTGATGATGTAGTGTAAAGTGATGATGTAGTGTAAAGTGAAGATGTAATGTAAAGTGATGATGTAGTGTAAAGTGATGATGTAGTGTAAAGTGATGTAGTGTAAAGTGATGATGTAGCGTAAAGTGATGATGTAGCGTAAAGTGAAGATGTAATGTAAAGTGATGATGTAGTGTAAAGTGATGATGTAGTGTGAAGTGATGTAGTGTAAAGTGATGATGTAATGTAAAGTGATGATGTAGTGTAAAGTGATGATGTAGTGTGAAGTGATGTAGTGTAAAGTGATGATGTAGTGTAAAGGGATGTAGTGTAAAGTGATGATGTAGTGTAAAGGGATGTAGTGTAAAGTGATGATGTAGTGTAAAGTGATGATGTAATGTAAAGTGGAGATATAGTGTAAAGTGATGATGTAATGTAAAGTGATGTAGTGTAAAGTGATGATGTAGTGTAAAGCTGGGTGATCAGTATGTGTTGCTTACCTAAAGCTGCTGTTAAAGCTGTCAACAAGCTAAAATGCAGTGTTTTTTGTGGACAACATGTTTTTGTAGCAGTGGGGGTAAATGTCGTTTCTACATATTGGACCATGCATATACACATTAAGAACACCTTCCTGATGTCCTAATAGCTGGGCTGGGCTGGGTGATGTCCTAATAGCTGGGCTGGGCTGGGTGATGTCCTAATAGCTGGGCTCTGAATCACTCGCTGTCACACTCAAAGAGTCCGCGCTGTAAAAAGGCAGCTACTGCCCTCAGGTGTGTCCTATTTAGTCATTATGGTGTCACTGTTAAAATAAGTGTGTATTCTGTTGTCCTTTGCGGAAGCTTGAATTGTGTGCCGTGTGCGTTTGTCTCCTGAGTGAGTTTTCAAGTGTTTGTTGACTTAGTGTTTGGGGACTTAGTGTTTGGGGACTTAGTGTTTGGGGACTTAGTGTTTGGGGACTTAGTGTTTGGGGACTTAGTGTTTGTTGACTTAGTGTTTGGGGACTTAGTGTTTGTTGACTTACTGTTTGTTGACTTAGTGTTTGGGGACTTAGTGTTTGGGGACTTAGTGTTTGGGGACTTAGTGTTTGTTGACTTACTGTTTGTTGACTTAGTGTTTGGGGACTTAGTGTTTGTTTACTTAGTGTTTGGGGACTTGTTGTTTTCCCAGTGTTTCTGTGATCCTCCCGTTACCGTTTCTCAGTAAAGTGTTATGTTTATCCTTCACCGCGGATTCCTCGTTACGGGCTCTTCTCTGCACCTGGATCCAACCTCACCATGTCACAGTATCGTTCCCACCCCACGGCCCTCCCCACGGCCCTCCCCACGGCCCTCCCCACCTCCCTACGGCCCTCCCCACGGCCGTCCCTACGGCCCTCCCCACGGCCCTCCCTACGGCCCTCCCTACGGCCCTCCCTACGGCCCTCCCCACGGCCCTCCCTACGGCCCTCCCCACGGCCCTCCCCACGGCCCTCCCTACGGCCCTCCCCACGGCCCTCCCCACGGCCCTCCCTACGGCCCTCCCCACGGCCCTCCCTACGGCCCTCCCCACGGCCCTCCCCACGGCCCTCCCTACGGCCCTCCCCACGGCCCTCCCTACGGCCCTCCCTACGGCCCTCCCCACGGCCCTCCCCACCTCTCTACGGCCCTCCCCACGGCCCTCCCTACGGCCCTCCCCACGGCCCTCCCCACCTCCCTACGGCCCTCCCCACGGCCCTCCCTACGGCCCTCCCTACGGCCCTCTCTACGGCCCTCTCTACGGCCCTCCCTACGACCCTCCCTACGGCCCTCCCTACGGCCCTCCCTACGACCCTCCCCACGGCCCTCCCTACGGCCCTCCCTACGGCCCTCTCTACGGCCCTCCCCACGGCCCTCCCTACGGCCCTCCCTACGGCCCTCTCTACGGCCCTCCCCACCTCCCTACGGCCCTCCCTACGGCCCTCTCTACGGCCCTCCCCACGGCCCTCCCTACGGCCCTCCCTACGGCCCTCTCTACGGCCCTCCCTACGGCCCTCTCTACGGCCCTCCCCACGGCCCTCCCTACGGCCCTCCCTACGGCCCTCTCTACGGCCCTCCCACGGCCCTCCCTACGACCCTCCCTACGGCCCTCTCTACGGCCCTCCCCACGGCCCTCCCTACGG
>NC_138313.1:51767500-51777500 GCF_965601325.2 Salmo salar | reverse complement strand
ACCAATACAGAACCCTGCAGCAGCAGTAAACCAGTGGATCAATACAGAACCCTGCAGTAAACTAATGGACCAATACAGAACCCTGCAGCAGCAGTAAACTAATGGACCAATACAGAACCCTGCAGCAGCAGTAAACTAATGGACCAATACAGAACCCTGCAGCCAGGAGCAGCAGTAAACTAGTGGATCCATACAGAACCCTGCAGCAGCAGTAAACTAGTGGACCAATACAGAACCCTGCAGCAGCAGTAAACTAGTGGACCAATACAGAACCCAGCAGCAGCAGTAAACTAGTGGATCAATACAGAACCCTGCAGCAGCAGTAAACTAGTGGACCAATACAGAACCCTGTAGCAGCAGTAAACTAGTGGGTCAATACAGAACCCTACAGCCAGGAGCAGCAGTAAACTAGTGGATCAATACAGAACCCTGCAGCAACAGTAAACAGGTGGATCAATACAGAACCCTGCAGCAGCAGTAAACTAGTGGATCAATACAGAACCCTGCAGCAGCAGTAAATAGTGGACCAATACAGAACCCTGCAGCAGCAGTAAACTAGTGGATCAATACAGAACCCTGCAGCAGCAGTAAACTAGTGGACCAATACAGAACCCTGCAGCAGCAGTAAACTAGTGGACCAATACAGAACCCTGCAGCCAGGAGCAGCAGTAAACTAGTGGATCAATACAGAACCCTGCAGCAGCAGTAAACTAGTGGACCAATACAGAACCCTGCAGCAGCAGTAAACTAGTGGACCAATACAGAACCCTGCAGCAGCAGTAAACTAGTGGATCAATACAGAACCCTGCAGCAGCAGTAAACTAGTGGATCAATACAGAACCCTGCAGCAGCAGTAAACTAGTGGACCAATACAGAACCCTGCAGCCAGGAGCATCAGTAAACTAGTGGATCAATACAGAACCCTGCAGCAGCAGTAAACTAGTGGACCAATACAGAACCCTGCAGCAGCAGTAAACTAGTGGATCAATACAGAACCCTGCAGCAGCAGTAAACTAGTGGATCAATACAGAACCCTGCAGCAGCAGTAAACTAGTGGACCAATACAGAACCCTGCAGCCAGGAGCAGCAGTAAACTAGTGGATCAATACAGAACCCTGCAGCAGCAGTAAACTAGTGGACCAATACAGAACCCTGCAGCCAGGAGCCAGCAGGGAGCAGCCAGAAATCTCTGCAGTGGATTCTCTATCTAACACAGTGTAGGGTCTTTAAGTTCATCGCTCCGTGTGACCAGGGCAGGGCAGCAGTGGAGCTCTAACATAGTGTAGGGTCTTTAAGAACAGAGCAGCAGTAGAGAAACACAAACGCATGGCCACACACATACAGTCTATATGTACAGAATGAAGCACTGCAAGACAACATTTCAAACGAATGTCTACGGACTGACGTAAAGGACCTTCAGACCCCTGGACTTTTTCCACATTTTGTTACGTTACAGCCTTTTTCTAAAATAGATGAAATTGTTTTTTTTCTTTCATAAACCTACACAAAACACCCCATAATGATAAAGACATTTTTGCTAATAAAACATTTTAAAAAACGGAAATATTGCATTTACATAAGTATTCAGACCCTTCACTAAGTACTGTGTTGAAGCACCTTTGGCAGCGATTACAGCCTCAAGTCTTCTTGGGTATGACGCTACAAGCTTGGCACACCTGTATTTGGGGGGTTTCTCCCATTCTTCTCTGCAGATCCTCTCAAGATCTGTCAGGTTGGATGGGGAGCGTCGCTGCACAGCTATTTTCAGGTCTCTCCAGAGATGTTCATTAGGGTTCAAGTCCGGGCTCTGGCTGGGCCACTCAAGGACATTTAGTGACTTGTCCTGAAGCCACTCCTGTGTTGTCTTGGCTGTTTGCTTAGGGTCGTTGTCCTGTTGGAAGGTGAACCTTCGCCCCAGTCTGAGGTCCTGAGCGCTCTGGAGCAGGTTTTCATCAAGGATCTCTCTGTACTTTGCTCCGTTCATCTTTCCCTTGATCCTGACTAGTCTCCCAGTCCCTGCCACCGAAAAACATCCCCACAGCATGTTTTTTTAAATTGAACCTTTATTTAACTAGGCGAGTCAGTTAGGAACAAATCTTATTTACAATGACGGCCAACCCTGGCCAAACCCTGCCCTAACTCGGAAGACACTGGGCCAATTGTGCGCCGCCCTATGGGACTCCCGATCACGGCCGGTTGTGATACAGCCCAGTATCAAACCAGGGTCTGTAGTGATGCCTCTAGCACTGAGATGCAGTGCCTTAGACCGCTGCCCCACTCTGGAGTCCTGTCACCATCATGATTCATCTTAGGTGCCAGGTTTCCTCCAGATGTGATGCTGGGCATTCAGGCCAAAGAGTTCAAACTTGGTTTCATCAGACCAGAGAATCTTGTTTCTCATGGTCTCAGAGTCTTTAGGTGCCTTTTGGAAAACTCCAAGCGGGCTGTTATATGCCTTTTACTGAGGAGTGGCTCGGTCCGGCTGCTCTACCATAAAGGCCTGATTGGTGGAGTGCTGCAGAGATGATTGCTCAGTTTGGCCGGGTGGCCAGCTCTAGGAAGAGTCTTGGTGGTTTCAAACTTCTTCCATTTAAGAACGATGGAGGCCACTGTGTTCTTGGGGACCTTCAATGCTGCAGACATGTTTTGGTATCCTTCACCCAGATCTGTGCCTCGACACAATCCTGATCTACGGACAATTCCTTTGACCTCATGGCTTGGTTTTTGCTCTGACATGCACTGTCATCTGTGAGACCTTATATAGACAGGTGCGTGCCTTTCCAAATCATGTCCAATCAATTGAATTCACCACAGGTGGACTCCAATCAAGTTGTAGAAACATCTCAAGGATGATCAATGGAAACAGGATGCACCTGAGCTCAATTTCGAGTCTCATAGCAAAGGGTCTGAATACTTATGAAAATAAGGTATTTTAGATTTTATTTTTAATAAATTTGCTAAGATTTTTTTTTTTTAAACTGTTTTCACTGTTTTTACAGATCTGAGACATGGCTACTAAAGCAAAGAAAGCCTCAAACAGATCTGAGACCAGGCTACTAAAGCAAAGCCTCAAACAGATCTGAGACCAGGCTACTAAAGCAAAGCCTCAAACAGATCTGAGACCAGGCTACTAAAGCAAAGCCTCAAACAGATCTGAGACCAGGCTACTAAAGCGAAGCCTCAAACAGATCTGAGACCAGGCTACTAAAGCCAAGCCTCAAACAGATCTGAGACCAGGCTACTAAAGCGAAGCCTCAAACAGATCTGAGACCAGGCTACTAAAGCCAAGCCTCAAACAGATCTGAGACCAGGCTACTAAAGCGAAGCCTCAAACAGATCTGAGACCAGGCTACTAAAGTGAAGCCTCAAACAGATCTGAGACCAGGCTACTAAAGCAAAGCCTCAAACAGATCTGAGACCAGGCTACTAAAGCGAAGCCTCAAACAGATCTGAGACCAGGCTACTAAAGCCAAGCCTCAAACAGATCTGAGACCAGGCTACTAAAGCGAAGCCTCAAACATATCTGAGACCCAGGCTACTAAAGTGAAGCCTCAAACAGATCTACAGACCAGGCTACTAAAGCGAAGCCTCAAACAGATCTGAGACCAGGCTACTAAAGCGATGCGGAGCCTTGATGCAGTAAACCTACATCTTATTTATTCATCACAACCTGATCTGACACCAGATCTCCTTGTAGAACTGTCCTCATCAGCAGTATAGTTACCTCTCTCCTCTCACCCCAATTACAGTAATGATTCACCTCTCCTTTCCCCCCTGTCCCGTAAAAAAAAACACAATCCCTGTGCTCCATCCCTGGGAAAGGACGACAACCTGATACACTAATAAGGTACACACTGCTTATACATATGTTTTGTACGATCAGAACGGCCCCATAGGGGCAAGAGTTCTATCTCCAAGTTCCTGTAGCGCGAGGCAGCTTGATGTGCAAGTACACCCCCCTGGACAGGACTCTAGTCTATCGCAGGGCCGACAAGCAACTCCTGCAATAAGGCGAGGAGGACGAGAAGGAGAAAGAGGAGGAGGGAAGAGTATACTGCTTAAACGAGGTGCATAAGTGGCTTATTTGCAGTACACTGACTCCACTGTTCCACAATTGAGGGCATAAACAAACAGATAGACTATGGTGTTGAAGTACGGACACAGTGTCAGTAAAGGTAAGATGGAGTCTAGGAGTACAGACACAGTGTTACTAGAGGTCAGATAGAGTCTAGGAGACAGACACAGTGTTACTGGAGGTCAGATAGAGTCTAGGAGACAGACACAGGGTTACTAGAGGTCAGATGGAGTCTAGGAGACAGACAGAGTGTTACTAGAGGTCAGATGGAGTCTAGGAGACAGACACAGTGTTACTGGAGGTCAGATAGAGTCTAGGAGACAGACACAGTGTTACAGGAGGTCAGATAGAGTCTAGGAGACAGACACAGTGTTACTAGAGGTCAGATAGAGTCTAGGAGACAGACACAGTGTTACAGGAGGTCAGATAGAGTCTAGGAGACAGACACAGTGTTACTGGAGGTCAGATGGAGTCTAGGAGACAGACACAGTGTTACTAGAGGTCAGATGGAGTCTAGTAGACAGACACAGTGTTACAGGAGGTCAGATAGAGTACAGACACAGTGTTACTAGAGGTCAGATGGAGTCTAGGAGACAGACACAGTGTTACAGGAGGTCAGATAGAGTCTAGGAGACAGACACAGTGTTACAGGAGGTCAGATAGAGTCTAGGAGACAGACACAGTGTTACTAGAGGTCAGATAGAGTCTAGGAGACAGACACAGTGTTACTAGAGGTCAGATGGAGTCTAGGAGACAGACACTAGGGTTGTATAGGGCTAGAGAGAGAGAGAGGGAAGAGAGAGAGAAGAAAGAGAGAAGAGAGAGGGAAGATGGTGGAAGAGAGAGAAGAGAGAGAAGATAGACGGAAAAGAGAGAGCGAGAGAGAGAGAAGATAGAGAGAGAAGAGAGGGGGAAGAGAGAGAAGAGAGATGAAAGAGAGGGGGAAGAGAAAAGGAAGAGAGAGAGAGAGAAGAGAGAGTGTGAAGGGGTGAGAGCAGGTGAGTATGTAACCTTGCAGAACAAACAGCACAGGAGCACAAAACACATTGCATGGCCAGGTGCAGTCAATAACATGCTAGCCTGGGTACCAGTCTGTTGGTACTATCATTCCACTCCTTGCCAGTCCTTGTCATATGTTGGCATGGAGTGGAATGATAACACAAATAGACTGGAAACCAGGCTAGCAGGATGCTAGTCTGCATGTTAAGCATTCTGTCTCTGTCACGACTTCCTCTCCCTGTTTTCGGGCGGTGCTCGGCGATCGTCGTCGCCCGGGCCTACTAGCTACCACCGATCCCATTTTTCCTTCCTTCGTTTGTGTCTGTCATGTTTTTTCCACACCTGTGTTCATTTAGTTGATTTCGTCGGGTTTATTTACACCCCGCTGCCTGCTAGTCTCTGTGCGGGATTGTTTGTATGAGTTCTACGTTAGGGGTGCGTGTCTGCACCACGGGATTTTCGTTTTATTCGGTAGTGTTTTACCGTTTTCTCTGGATTTTGTTTAGGAGTCGAGGGTTTCTCTTCCGTGTGGGTGGTTAGTTTCCCTGTGTGTGGCGACTTTGTTTTTTTGCGTGTTTTTCCCTCTTGTTGTATTTGAGTCGGGACTACAATAATAAACGATTGTGCCACTGGAACTTCCTTGCTCTCCTGCACCTGATTCCTACACCTCCCTCGTTACTAGGAGGCATTAGTAACAGTCTCTCCACTGTCTGTAGCTACAGCGGGTTCTGCTCAGAGAGAGGGGGGGAGACAGAGAGAGAAAGTGAGAAAAGAGAGAGAGAGAGAGAGGGGAAGAGAGAAAGAGAGAGGGGGAAGAGATAGGGGAGAAGAAGAGAGAGGGAGAGTGAGTGAGAGGGAGAGAGAGAGAGAGAGAGAGAGAGAGAGAGGAGAGAGAGAGAGAGAGAGTGTGTGAGAGAGAGAAAGAGAAAGAGAGAGTGAGAGAGATATTGAGAGGGAGAGAGAGAGAGAGAGAGAGAGAGAGTGTGAGAGAGATATTGAGAGAGAGAGAGTGTGAGAGAGAGAGAGAGAGAGAGAGGAGAGAGAGAGAAAGAGAAAGAGAGAGTGAGAGAGATATTGAGAGAGAGAGAGAGTGTGAGAGAGAGACAAAGAGAAAGAGAGAGTGAGAGAGATATTGAGAGAGAGAGAGAGAGTGTGGTGTGAGAGAGACAAAGAGAAAGAGAGAGTGAGAGAGATATTGAGAGAGAGGGAGATACAGATGCCATATCTTAATTTCATTATCCTGTTGTTGCAGGAATCTTCCTGCACAGCAGGAAATTCAAACTTCTAGCGTATCCAAGGTTTAAAAAAAGGTTCTAAGGTGCATTATTTCCACTTGATTATTATGTCCCCAAAAAAATCTACATTCATTATAATCCACATAACAATTCACATTTCATGTTGCTGCAGGATTATTTTCCTGCTGTAGAGAGATCCCTTCTGTTGGTGACAGCAGCGCAACGGTCTCTGGAGACGGCTGGCTGTCATTGGTTATGACTGCTTACATTTTGTTTTACTGAGACCAATCACGGGACATTATCTTGTCTTCCTTCTGTGTCTGGTAGGTTGTGATGTAGTTAAATGAAACAATCAACAAGCTGTTTCTACAGCACACCGCCATTGGTTTCAATACCAAAGATGGTCTGTTTTTATCCGTTGGTTTCAATACCAAAGATGGTCTGTTTTATCCGTTGGTTTCAATACCAACACGCCATGTATAAACAAGCTAAGTTTGAGGGAGGAGAAATGTGACTACTCAAAGCATCTGGATAATGTGAAAACACACTCTGAGACAATCCCCTCCTGCCATAAACACATGTGAGTGTGTGTGTCCCACATGGCGTGTGTGTGTGTGTGTGTGTGTGTTGGTGGGGGTAATTGGTTTTTAATGATCTAACATTATGCAAATGTTCATCATCGGGCTATAAATCTTATAGAGTTTACACTTCTCAGCAGGTGCCTGGCTGCCACTGGTACTGGACACACACGGGGACACACACACACACACACACACACACACGGACACACACACACACGGACACTCACACACACGGACACACACACACGGACACTCACACACACGGACACACACGGACACACACACACACGGACACTCACACACACGGACACACACACACACGGACACTCACACACACGGACACACACACACACGGACACACACACGTACTACACTGTCTGACCTATGGAGATGCGTTGTCCCCAATGTTCTAAATGTTTCCCAATGTTCTAAATGTTTCCCAATGTTCTAAATGTCCCCAATGTTCTAAATGTTTCCCAATGTTCTAAATGTTTCCCAATGTTCTAAATGTCCCAATGTTCTAAATGTTTCCCAATGTTCTAAATGTTTCCCAATGTTCTAAATGTCCCCAATGTTCTAAATGTTTCCCAATGTTCTAAATGTTTCCCAATGTTCTAAATGTTTCCCAATGTTCCAAATGTTTCCCAATGTTCTAAATGTCCCCAATGTTCTAAATGTTTCCCAATGTTCTAAATGTTTCCCAATGTTCTAAATGTTTCCCAATGTTCTATGTGTTTCCCAATGTTCTAAATGTTTCCCAATGTTCTAAATGTCCCCAATGTTCTAAATGTTTCCCAATGTTCTAAATGTTTCCCAATGTTCTAAATGTTTCCCAATGTTCTAAATGTTTCCCTATGTTCTAAATGTTTCCCAATGTTCTAAATGTTTCCCAATGTTCTAAATGTTTCCCAATGTTTCCCAATGTTCTAAATGTTCTAAATGTTTCCCAATGTTCTAAATGTTTCCCAATGTTCTAAATGTTTCCCAATGTTCTAAATGTTTCCCAATGTTCTAAATGTTTCCCAATGTTCTAAATGTTTCCCAATGTTCTAAATGTTTCCCAATGTTCTAAATGTTTCGCAATGTTCTAAATGTTTCCCAATGTTTCCCAATGTTTCCCAATGTTCTAAATGTTTCCCAATGTTCTAAATGTTTCCCAATGTTCTAAATGTTTCCCAATGTTCTAAATGTTTCCCAATGTTTCCCAATGTTTCCCAATGTTTCCCAATGTTCTAAATGTTTCCCAATGTTCTAAATGTTTCCCAATGTTCTAAATGTTCTAAATGTTTCCCAATGTTTCCCAATGTTTCCCAATGTTCTAAATGTTTCCCAATGTTCTAAATGTTTCCCAATGTTCTAAATGTTTCCCAATGTTTCCCAATGTTTCCCAATGTTCTAAATGTTTCCCAATGTTTCCCAATGTTCTAAATGTTTCCCAATGTTCTAAATGTTTCCCAATGTTTCCCAATGTTTCCCAATGTTCTAAATGTTTCCCAATGTTCTAAATGTTTCCCAATGTTCTAAATGTTTCCCAATGTTTCCCAATGTTTCCCAATGTTCTAAATGTTTCCCAATGTTCTAAATGTTTCCCAATGTTCTAAATGTTTCCCAATGTTTCCCAATGTTCCCAATGTTCTAAATGTTTCCCAATGTTCTAAATGTTTCCCAATGTTCTAAATGTTTCCCAATGTTCTAAATGTTTCCCTATGTTCTAAATGTTTCCCAATGTTCTAAATGTTTCCCAATGTTCTAAATGTTTCCCAATGTTCTAAATGTTTCCCAATGTTCTAAATGTTTCGCAATGTTCTAAATGTTTCCCAATGTTTCCCAATGTTTCCCAATGTTTCCCAATGTTCTAAATGTTTCCCAATGTTCTAAATGTTTCCCAATGTTCTAAATGTTTCCCAATGTTTCCCAATGTTCTAAATGTTTCCCAATGTTTCCCAATGTTTCCCAATGTTCTAAATGTTTCCCAATGTTCTAAATGTTTCCCAATGTTCTAAATGTTTCCCAATGTTCTAAATGTTTCCCAATGTTTCCCAATGTTTCCCAATGTTCCCCAATGTTCTAAATGTTTCCCAATGTTCTAAATGTTTCCCAATGTTCTAAATGTTTCCCAATGTTTCCCAATGTTTCCCAATGTTCTAAATGTTTCCCAATGTTCTAAATGTTTCCCAATGTTCTAAATGTTTCCCAATGTTTCCCAATGTTCCCAATGTTCTAAATGTTTCCCAATGTTCTAAATGTTTCCCAATGTTCTAAATGTTTTCCTATGTTCTAAATGTTTCCCTATGTTCTAAATGTTTCCCAATGTTCTAAATGTTTCCCAATGTTCTAAATGTTTCCCAATGTTCTAAATGTTTCCCAATGTTCTAAATGTTTCCCAATGTTTCCCAATGTTCTAAATGTTTCCCAATGTTCTAAATGTTTCCCAATGTTCTAAATGTTTCCCAATGTTTCCCAATGTTCTAAATGTTTCCCAATGTTCTAAATGTTTCCCAATGTTTCCCAATGTTCTAAATGTTTCCCAATGTTTCCCAATGTTCTAAATGTTTCCCAATGTTCTAAATGTTTCCCAATGTTCTAAATGTTTCCCAATGTTCTAAATGTTTCCCAATGTTCTAAATGTTTCCCAATGTTTCCCAATGTTCTAAATGTTCCCCAATGTTCTAAATGTTTCCCAATGTTCTAAATGTTTCCCAATGTTCTAAATGTTCCCCAATGTTCTAAATGTTTCCCAATGTTCTAAATGTTTCCCTATGTTCTAAATGTTTCCCAATGTTCTAAATGTTTCCCAATGTTCTAAATGTTTCCCTATGTTCTAAATGTTTCCCAATGTTCTAAATGTTTCCCAATGTTCTAAATGTTTCCCAATGTTCTAAATGTTTCCCAATGTTGTAAATGTTTCCCTATGTTCTAAATGTTTCCCAATGTTCTAAATGTTTCCCTATGTTCTAAATGTTTCCCAATGCTCTAAATGTTCTAAATGTTTCCCAATGTTCTAAATGTTTCCCAATGTTTCCCAATGTTCTAAATGTTCCCCAATGTTCTAAATGTTTCCCAATGTTCTAAATGTTTCCCAATGTTCTAAATGTTCCCCAATGTTCTAA
>NC_138313.1:51707500-51762500 GCF_965601325.2 Salmo salar | reverse complement strand
TGAGCAGTAGGAAGCCTGGCATATCCTGCTAACATATCAAATAAAAACAATTCTAGCAGAAAACCTAAGAATACTAAAAACAAGGAGAAATGGTTTGATGAAGAACGCAACAACCTAAGAGAAAGAAATTGAGAAACCTGTCCAACCCAAAACACAGAGACCCAGAAAACCTGAGTATACGCCTTCACTATGTTGAATCACTAAAACAATACAGAAATACACTACGGAAAAAGAAGGAACAGCACGTCAGAAATCAGCTCAATGTAATTGAAGAATCTATAAAATCTAACCACTTCTGGGATAATTGGAAAACACTCTAAACAACAACATTACGAAGAGTTATGTATCCAAAACAACAACACATAGAGTTATCTATCCAAAACAACAACACATAGAGTTATCTATCCAAAACAACAACACATAGAGTTATCTATCCAAAACAACAACACATAGAGTTATCTATCCAAAACAACAACACATAGAGTTATGTATCCAAAACAACAACACATAGAGTTATCTACCCAAAACAACAACACATAGAGTTATCTATCCAAAACAACAACACATAGAGTTATCTATCCAAAACAACAACACATAGAGTTATCTATCCAAAACAACAACACATAGAGTTATCTATCCAAAACAACAACACATAGAGTTATCTATCCAAAACAACAACACATAGAGTTATCTATCCAAAACAACAACACATAGAGTTATCTATCCAAAACAACAACACATAGAGTTATGTATCCAAAACAACAACACGATAGAGTTATCTATCCAAAACAACAACACATAGAGTTATCTATCCAAAACAACAACACATAGAGTTATCTATCCAAAACAACAACACATAGAGTTATCTATCCAAAACAACAACACATAGAGTTATCTATCCAAAACAACAACACATAGAGTTATCTATCCAAAACAACAACACATAGAGTTATCTATCCAAAACAACAACATGAAGAGTTATCTATCCAAAACAACAACATGAAGAGTTATCTATCCAAAACAACAACACATAGAGTTATCTATCCAAAACAACAACACATAGAGTTATCTATCCAAAACAACAACATGAAGAGTTATCTATCCAAAACAACAACACATAGAGTTATCTATCCAAAACAACAACACATAGAGTTATCTATCCAAAACAACAACACATAGAGTTATCTATCCAAAACAACAACACATAGAGTTATCTATCCAAAACAACAACACATAGAGTTATCTATCCAAAACAACAACATGAAGAGTTATCTATCCAAAACAACAACACATAGAGTTATCTATCCAAAACAACAACACATAGAGTTATCTATCCAAAACAACAACACATAGAGTTATCTATCCAAAACAACAACACATAGAGTTATCTATCCAAAACAACAACACATAGAGTTATCTATCCAAAACAACAACACATAGAGTTATCTATCCAAAACAACAACACATAGAGTTATCTATCCAAAACAACAACACATAGAGTTATCTATCCAAAACAACAACACATAGAGTTATCTATCCAAAACAACAACACATAGAGTTATCTATCCAAAACAACAACACATAGAGTTATCTACCCAAAACAACAACACATAGAGTTATCTATCCAAAACAACAACATGAAGAGTTATCTATCCAAAACAACAACACATAGAGTTATCTATCCAAAACAACAACACATAGAGTTATCTATCCAAAACAACAACACATAGAGTTATCTATCCAAAACAACAACATGAAGAGTTATCTATCCAAAACAACAACACATAGAGTTATCTATCCAAAACAACAACACATAGAGTTATCTATCCAAAACAACAACACATAGAGTTATCTATCCAAAACAACAACACATAGAGTTATCTATCCAAAACAACAACATGAAGAGTTATCTATCCAAAACAACAACATGAAGAGTTATCTATCCAAAACAACAACACATAGAGTTATCTATCCAAAACAACAACACATAGAGTTATCTATCCAAAACAACAACATGAAGAGTTATCTATCCAAAACAACAACACATAGAGTTATCTATCCAAAACAACAACACATAGAGTTATCTATCCAAAACAACAACACATAGAGTTATCTATCCAAAACAACAACACATAGAGTTATCTATCCAAAACAACAACACATAGAGTTATCTATCCAAAACAACAACACATAGAGTTATCTATCCAAAACGACAACACATAGAGTTATCTATCCAAAACAACAACACATAGAGTTATCTATCCAAAACAACAACACATAGAGTTATCTATCCAAAACAACAACATGAAGAGTTATCTATCCAAAACAACAACACATAGAGTTATCTATCCAAAACAACAACACATAGAGTTATCTATCCAAAACAACAACACATAGAGTCATCTATCCAAAACAACAACACACAGAGTTATCTATCCAAAACAACAACACATAGAGTTATCTATCCAAAACAACAACACACAGAGTTATCTATCCAAAACAACAACATGAAGAGTTATCTATCCAAAACAACAACATGAAGAGTTATCTATCCAAAACAACAACATGAAGAGTTATCTATCCAAAACAACAACACATAGAGTTATATATCCAAAACAACAACATGAAGAGTTAACTATCCAAAACAACAACACATAGAGTTATCTACCCAAAACAACAACACATAGTTATCTATCCAAAACAACAACATGAAGAGTTATCTATCCAAAACAACAACACATAGAGTTATCTATCCAAAACAACAACATGAAGAGTTAACTATCCAAAACAACAACACATAGAGTTATCTACCCAAAACAACAACACATAGTTATCTATCCAAAACAACAACATGAAGAGTTATCTATCCAAAACAACAACACATAGAGTTATCTATCCAAAACAACAACATGAAGAGTTATCTATCCAAAACAACAACACGAAGAGTTATCTACCCAAAACAACAACACATAGAGTTATCTATCCAAAACAACAACAAGAAGAGTTATCTATCCAAAACAACAACACATAGAGTTATCTATCCAAAACAACAACACATAGAGTTATCTATCCAAAACAACAACTCATAGAGTTATCTATCCAAAACAACAACATGGAGTTATCTATCCAAAACAACAACATGGAGTTATCTATCCAAAACAACAACATGAAGAGTTATCTACCCAAAACAACAACATGGAGTTATCTATCCAAAACAACAACACATAGAGTTATCTATCCAAAACAACAACACATAGAGTTATCTATCCAAAACAACAACACATAGAGTTATCTATCCAAAACAACAACACATAGAGTTATCTATCCAAAACAACAACATGAAGAGTTATCCATCCAAAACAACAACACATAGAGTTATCTATCCAAAACAGCAACACATAGAGTTATCTATCCAAAACAACAACACATAGAGTTATCTATCCAAAACAACAACACATAGAGTTATCTATCCAAAACAACAACATGAAGAGTTATCTATCCAAAACAACAACACATAGAGTTATCTATCCAAAACAACAACACATAGAGTTATCTATCCAAAACAACAACACATAGAGTTATCTATCCAAAACAACAACATGAAGAGTTATCTATCCAAAACAACAACACATAGAGTTATCTATCCAAAACAACAACACATAGAGTTATCTATCCAAAACAACAACATGAAGAGTTATCTATCCAAAACAACAACACATAGAGTTATCTATCCAAAACAACAACACATAGAGTTATCTATTCAAAACAACAACACATAGAGTTATCTATCCAAAACAACAACACATAGAGTTATCTACCCAAAACAACAACACATAGAGTTATCTATCCAAAATAACAACACATAGAGTTATCTACCCAAAACAACAACACATAGAGTTATCTATCCAAAACAACAACACATAGAGTTATCTATCCAAAACAACAACACATAGAGTTATCTATCCAAAACAACAACACATAGAGTTATCTATCCAAAACAACAACATGGAGTTATCAATCCAAAACAACAACATGGAGTTATCTATCCAAAACACACAACATGAAGAGTTATCTACCCAAAACAACAACATGGAGTTATCTATCCAAAACAACAACACATAGAGTTATCTATCCAAAACAACAACACATAGAGTTATCTATCCAAAACAACAACACATAGAGTTATCTATCCAAAACAACAACATGAAGAGTTATCTATCCAAAACAACAACACATAGAGTTATCTATCCAAAACAACAACACATAGAGTTATCTATCCAAAACAACAACACATAGAGTTATCTATCCAAAACAACAACACATAGAGTTATCTATCCAAAACAACAACTTGAAGAGTTATCTATCCAAAACAACAACACATAGAGTTATCTATCCAAAACAGCAACACATAGAGTTATCTATCCAAAACAACAACACATAGAGTTATCTACCCAAAACAACAACACATAGAGTTATCTATCCAAAACAACAACATGAAGAGTTATCTATCCAAAACAACAACACATAGAGTTATCTATCCAAAACAACAACACATAGAGTTATCTATCCAAAACAACAACACATAGAGTTATCTATCCAAAACAACAACATGAAGAGTTATCTATCCAAAACAACAACACATAGAGTTATCTATCCAAAACAACAACACATAGAGTTATCTATCCAAAACAACAACACATAGAGTTATCTATCCAAAACAACAACACATAGAGTTATCTATCCAAAACAACAACATGAAGAGTTATCTATCCAAAACAACAACATGAAGAGTTATCTATCCAAAACAACAACACATAGAGTTATCTATCCAAAACAACAACACATAGAGTTATCTATCCAAAACAACAACATGAAGAGTTATCTATCCAAAACAACAACACATAGAGTTATCTATCCAAAACAACAACACATAGAGTTATCTATCCAAAACAACAACACATAGAGTTATCTATCCAAAACAACAACACATAGAGTTATCTATCCAAAACAACAACACATAGAGTTATCTATCCAAAACAACAACATGAAGAGTTATCTATCCAAAACAACAACACATAGAGTTATCTATCCAAAACAGCAACACATAGAGTTACCTATCCAAAACAACAACACATAGAGTTATCTATCCAAAACAACAACACATAGAGTTATCTATCCAAAACAACAACACATAGAGTTATCTATCCAAAACAACAACACATAGAGTTATCTATCCAAAACAACAACATGAAGAGTTATCTATCCAAAACAACAACACATAGAGTTATCTATCCAAAACAACAACATGAAGAGTTATCTATCCAAAACAACAACACATAGAGTTATCTATCCAAAACAACAACAAATAGAGTTATCTATCCAAAACAACAACACATAGAGTTATCTATCCAAAACAACAACACATAGAGTTATCTATCCAAAACAACAACACATAGATTTATCTATCCAAAACAACAACACATAGAGTTATCTATCCAAAACAACAACACATAGAGTTATCTATCCAAAACAACAACATGAAGAGTTATCTATCCAAAACAACAACACATAGAGTTATCTATCCAAAACAACAACACATAGAGTTATCTATCCAAAACAACAACACATAGAGTTATCTATCCAAAACAACAACACATAGAGTTATCTATCCAAAACAACAACACATAGAGTTATCTATCCAAAACAACAACATGGAGAGTTATCTATCCAAAACAACAACACATAGAGTTATCTATCCAAAACAACAACACATAGAGTTATCTATCCAAAACAACAACATGGAGAGTTATCTATCCAAAACAACAACACATAGAGTTATCTATCCAAAACAACAACACATAGAGTTATCTATCCAAAACAACAACACATAGAGTTATCTATCCAAAACAACAACACATAGAGTTATCTATCCAAAACGACAACACATAGAGTTATCTATCCAAAACAACAACACATAGAGTTATCTATCCAAAACAACAACACATAGAGTTATCTATCCAAAACAACAACACATAGAGTTATCTATCCAAAACAACAACACATAGAGTTATCTATCCAAAACAACAACACATAGAGTTATCTATCCAAAACAACAACACATAGAGTTATCTATCCAAAACAACAACATGAAGAGTTATCTATCCAAAACAACAACACATAGAGTTATCTATCCAAAACAACAACACATAGAGTTATCTATCCAAAACAACAACACATAGAGTTATCTATCCAAAACAACAACATGAAGAGTTATCTATCCAAAACAACAACACATAGAGTTATCTATCCAAAACAACAACACATAGAGTTATCTATCCAAAACAACAACACATAGAGTCATCTATCCAAAACAACAACACACAGAGTTATCTATCCAAAACAACAACACATAGAGTTATCTATCCAAAACAACAACACACAGAGTTATCTATCCAAAACAACAACATGAAGAGTTATCTATCCAAAACAACAACATGAAGAGTTATCTATCCAAAACAACAACATGAAGAGTTATCTATCCAAAACAACAACACATAGAGTTATCTATCCAAAACAACAACATGAAGAGTTAACTATCCAAAACAACAACACATAGAGTTATCTACCCAAAACAACAACACATAGTTATCTATCCAAAACAACAACATGAAGAGTTATCTATCCAAAACAACAACACATAGAGTTATCTATCCAAAACAACAACACATAGAGTTATCTATCCAAAACAACAACACATAGAGTCATCTATCCAAAACAACAACACACAGAGTTATCTATCCAAAACAACAACACATAGAGTTATCTATCCAAAACAACAACACACAGAGTTATCTATCCAAAACAACAACATGAAGAGTTATCTATCCAAAACAACAACATGAAGAGTTATCTATCCAAAACAACAACATGAAGAGTTATCTATCCAAAACAACAACACATAGAGTTATCTACCCAAAACAACAACACATAGTTATCTATCCAAAACAACAACATGAAGAGTTATCTATCCAAAACAACAACACATAGAGTTATCTATCCAAAACAACAACATGAAGAGTTATCTATCCAAAACAACAACACGAAGAGTTATCTACCCAAAACAACAACACATAGAGTTATCTATCCAAAACAACAACAAGAAGAGTTATCTATCCAAAACAACAACACATAGAGTTATCTATCCAAAACAACAACACATAGAGTTATCTATCCAAAACAACAACTCATAGAGTTATCTATCCAAAACAACAACATGGAGTTATCTATCCAAAACAACAACATGGAGTTATCTATCCAAAACAACAACATGAAGAGTTATCTACCCAAAACAACAACATGGAGTTATCTATCCAAAACAACAACACATAGAGTTATCTATCCAAAACAACAACACATAGAGTTATCTATCCAAAACAACAACACATAGAGTTATCTATCCAAAACAACAACATGAAGAGTTATCTATCCAAAACAACAACACATAGAGTTATCTATCCAAAACAACAACACATAGAGTTATCTATCCAAAACAACAACACATAGAGTTATCTATCCAAAACAACAACACATAGAGTTATCTATCCAAAACAACAACATGAAGAGTTATCCATCCAAAACAACAACACATAGAGTTATCTATCCAAAACAGCAACACATAGAGTTATCTATCCAAAACAACAACACATAGAGTTATCTATCCAAAACAACAACACATAGAGTTATCTATCCAAAACAACAACATGAAGAGTTATCTATCCAAAACAACAACACATAGAGTTATCTATCCAAAACAACAACATGAAGAGTTATCTATCCAAAACAACAACACATAGAGTTATCTATCCAAAACAACAACACATAGAGTTATCTATCCAAAACAACAACACATAGAGTTATCTATCCAAAACAACAACATGAAGAGTTATCTATCCAAAACAACAACACATAGAGTTATCTATCCAAAACAACAACACATAGAGTTATCTATCCAAAACAACAACACATAGAGTCATCTATCCAAAACAACAACACACAGAGTTATCTATCCAAAACAACAACACATAGAGTTATCTATCCAAAACAACAACACACAGAGTTATCTATCCAAAACAACAACATGAAGAGTTATCTATCCAAAACAACAACATGAAGAGTTATCTATCCAAAACAACAACATGAAGAGTTATCTATCCAAAACAACAACACATAGAGTTATCTATCCAAAACAACAACATGAAGAGTTAACTATCCAAAACAACAACACATAGAGTTATCTACCCAAAACAACAACACATAGTTATCTATCCAAAACAACAACATGAAGAGTTATCTATCCAAAACAACAACACATAGAGTTATCTATCCAAAACAACAACACATAGAGTTATCTATCCAAAACAACAACACATAGAGTCATCTATCCAAAACAACAACACACAGAGTTATCTATCCAAAACAACAACACATAGAGTTATCTATCCAAAACAACAACACATAGAGTTATCTATCCAAAACAACAACATGAAGAGTTATCTATCCAAAACAACAACATGAAGAGTTATCTATCCAAAACAACAACATGAAGAGTTATCTATCCAAAACAACAACACATAGAGTTATCTACCCAAAACAACAACACATAGTTATCTATCCAAAACAACAACATGAAGAGTTATCTATCCAAAACAACAACACATAGAGTTATCTATCCAAAACAACAACATGAAGAGTTATCTATCCAAAACAACAACACGAAGAGTTATCTACCCAAAACAACAACACATAGAGTTATCTATCCAAAACAACAACAAGAAGAGTTATCTATCCAAAACAACAACACATAGAGTTATCTATCCAAAACAACAACACATAGAGTTATCTATCCAAAACAACAACTCATAGAGTTATCTATCCAAAACAACAACATGGAGTTATCTATCCAAAACAACAACATGGAGTTATCTATCCAAAACAACAACATGAAGAGTTATCTACCCAAAACAACAACATGGAGTTATCTATCCAAAACAACAACACATAGAGTTATCTATCCAAAACAACAACACATAGAGTTATCTATCCAAAACAACAACACATAGAGTTATCTATCCAAAAAAACAACATGAAGAGTTATCTATCCAAAACAACAACACATAGAGTTATCTATCCAAAACAACAACACATAGAGTTATCTATCCAAAACAACAACACATAGAGTTATCTATCCATAACAACAACACATAGAGTTATCTATCCAAAACAACAACATGAAGAGTTATCCATCCAAAACAACAACACATAGAGTTATCTATCCAAAACAGCAACACATAGAGTTATCTATCCAAAACAACAACACATAGAGTTATCTATCCAAAACAACAACACATAGAGTTATCTATCCAAAACAACAACATGAAGAGTTATCTATCCAAAACAACAACACATAGAGTTATCTATCCAAAACAACAACACATAGAGTTATCTATCCAAAACAACAACACATAGAGTTATCTATCCAAAACAACAACACATAGAGTTATCTATCCAAAACAACAACATGAAGAGTTATCTATCCAAAACAACAACACATAGAGTTATCTATCCAAAACAACAACACATAGAGTTATCTATCCAAAACAACAACATGAAGAGTTATCTATCCAAAACAACAACACATAGAGTTATCTATCCAAAACAACAACACATAGAGTTATCTATTCAAAACAACAACACATAGAGTTATCTATCCAAAACAACAACACATAGAGTTATCTACCCAAAACAACAACACATAGAGTTATCTATCCAAAATAACAACACATAGAGTTATCTACCCAAAACAACAACACATAGAGTTATCTATCCAAAACAACAACACATAGAGTTATCTATCCAAAACAACAACACATAGAGTTATCTATCCAAAACAACAACACATAGAGTTATCTATCCAAAACAACAACATGGAGTTATCAATCCAAAACAACAACATGGAGTTATCTATCCAAAACAACAACATGAAGAGTTATCTACCCAAAACAACAACATGGAGTTATCTATCGAAAACAACAACACATAGAGTTATCTATCCAAAACAACAACACATAGAGTTATCTATCCAAAACAACAACACATAGAGTTATCTATCCAAAACAACAACATGAAGAGTTATCTATCCAAAACAACAACACATAGAGTTATCTATCCAAAACAACAACACATAGAGTTATCTATCCAAAACAACAACACATAGAGTTATCTATCCAAAACAACAACACATAGAGTTATCTATCCAAAACAACAACTTGAAGAGTTATCTATCCAAAACAACAACACATAGAGTTATCTATCCAAAACAGCAACACATAGAGTTATCTATCCAAAACAACAACACATAGAGTTATCTATCCAAAACAACAACATGAAGAGTTATCTACCCAAAACAACAACATGGAGAGTTATCTATCCAAAACAACAACACATAGAGTTATCTATCCAAAACAACAACATATAGAGTTATCTATCCAAAACAACAACACATAGAGTTATCTATCCAAAACAACAACATGAAGAGTTATCTACCCAAAACAACAACATGGAGTTATCTATCCAAAACAACAACACATAGAGTTATCTATCCAAAACAACAACATGAAGAGTTATGTATCCAAAACAACAACACATAGAGTTATCTATCCAAAACAACAACACATAGAGTTATCTATCCAAAAAAACAACACATAGAGTTATCTATCCAAAACAACAACACATAGAGTTATCTATCCAAAACAACAACATGAAGAGTTATCTATCCAAAACAACAACACATAGAGTTATCTATCCAAAACAACAACACATAGAGTTATCTATCCAAAACAACAACACGAAGAGTTATCTATCCAAAACAACAACACATAGAGTTATCTATCCAAAACAACAACACATAGAGTTATCTATCCAAAACAACAACATGAAGAGTTATCTATCCAAAACAACAACACATAGAGTTATCTATCCAAAACAACAACACACAGAGTTATCTATCCAAAACAACAACACATAGAGTTATCTACCCAAAACAACAGCACATAGAGTTATCTATCCAAAACAACAACATGAAGAGTTATCTATCCAAAACAACAACACATAGAGTTATCTATCCAAAACAACAACACATAGAGTTATCTATCCAAAACAACAACACATAGAGTTATCGATCCAAAACAACAACACATAGAGTTATCTATCCAAAACAGCAACATGAAGAGTTATCTATCCAAAACAACAACACAGAGTTATCTATCCAAAACAACAACACATAGAGTTATCTATCCAAAACAACAACACATAGAGTTATCTATCCAAAACAACAACACATAGAGTTATCTATCCAAAACAACAACACATAGAGTTATCTATCCAAAACAACAACACATAGAGTTATCTATCCAAAACAACAACACATAGAGTTATCTATCCAAAACAACAACACATAGAGTTATCTATCCAAAACAACAACACATAGAGTTATCTACCCAAAACAACAACACATAGAGTTATCTATCCAAAACAACAACACATAGAGTTATCTACCCAAAACAACAACACATAGAGTTATCTATCCAAAACAACAACATGGAGTTATCTATCCAAAACAACAACATGGAGTTATCTATCCAAAACAACAACATGAAGAGTTATCTACCCAAAACAACAACATGGAGTTATCTATCCAAAACAACAACACATAGAGTTATCTATCCAAAACAACAACACATAGAGTTATCTATCCAAAACAACAACACATAGAGTTATCTATCCAAAACAACAACATGAAGAGTTATCTATCCAAAACAACAACACATAGAGTTTTCTATCCAAAACAACAACACACAGAGTTATCTATCCAAAACAACAACATGAAGAGTTATCTATCCAAAACAACAACATGAAGAGTTATCTATCCAAAACAACAACACATAGAGTTATCTATCCAAAACAACAACATGAAGAGTTAACTATCCAAAACAACAACACATAGAGTTATCTACCCAAAACAACAACACATAGTTATCTATCCAAAACAACAACATGAAGAGTTATCTATCCAAAACAACAACACATAGAGTTATCTATCCAAAACAACAACACATAGAGTTATCTATCCAAAACAACAACACATAGAGTCATCTATCCAAAACAACAACACACAGAGTTATCTATCCAAAACAACAACACATAGAGTTATCTATCCAAAACAACAACACACAGAGTTATCTATCCAAAACAACAACATGAAGAGTTATCTATCCAAAACAACAACATGAAGAGTTATCTATCCAAAACAACAACATGAAGAGTTATCTATCCAAAACAACAACACATAGAGTTATCTACCCAAAACAACAACACATAGTTATCTATCCAAAACAACAACATGAAGAGTTATCTATCCAAAACAACAACACATAGAGTTATCTATCCAAAACAACAACATGAAGAGTTATCTATCCAAAACAACAACACGAAGAGTTATCTACCCAAAACAACAACACATAGAGTTATCTATCCAAAACAACAACAAGAAGAGTTATCTATCCAAAACAACAACACATAGAGTTATCTATCCAAAACAACAACACATAGAGTTATCTATCCAAAACAACAACTCATAGAGTTATCTATCCAAAACAACAACATGGAGTTATCTATCCAAAACAACAACATGGAGTTATCTATCCAAAACAACAACATGAAGAGTTATCTACCCAAAACAACAACATGGAGTTATCTATCCAAAACAACAACACATAGAGTTATCTATCCAAAACAACAACACATAGAGTTATCTATCCAAAACAACAACACATAGAGTTATCTATCCAAAACAACAACATGAAGAGTTATCTATCCAAAACAACAACACATAGAGTTATCTATCCAAAACAACAACACATAGAGTTATCTATCCAAAACAACAACACATAGAGTTATCTATCCATAACAACAACACATAGAGTTATCTATCCAAAACAACAACATGAAGAGTTATCCATCCAAAACAACAACACATAGAGTTATCTATCCAAAACAGCAACACATAGAGTTATCTATCCAAAACAACAACACATAGAGTTATCTATCCAAAACAACAACACATAGAGTTATCTATCCAAAACAACAACATGAAGAGTTATCTATCCAAAACAACAACACATAGAGTTATCTATCCAAAACAACAACACATAGAGTTATCTATCCAAAACAACAACACATAGAGTTATCTATCCAAAACAACAACACATAGAGTTATCTATCCAAAACAACAACATGAAGAGTTATCTATCCAAAACAACAACACATAGAGTTATCTATCCAAAACAACAACACATAGAGTTATCTATCCAAAACAACAACATGAAGAGTTATCTATCCAAAACAACAACACATAGAGTTATCTATCCAAAACAACAACACATAGAGTTATCTATTCAAAACAACAACACATAGAGTTATCTATCCAAAACAACAACACATAGAGTTATCTACCCAAAACAACAACACATAGAGTTATCTATCCAAAATAACAACACATAGAGTTATCTACCCAAAACAACAACACATAGAGTTATCTATCCAAAACAACAACACATAGAGTTATCTATCCAAAACAACAACACATAGAGTTATCTATCCAAAACAACAACACATAGAGTTATCTATCCAAAACAACAACATGGAGTTATCAATCCAAAACAACAACATGGAGTTATCTATCCAAAACAACAACATGAAGAGTTATCTACCCAAAACAACAACATGGAGTTATCTATCGAAAACAACAACACATAGAGTTATCTATCCAAAACAACAACACATAGAGTTATCTATCCAAAACAACAACACATAGAGTTATCTATCCAAAACAACAACATGAAGAGTTATCTATCCAAAACAACAACACATAGAGTTATCTATCCAAAACAACAACACATAGAGTTATCTATCCAAAACAACAACACATAGAGTTATCTATCCAAAACAACAACACATAGAGTTATCTATCCAAAACAACAACTTGAAGAGTTATCTATCCAAAACAACAACACATAGAGTTATCTATCCAAAACAGCAACACATAGAGTTATCTATCCAAAACAACAACACATAGAGTTATCTATCCAAAACAACAACATGAAGAGTTATCTACCCAAAACAACAACATGGAGAGTTATCTATCCAAAACAACAACACATAGAGTTATCTATCCAAAACAACAACATATAGAGTTATCTATCCAAAACAACAACACATAGAGTTATCTATCCAAAACAACAACATGAAGAGTTATCTACCCAAAACAACAACATGGAGTTATCTATCCAAAACAACAACACATAGAGTTATCTATCCAAAACAACAACATGAAGAGTTATGTATCCAAAACAACAACACATAGAGTTATCTATCCAAAACAACAACACATAGAGTTATCTATCCAAAAAAACAACACATAGAGTTATCTATCCAAAACAACAACACATAGAGTTATCTATCCAAAACAACAACATGAAGAGTTATCTATCCAAAACAACAACACATAGAGTTATCTATCCAAAACAACAACACATAGAGTTATCTATCCAAAACAACAACACGAAGAGTTATCTATCCAAAACAACAACACATAGAGTTATCTATCCAAAACAACAACACATAGAGTTATCTATCCAAAACAACAACATGAAGAGTTATCTATCCAAAACAACAACACATAGAGTTATCTATCCAAAACAACAACACATAGAGTTATCTATCCAAAACAACAACACATAGAGTTATCTACCCAAAACAACAGCACATAGAGTTATCTATCCAAAACAACAACATGAAGAGTTATCTATCCAAAACAACAACACATAGAGTTATCTATCCAAAACAACAACACATAGAGTTATCTATCCAAAACAACAACACATAGAGTTATCGATCCAAAACAACAACACATAGAGTTATCTATCCAAAACAGCAACATGAAGAGTTATCTATCCAAAACAACAACACAGAGTTATCTATCCAAAACAACAACACATAGAGTTATCTATCCAAAACAACAACACATAGAGTTATCTATCCAAAACAACAACACATAGAGTTATCTATCCAAAACAACAACACATAGAGTTATCTATCCAAAACAACAACACATAGAGTTATCTATCCAAAACAACAACACATAGAGTTATCTATCCAAAACAACAACACATAGAGTTATCTATCCAAAACAACAACACATAGAGTTATCTATCCAAAACAACAACACATAGAGTTATCTACCCAAAACAACAACACATAGAGTTATCTATCCAAAACAACAACACATAGAGTTATCTACCCAAAACAACAACACATAGAGTTATCTATCCAAAACAACAACATGGAGTTATCTATCCAAAACAACAACATGGAGTTATCTATCCAAAACAACAACATGAAGAGTTATCTACCCAAAACAACAACATGGAGTTATCTATCCAAAACAACAACACATAGAGTTATCTATCCAAAACAACAACACATAGAGTTATCTATCCAAAACAACAACACATAGAGTTATCTATCCAAAACAACAACATGAAGAGTTATCTATCCAAAACAACAACACATAGAGTTTTCTATCCAAAACAACAACACACAGAGTTATCTATCCAAAACAACAACATGAAGAGTTATCTATCCAAAACAACAACATGAAGAGTTATCTATCCAAAACAACAACACATAGAGTTATCTATCCAAAACAACAACATGAAGAGTTAACTATCCAAAACAACAACACATAGAGTTATCTACACAAAACAACAACACATAGAGTTATCTATCCAAAACAACAACATGAAGAGTTATCTATCCAAAACAACAACACATAGAGTTATCTATCCAAAACAACAACATGAAGAGTTATCTATCCAAAACAACAACACATAGAGTTATCTACCCAAAACAACAACACATAGAGTTATCTATCCAAAACAACAACAAGAAGAGTTATCTATCCAAAACAACAACACATAGAGTTATCTATCGAAAACAACAACACATAGAGTTATCTATCCAAAACAACAACACATAGAGTTATCTATCCAAAACAACAACACATAGAGTTATCTATCCAAAACAACAACATGGAGTTATCTATCCAAAACAACAACATGGAGTTATCTATCCAAAACAACAACATGAAGAGTTATCTACCCAAAACAACAACATGGAGTTATCTATCCAAAACAACAACACATAGAGTTATCTATCCAAAACAACAACACATAGAGTTATCTATCCAAAACAACAACACATAGAGTTATCTATCCAAAACAACAACATGAAGAGTTATCTATCCAAAACAACAACACATAGAGTTATCTATCCAAAACAGCAACACATAGAGTTATCTATCCAAAACAACAACACATAGAGTTATCTATCCAAAACAACAACATGAAGAGTTATCTACCCAAAACAACAACATGGAGAGTTATCTATCCAAAACAACAACACATAGAGTTATCTATCCAAAACAACAACACATAGAGTTATCTATCCAAAACAACAACACATAGAGTTATCTATCCAAAACAACAACATGAAGAGTTAACTATCCAAAACAACAACACATAGAGTTATCTACCCAAAACAACAACACATAGAGTTATCTATCCAAAACAACAACATGAAGAGTTATCTATCCAAAACAACAACACATAGAGTTATCTATCCAAAACAACAACATGAAGAGTTATCTATTCAAAACAACAACACATAGAGTTATCTACCCAAAACAACAACACATAGAGTTATCTATCCAAAACAACAACAAGAAGAGTTATCTATCCAAAACAACAACACATAGAGTTATCTATCGAAAACAACAACACATAGAGTTATCTATCCAAAACAACAACACATAGAGTTATCTATCCAAAACAACAACACATAGAGTTATCTATCCAAAACAACAACATGGAGTTATCTATCCAAAACAACAACATGGAGTTATCTATCCAAAACAACAACATGAAGAGTTATCTACCCAAAACAACAACACATAGAGTTATCTATCCAAAATAACAACACATAGAGTTATCTACCCAAAACAACAACACATAGAGTTATCTATCCAAAACAACAACACATAGAGTTATCTATCCAAAACAACAACACATAGAGTTATCTATCCAAAACAACAACACATAGAGTTATCTATCCAAAACAACAACATGGAGTTATCAATCCAAAACAACAACATGGAGTTATCTATCCAAAACAACAACATGAAGAGTTATCTACCCAAAACAACAACATGGAGTTATCTATCGAAAACAACAACACATAGAGTTATCTATCCAAAACAACAACACATAGAGTTATCTATCCAAAACAACAACACATAGAGTTATCTATCCAAAACAACAACATGAAGAGTTATCTATCCAAAACAACAACACATAGAGTTATCTATCCAAAACAACAACACATAGAGTTATCTATCCAAAACAACAACACATAGAGTTATCTATCCAAAACAACAACACATAGAGTTATCTATCCAAAACAACAACTTGAAGAGTTATCTATCCAAAACAACAACACATAGAGTTATCTATCCAAAACAGCAACACATAGAGTTATCTATCCAAAACAACAACACATAGAGTTATCTATCCAAAACAACAACATGAAGAGTTATCTACCCAAAACAACAACATGGAGAGTTATCTATCCAAAACAACAACACATAGAGTTATCTATCCAAAACAACAACATATAGAGTTATCTATCCAAAACAACAACACATAGAGTTATCTATCCAAAACAACAACATGAAGAGTTATCTACCCAAAACAACAACATGGAGTTATCTATCCAAAACAACAACACATAGAGTTATCTATCCAAAACAACAACATGAAGAGTTATGTATCCAAAACAACAACACATAGAGTTATCTATCCAAAACAACAACACATAGAGTTATCTATCCAAAAAAACAACACATAGAGTTATCTATCCAAAACAACAACACATAGAGTTATCTATCCAAAACAACAACATGAAGAGTTATCTATCCAAAACAACAACACATAGAGTTATCTATCCAAAACAACAACACATAGAGTTATCTATCCAAAACAACAACACGAAGAGTTATCTATCCAAAACAACAACACATAGAGTTATCTATCCAAAACAACAACACATAGAGTTATCTATCCAAAACAACAACATGAAGAGTTATCTATCCAAAACAACAACACATAGAGTTATCTATCCAAAACAACAACACACAGAGTTATCTATCCAAAACAACAACACATAGAGTTATCTACCCAAAACAACAGCACATAGAGTTATCTATCCAAAACAACAACATGAAGAGTTATCTATCCAAAACAACAACACATAGAGTTATCTATCCAAAACAACAACACATAGAGTTATCTATCCAAAACAACAACACATAGAGTTATCGATCCAAAACAACAACACATAGAGTTATCTATCCAAAACAGCAACATGAAGAGTTATCTATCCAAAACAACAACACAGAGTTATCTATCCAAAACAACAACACATAGAGTTATCTATCCAAAACAACAACACATAGAGTTATCTATCCAAAACAACAACACATAGAGTTATCTATCCAAAACAACAACACATAGAGTTATCTATCCAAAACAACAACACATAGAGTTATCTATCCAAAACAACAACACATAGAGTTATCTATCCAAAACAACAACACATAGAGTTATCTATCCAAAACAACAACACATAGAGTTATCTACCCAAAACAACAACACATAGAGTTATCTATCCAAAACAACAACACATAGAGTTATCTACCCAAAACAACAACACATAGAGTTATCTATCCAAAACAACAACATGGAGTTATCTATCCAAAACAACAACATGGAGTTATCTATCCAAAACAACAACATGAAGAGTTATCTACCCAAAACAACAACATGGAGTTATCTATCCAAAACAACAACACATAGAGTTATCTATCCAAAACAACAACACATAGAGTTATCTATCCAAAACAACAACACATAGAGTTATCTATCCAAAACAACAACATGAAGAGTTATCTATCCAAAACAACAACACATAGAGTTTTCTATCCAAAACAACAACACACAGAGTTATCTATCCAAAACAACAACATGAAGAGTTATCTATCCAAAACAACAACATGAAGAGTTATCTATCCAAAACAACAACACATAGAGTTATCTATCCAAAACAACAACATGAAGAGTTAACTATCCAAAACAACAACACATAGAGTTATCTACCCAAAACAACAACACATAGTTATCTATCCAAAACAACAACATGAAGAGTTATCTATCCAAAACAACAACACATAGAGTTATCTATCCAAAACAACAACACATAGAGTTATCTATCCAAAACAACAACACATAGAGTCATCTATCCAAAACAACAACACACAGAGTTATCTATCCAAAACAACAACACATAGAGTTATCTATCCAAAACAACAACACACAGAGTTATCTATCCAAAACAACAACATGAAGAGTTATCTATCCAAAACAACAACATGAAGAGTTATCTATCCAAAACAACAACATGAAGAGTTATCTATCCAAAACAACAACACATAGAGTTATCTACCCAAAACAACAACACATAGTTATCTATCCAAAACAACAACATGAAGAGTTATCTATCCAAAACAACAACACATAGAGTTATCTATCCAAAACAACAACATGAAGAGTTATCTATCCAAAACAACAACACGAAGAGTTATCTACCCAAAACAACAACACATAGAGTTATCTATCCAAAACAACAACAAGAAGAGTTATCTATCCAAAACAACAACACATAGAGTTATCTATCCAAAACAACAACACATAGAGTTATCTATCCAAAACAACAACTCATAGAGTTATCTATCCAAAACAACAACATGGAGTTATCTATCCAAAACAACAACATGGAGTTATCTATCCAAAACAACAACATGAAGAGTTATCTACCCAAAACAACAACATGGAGTTATCTATCCAAAACAACAACACATAGAGTTATCTATCCAAAACAACAACACATAGAGTTATCTATCCAAAACAACAACACATAGAGTTATCTATCCAAAACAACAACATGAAGAGTTATCTATCCAAAACAACAACACATAGAGTTATCTATCCAAAACAACAACACATAGAGTTATCTATCCAAAACAACAACACATAGAGTTATCTATCCATAACAACAACACATAGAGTTATCTATCCAAAACAACAACATGAAGAGTTATCCATCCAAAACAACAACACATAGAGTTATCTATCCAAAACAGCAACACATAGAGTTATCTATCCAAAACAACAACACATAGAGTTATCTATCCAAAACAACAACACATAGAGTTATCTATCCAAAACAACAACATGAAGAGTTATCTATCCAAAACAACAACACATAGAGTTATCTATCCAAAACAACAACACATAGAGTTATCTATCCAAAACAACAACACATAGAGTTATCTATCCAAAACAACAACACATAGAGTTATCTATCCAAAACAACAACATGAAGAGTTATCTATCCAAAACAACAACACATAGAGTTATCTATCCAAAACAACAACACATAGAGTTATCTATCCAAAACAACAACATGAAGAGTTATCTATCCAAAACAACAACACATAGAGTTATCTATCCAAAACAACAACACATAGAGTTATCTATTCAAAACAACAACACATAGAGTTATCTATCCAAAACAACAACACATAGAGTTATCTACCCAAAACAACAACACATAGAGTTATCTATCCAAAATAACAACACATAGAGTTATCTACCCAAAACAACAACACATAGAGTTATCTATCCAAAACAACAACACATAGAGTTATCTATCCAAAACAACAACACATAGAGTTATCTATCCAAAACAACAACACATAGAGTTATCTATCCAAAACAACAACATGGAGTTATCAATCCAAAACAACAACATGGAGTTATCTATCCAAAACAACAACATGAAGAGTTATCTACCCAAAACAACAACATGGAGTTATCTATCGAAAACAACAACACATAGAGTTATCTATCCAAAACAACAACACATAGAGTTATCTATCCAAAACAACAACACATAGAGTTATCTATCCAAAACAACAACATGAAGAGTTATCTATCCAAAACAACAACACATAGAGTTATCTATCCAAAACAACAACACATAGAGTTATCTATCCAAAACAACAACACATAGAGTTATCTATCCAAAACAACAACACATAGAGTTATCTATCCAAAACAACAACTTGAAGAGTTATCTATCCAAAACAACAACACATAGAGTTATCTATCCAAAACAGCAACACATAGAGTTATCTATCCAAAACAACAACACATAGAGTTATCTATCCAAAACAACAACATGAAGAGTTATCTACCCAAAACAACAACATGGAGAGTTATCTATCCAAAACAACAACACATAGAGTTATCTATCCAAAACAACAACATATAGAGTTATCTATCCAAAACAACAACACATAGAGTTATCTATCCAAAACAACAACATGAAGAGTTATCTACCCAAAACAACAACATGGAGTTATCTATCCAAAACAACAACACATAGAGTTATCTATCCAAAACAACAACATGAAGAGTTATGTATCCAAAACAACAACACATAGAGTTATCTATCCAAAACAACAACACATAGAGTTATCTATCCAAAAAAACAACACATAGAGTTATCTATCCAAAACAACAACACATAGAGTTATCTATCCAAAACAACAACATGAAGAGTTATCTATCCAAAACAACAACACATAGAGTTATCTATCCAAAACAACAACACATAGAGTTATCTATCCAAAACAACAACACGAAGAGTTATCTATCCAAAACAACAACACATAGAGTTATCTATCCAAAACAACAACACATAGAGTTATCTATCCAAAACAACAACATGAAGAGTTATCTATCCAAAACAACAACACATAGAGTTATCTATCCAAAACAACAACACATAGAGTTATCTATCCAAAACAACAACACATAGAGTTATCTACCCAAAACAACAGCACATAGAGTTATCTATCCAAAACAACAACATGAAGAGTTATCTATCCAAAACAACAACACATAGAGTTATCTATCCAAAACAACAACACATAGAGTTATCTATCCAAAACAACAACACATAGAGTTATCGATCCAAAACAACAACACATAGAGTTATCTATCCAAAACAGCAACATGAAGAGTTATCTATCCAAAACAACAACACAGAGTTATCTATCCAAAACAACAACACATAGAGTTATCTATCCAAAACAACAACACATAGAGTTATCTATCCAAAACAACAACACATAGAGTTATCTATCCAAAACAACAACACATAGAGTTATCTATCCAAAACAACAACACATAGAGTTATCTATCCAAAACAACAACACATAGAGTTATCTATCCAAAACAACAACACATAGAGTTATCTATCCAAAACAACAACACATAGAGTTATCTATCCAAAACAACAACACATAGAGTTATCTACCCAAAACAACAACACATAGAGTTATCTATCCAAAACAACAACACATAGAGTTATCTACCCAAAACAACAACACATAGAGTTATCTATCCAAAACAACAACATGGAGTTATCTATCCAAAACAACAACATGGAGTTATCTATCCAAAACAACAACATGAAGAGTTATCTACCCAAAACAACAACATGGAGTTATCTATCCAAAACAACAACACATAGAGTTATCTATCCAAAACAACAACACATAGAGTTATCTATCCAAAACAACAACACATAGAGTTATCTATCCAAAACAACAACATGAAGAGTTATCTATCCAAAACAACAACACATAGAGTTTTCTATCCAAAACAACAACACACAGAGTTATCTATCCAAAACAACAACATGAAGAGTTATCTATCCAAAACAACAACATGAAGAGTTATCTATCCAAAACAACAACACATAGAGTTATCTATCCAAAACAACAACATGAAGAGTTAACTATCCAAAACAACAACACATAGAGTTATCTACACAAAACAACAACACATAGAGTTATCTATCCAAAACAACAACATGAAGAGTTATCTATCCAAAACAACAACACATAGAGTTATCTATCCAAAACAACAACATGAAGAGTTATCTATCCAAAACAACAACACATAGAGTTATCTACCCAAAACAACAACACATAGAGTTATCTATCCAAAACAACAACAAGAAGAGTTATCTATCCAAAACAACAACACATAGAGTTATCTATCGAAAACAACAACACATAGAGTTATCTATCCAAAACAACAACACATAGAGTTATCTATCCAAAACAACAACACATAGAGTTATCTATCCAAAACAACAACATGGAGTTATCTATCCAAAACAACAACATGGAGTTATCTATCCAAAACAACAACATGAAGAGTTATCTACCCAAAACAACAACATGGAGTTATCTATCCAAAACAACAACACATAGAGTTATCTATCCAAAACAACAACACATAGAGTCATCTATCCAAAACAACAACACATAGAGTTATCTATCCAAAACAACAACATGAAGAGTTATCTATCCAAAACAACAACACATAGAGTTATCTATCCAAAACAGCAACACATAGAGTTATCTATCCAAAACAACAACACATAGAGTTATCTATCCAAAACAACAACATGAAGAGTTATCTACCCAAAACAACAACATGGAGAGTTATCTATCCAAAACAACAACACATAGAGTTATCTATCCAAAACAACAACACATAGAGTTATCTATCCAAAACAACAACACATAGAGTTATCTATCCAAAACAACAACATGAAGAGTTAACTATCCAAAACAACAACACATAGAGTTATCTACCCAAAACAACAACACATAGAGTTATCTATCCAAAACAACAACATGAAGAGTTATCTATCCAAAACAACAACACATAGAGTTATCTATCCAAAACAACAACATGAAGAGTTATCTATTCAAAACAACAACACATAGAGTTATCTACCCAAAACAACAACACATAGAGTTATCTATCCAAAACAACAACAAGAAGAGTTATCTATCCAAAACAACAACACATAGAGTTATCTATCGAAAACAACAACACATAGAGTTATCTATCCAAAACAACAACACATAGAGTTATCTATCCAAAACAACAACACATAGAGTTATCTATCCAAAACAACAACATGGAGTTATCTATCCAAAACAACAACATGGAGTTATCTATCCAAAACAACAACATGAAGAGTTATCTACCCAAAACAACAACATGGAGTTATCTATCCAAAACAACAACACATAGAGTTATCTATCCAAAACAACAACACATAGAGTTATCTATCCAAAACAGCAACATGAAGAGTTATCTATCCAAAACAACAACACATAGAGTTATCTATCCAAAACAACAACACATAGAGATATATATCCAAAACAACAACACATAGAGTTATCTACCCAAAACAACAACACATAGAGTTATCTATCCAAAACAACAACACATAGAGTTATCTATCCAAAACAACAACATGAAGAGTTATCTATCCAAAACAACAACACATAGAGTTATCTATCCAAAACAACAACACATAGATTTATCTATCCAAAACAACAACACATAGAGTTATCTATCCAAAACAACAACATGAAGAGTTATCTATCCAAAACAACAACACATAGAGTTATCTATCCAAAACAACAACACGTAGAGTTATCTATCCAAAACAACAACACATAGAGTTATCTATCCAAAACAACAACACATAGAGTTATCTATCCAAAACAACAACACATAGAGTTATCTACCCAAAACAACAACACATAGAGTTATCTATCCAAAACAACAACACATAGAGTTATCTATCCAAAACAACAACACATAGAGTTATCTATCCAAAACAACACATAGAGTTATCTATCCAAAACAACAACACATAGAGTTATCTACCCAAAACAACAACACATAGAGTTATCTATCCAAAACAACAACATGAAGAGTTATCTATCCAAAACAACAACACATAGAGTTATCTATCCAAAACAACAACATGAAGAGTTATCTATCCAAAACAACAACACATAGAGTTATCTACCCAAAACAACAACACATAGAGTTATCTATCCAAAACAACAACAAGAAGAGTTATCTATCCAAAACAACAACACATAGAGTTATCTATCGAAAACAACAACACATAGAGTTATCTATCCAAAACAACAACACATAGAGTTATCTATCCAAAACAACAACACATAGAGTTATCTATCCAAAACAACAACATGGAGTTATCTATCCAAAACAACAACATGGAGTTATCTATCCAAAACAACAACATGAAGAGTTATCTACCCAAAACAACAACATGGAGTTATCTATCCAAAACAACAACACATAGAGTTATCTATCCAAAACAACAACACATAGAGTTATCTATCCAAAACAGCAACATGAAGAGTTATCTATCCAAAACAACAACACATAGAGTTATCTATCCAAAACAACAACACATAGAGATATATATCCAAAACAACAACACATAGAGTTATCTACCCAAAACAACAACACATAGAGTTATCTATCCAAAACAACAACACATAGAGTTATCTATCCAAAACAACAACATGAAGAGTTATCTATCCAAAACAACAACACATAGAGTTATCTATCCAAAACAACAACACATAGATTTATCTATCCAAAACAACAACACATAGAGTTATCTATCCAAAACAACAACATGAAGAGTTATCTATCCAAAACAACAACACATAGAGTTATCTATCCAAAACAACAACACGTAGAGTTATCTATCCAAAACAACAACACATAGAGTTATCTATCCAAAACAACAACACATAGAGTTATCTATCCAAAACAACAACACATAGAGTTATCTACCCAAAACAACAACACATAGAGTTATCTATCCAAAACAACAACACATAGAGTTATCTATCCAAAACAACAACACATAGAGTTATCTATCCAAAACAACACATAGAGTTATCTATCCAAAACAACAACACATAGAGTTATTTACCCAAAACAACAACACATAGAGTTATCTACCCAAAACAACAACACATAGAGTTATCTATCCAAAACAACAACACATAGAGTTATCTATCCAAAACAACAACACATAGAGTTATCTATCCAAAACAACAACACATAGAGTTATCTATCCAAAACAACAACACATAGAGTTATCTATCCAAAACAACAACATGAAGAGTTATCTACCCAAAACAACAACACATAGAGTTATCTATCCAAAACAACAACACAGAGTTATCTATCCAAAACAACAACACATAGAGTTATCTATCCAAAACAACAACATGGAGAGTTATCTATCCAAAACAACAACACATAGAGTTATCTATCCAAAACAACAACACATAGAGTTATCTATCCAAAACAACACCACATAGAGTTATCTACCCAAAACAACAACACATAGAGTTATCTATCCAAAACAACAACACATAGAGTTATCTATCCAAAACAACAACACATAGAGTTATCTATCCAAAACAACAACACATAGAGTTATCTACCCAAAACAACAACACATAGAGTTATCTATCCAAAACAACAACACATAGAGTTATCTATCCAAAACAACAACACATAGAGTTATCTATCCAAAACAACAACACATAGAGTTATCTATCCAAAACAACAACACATAGAGTTATCTATCCAAAACAACAACACATAGAGTTATCTACCCAAAACAACAACACATAGAGTTATCTACCCAAAACAACAACACATAGAGTTATCTATCCAAAACAACAACATGAAGAGTTATCTATCCAAAACAACAACACGAAGAGTTATCTATCCAAAACAACAACACATAGAGTTATCTATCCAAAACAACAACACATAGAGTTATCTATCCAAAACAACAACACATAGAGTTATCTATCCAAAACAACAACACATAGAGTTATCTATCCAAAACAACAACACATAGAGTTATCTATCCAAAACAACAACACATAGAGTTATCTATCCAAAACAACAACACATAGAGTTATCTATCCAAAACAACAACACATAGAGTTATCTATCCAAAACAACAACATGAAGAGTTATCTACCCAAAACAACAACACATAGAGTTATCTATCCAAAACAACAACACAGAGTTATCTATCCAAAACAACAACACATAGAGTTATCTATCCAAAACAACAACATGGAGAGTTATCTATCCAAAACAACAACACATAGAGTTATCTATCCAAAACAACAACACATAGAGTTATCTATCCAAAACAACAACATGAAGAGTTATCTACCCAAAACAACAACACATAGAGTTATCTATCCAAAACAACAACACAGAGTTATCTATCCAAAACAACAACACATAGAGTTATCTATCCAAAACAACAACATGGAGAGTTATCTATCCAAAACAACAACACATAGAGTTATCTATCCAAAACAACAACACATAGAGTTATCTATCCAAAACAACAACACATAGAGTTATCTACCCAAAACAACAACACATAGAGTTATCTATCCAAAACAACAACACATAGAGTTATCTATCCAAAACAACAACACATAGAGTTATCTATCCAAAACAACAACACATAGAGTTATCTACCCAAAACAACAACACATAGAGTTATCTATCCAAAACAACAACACATAGAGTTATCTATCCAAAACAACAACACATAGAGTTATCTATCCAAAACAACAACACATAGAGTTATCTATCCAAAACAACAACACATAGAGTTATCTATCCAAAACAACAACACATAGAGTTATCTATCCAAAACAACAACACATAGAGTTATCTATCCAAAACAACAACACATAGAGTTATCTATCCAAAACAACAACACATACAGTTATCTATCCAAAACAACAACACATAGAGTTATCTATCCAAAACAACAACACATAGAGTTATCTATCCAAAACAACAACACATAGAGTTATCTATCCAAAACAACAACACATAGAGTTATCTATCCAAAACAACAACACATAGAGTTATCTACCCAAAACAACAACACATAGAGTTATCTATCCAAAACAACAACACATAGAGTTATCTATCCAAAACAACAACACATAGAGTTATCTATCCAAAACAACAACACATAGAGTTATCTATCCAAAACAACAACACATAGAGTTATCTACCCAAAACAACAACACATAGAGTTATCTACCCAAAACAACAACACATAGAGTTATCTATCCAAAACAACAACACATAGAGTTATCTATCCAAAACAACAACATGAAGAGTTATCTATCCAAAACAACAACACGAAGAGTTATCTATCCAAAACAACAACACATAGAGTTATCTATCCAAAACAACAACACATAGAGTTATCTATCCAAAACAACAACACATAGAGTTATCTATCCAAAACAACAACACATAGAGTTATCTATCCAAAACAACAACACATAGAGTTATCTATCCAAAACAACAACACATAGAGTTATCTATCCAAAACAACAACACATAGAGTTATCTATCCAAAACAACAACACATAGAGTTATCTATCCAAAACAACAACATGAAGAGTTATCTACCCAAAACAACAACACATAGAGTTATCTATCCAAAACAACAACACAGAGTTATCTATCCAAAACAACAACACATAGAGTTATCTATCCAAAACAACAACATGGAGAGTTATCTATCCAAAACAACAACACATAGAGTTATCTATCCAAAACAACAACACATAGAGTTATCTATCCAAAACAACAACATGAAGAGTTATCTACCCAAAACAACAACACATAGAGTTATCTATCCAAAACAACAACACAGAGTTATCTATCCAAAACAACAACACATAGAGTTATCTATCCAAAACAACAACATGGAGAGTTATCTATCCAAAACAACAACACATAGAGTTATCTATCCAAAACAACAACACATAGAGTTATCTATCCAAAACAACAACACATAGAGTTATCTACCCAAAACAACAACACATAGAGTTATCTATCCAAAACAACAACACATAGAGTTATCTATCCAAAACAACAACACATAGAGTTATCTATCCAAAACAACAACACATAGAGTTATCTACCCAAAACAACAACACATAGAGTTATCTATCCAAAACAACAACACATAGAGTTATCTATCCAAAACAACAACACATAGAGTTATCTATCCAAAACAACAACACATAGAGTTATCTATCCAAAACAACAACACATAGAGTTATCTATCCAAAACAACAACACATAGAGTTATCTATCCAAAACAACAACACATAGAGTTATCTATCCAAAACAACAACACATAGAGTTATCTATCCAAAACAACAACACATACAGTTATCTATCCAAAACAACAACACATAGAGTTATCTATCCAAAACAACAACACATAGAGTTATCTATCCAAAACAACAACACATAGAGTTATCTATCCAAAACAACACATAGAGTTACCTATCATACCCAAGAAGACTCGAGGCTGTAATCACTGCCAAAGGTGCTTCAACAAAGTACTGAGTAAAGGGTCTGAATACTCATGTAAATGTACTATACATTTTCTTTTTGCAGTAAAACCTGTTTTTGTTTGTTAATATGGAGTGTGTGGAGTGTTATAGAGTGTGTGCAAAGCTGCCATCAAGGCAAAGGGTGGCTACTTTGAAGAATCTCAAATATAAAATATATTTTGATTTGTTTAACACTTTTTTGGTTACTACATGATTCCATATGTGTTATTTCATAGTTTTGATTTCTTCAATATTATAGTAAAATGAAATAAAAGTCCTTGAATGAGCAGGTGTGTCCAAACTTTTGTTTGTGTACAAAATCAAAACTTGAATTCAATTTGAAGTCAAATGTCTACTGTTTACTGATGATCTGGTGCTTCTGTCCCCAACCAATGAGGACCTACAGCAGCACCTAGATCTTCTGCACAGATTCTGTCAGAACTGGGCCCTGACAGTAAATCTCAGTAAGACAAAAATAATGGTGTTCCAAAAAAGGTCCAGTTGTCTGGACTACAAATTCCATCTAGACACCGTTGCCTTAGAGCACACAAAGAACTACACTACATGACCAAAAATATGTGGACACCCGCTCGTCGAACATCTCATTCCAAAATCATTGGCATTAATATGGAGTTGGTCCCCCCTTTGTTGTGACAAATCATGACAAAACAAAAAAAGATAATTACTTGAAACTCTGGAAAGAATCAACCCAAAAACAGAGCAAACTAGAATGCTATTTGTCCCTAAACAGAGAGTACACAGTGGCAGAATACCTGACCACTGTGACTGACCCAAACTTAAGGAAAGCTTTGACTATGTACAGACTCAGTGACCATAGCCTTGCTATTGAGAAAGGCCGCCGTAGGCAGACCTGGCTCTCAAGAGAAGACAGGCTATGTGCAACACTGCCCACAAAATGAGGTGGAAACTGAGCTGCACTTCCTAACCTCCTGACAAATGTATGACCATATTAGAGACACATATTTCCCTCAGATTACACAGATCCACAAAGAATTAGAAAACTCCCATATCTACTGGGTGAAATACCACAGTGTTCCATCACAGCAGCAAGATATGTGACCTGTTACCACAAGAAAAGGGCAACACTGTACATAGCCAATAATATAACATTTGAAAAGTCTATATTCTTTTGAAACACTTGTGAGTGTAATGTTTACTGTTCATTTCTGATTGTTTATCTAAATGTTGTTTATTGTTTATTCAACTTGCTTAGGCAATGTAAACATGTATTTCCCACGCCAATGTAAGAGGGTTAGTTATGCTTCCACTTGCCACTGCAGAAATGTGTATTTAATGTTTAGGTATTTTAATTGGTTGGTTCAAGTCAGATGTCAATAAGGTGTAATGCCATTGGCTACGCTTGCAGATAAGGGGAAGATCAAAGTCTGATATTGATATGCAAGCTAAATCGCCCTTTAAACTCCAGTCTGATCCTAAATCTGTTTGTGCTGCTATACTCCTATACTCCTATGGCCGTTGATATTTGGCACAAACTGATCTGGGACCTGGCTACTTAAGATTGTGCAAGTAATTCATTGTATTACTCTGCAACTGATTATGTTGCAGATACATGTCTGCCTAGAATCTAGAGGACAAACAGAATACAAGAGAAAAACGATGTAATTTGTCCGTTCAGGAGCTGATTGGAGAGTCGGAGCGAGGAGCAGCAGTAATATTGATCCCGTGGAGCTAGACATTCCTGGAGTCTGAGGTCATGGCGATGGGGATGATGGTATTGGTATCATGCTGCAATAAATGAGAGTGACTTCCAGACTCATGATACATTTCTATAGAATCATAATGTAGTTCCAGAATCATGATACAGTTCTATAGAATCATAATGTAGTTCCAGAATCATAATACAGTTCTATAGAATCATAATGTAGTTCCAGAATCATGATACAGTTCTATAGAATCATAATATAGTTGCAGAATCATAATACAGTTCTATAGAATCATAATATAGTTCCAGAATCATGATACAGTTCTATAGAATCATAACATAGTTCCAGAATCATGATACAGTTCTATAGAATCATAACATAGTTCCAGAATCATGATACAGTTCTATAGAATCATAACATAGTTCCAGAATCATGATACAGTTCTATAGAATCATAATATAGTTCCAGAATCATGATACAGTTCTATAGAATCATAATACAGTTCCAGAATCATAATACAGTTCTATAGAATCATAATATAGTTCCAGAATCATGATACAGTTCTATAGAATCATAACGTAGTTCCAGAATCATCCAGAATCATCAACAGCGACAGTACCATGCCCCGTGCAGGTCTTGAACCTGGGTCTCCCAGCTCGATCACTGATCCAATTGGGTTAACCCACATGAGGGAGATGGAAACGAGCCTACCTAAGCAAGAGACGTTACAGCAGTTCTTTAAACCGGGCCTAAGGATTCTACAAAAAGAGAACCTTTGCAGATCTACTTTCTCAGCGAGAATTCACCACGTTGAGGATGCGTTTAAACCAGTGTGTCAGCATTTTCTATATTCCACACTATCTATATGATCCTCTTGGCAAAGTAATTAGAAAGTGTAAATGTGATGGCAGCATTTCATATCTTGTTTCTATCTCAAGTTTAAAGTCTAAATGAAGTAGGTGAAGTCAGACATCATAATAATGCTCTCCCATAGCGTCATAGCATATTCTGATGTTCCATAATGACTTACAGTACATATTACAGTGCACTCCACTAATATTGGCACTCTTGGTAAATATGAGCAAAACGGGCTGTAAAACTATTTATTTATTGATTATCCACTTGGTCTTTCATTCAAAATATTCACAAAAAATGACTTTAATTAAAGTAAAAAATAATTGAAAGAAAATGTTTTGATTATAAACAAATAAATATTTTTCTCAAATATATGTGTGCCACAATTATTGCCAACCCTTCATTCAATACTTTTGTGCAACCTCCCTTTTGCCAAGATAACAGAGTCTTCTCCTATAATGTGTAATGAGGTTGGAGAAAACAGGGATCTGAGACCAATACCTCCATACAGAATCTCTCCAGATCCTTCAGATTCCCAGGTCCACGCTCGTGGACTCTCCCCTTCAGCTCCTCCCCACAGGTTTTCGATGGGGTTTAGGACAGGGGACTGGAATGGCCATGGGAAGAAACCTTGATTCTGTGGTCAGTGAACCATTTTTGTGTTGATTTAGAGGTGTGCTTTGGTTCATTGTCCTGCTGGATGATCCAACCACGGCCCAGTTTAAGCTTCCTAGCAGAAGCAGTCAGGTTTTGATTTAATATCTGCTGGTATTTGATGGAGTCCATGATACTATGTATCCTAACTAGTTGTCCAGGGCCTTTGGAAGAAAAACAGGACCAACGACCCACCGCCATACTTCACAGTGGGGATGAGGTACTTTTCTGCAAGGATATCTTTCTGTCTACGCCAAACCCACCTCTGGTGTTAGTTTCCAAAAAACTCTATTTTGGTCTCATCTGACCATAGAACCCGGTCCCATTGAAGCTCTATGTTGGTCTCATCTGACCATAGAAACTGGTCCCATTGAAACTCTATGCTGGTCTCATCTGACCGTAGAACCCGGTCCCATTGAAGCTCTATGCTGGTCTCATCTGACCGTAGAACCCGGTCCCACTGAAACTCTATGCTGGTCTCATCTGACCGTAGAACCCGGTCCCATTGAAACTCTATGTTGGTCTCATCTGACCGTAGAATCCGGTCCCATTGAAACTCTATGCTGGTCTCATCTGACCATAGAACCCGGTCCCATTGAAGCTCTATGTTGGTCTCATCTGACCGTAGAACCCGGTCCCATTGAAGCTCTATGCTGGTCTCATCTGACCGTAGAACCCGGTCCCATTGAAACTCTATGCTGGTCTCATCTGACCGTAGAACCCGGTCCCATTGAAACTCTATGCTGGTCTCATCTGACCTTAGAATCCGGTCCCATTGAAACTCTATGCTGGTCTCATCTGACCGTAGAACCCGGTCCCATTGAAACTCTATGTTGGTCTCATCTGACCGTAGAATCCGGTCCCATTGAAACTCTATGCTGGTCTCATCTGACCGTAGAATCCGGTCCCATTGAAACTCTATGCTGGTCTCATCTGACCGTAGAACCCGGTCCCATTGAAGCTCTATGTTGGTCTCATCTGACCGTAGAACCCGGTCCCACTGAAACTCTATGCTGGTCTCATCTGACCGTAGAATCCGGTCCCACTGAGAGTTCCAGTAACGTTTGTCAAACTCTCGGCGCTTGAGTTTGTTGTTTTTGATGACATCAACAGCTTTTTTTTTTTTAAATGTACGGCAGCCCTCCTAAACAACTTGTGGTTATGTAGGTGGCGTCTGATTGTAGTTCTGGAGACTTTCTGATCCCAAGACTCAACTAACGTCTGCAATTCTCCAGCTGTGATCTTCAGAGATTTTTTTTTGGGGGGGGGGCAACTCAATCCATCCTCCTCACTGTACGTGGGGTCAATATTGGACACACGACCTCTTCTAGGCTGGTTGTTAACATCTCTAGTTGCTTTAAACTTCTTCGTTATTTCCCTGATAGTGGAAATGGACATTTTCAACCGTTTAGATATTTTCTCATTGCCATTTCCTGATTTGTGCAGCTTAACAACAACCTTTTGTCACACATCATTACTGTATTCTCGGGTCTTTCCCATAGTGATGGATGACCATGGGAACTTGGCCTGTGTGTCACCTCATATTTATACCCCAGTGAAACAGGAAGTCATGGCTTACCACTTAAGTGTTCCTAATCACTCAGGTGAACTTAAAAAAAACAACATAAAATATGAACGGGAATATACTTCAGTTAGATTTTACTCCTAAGAATTTCCAGGGGTGCCAATAATTGTGGCACACATGTTTCTGAGAAAAATGTTTAGTTCATTAATTCCACAATTATTATTATTTTTTTCAATATTTTTGCTTCAATTAAAAGGTTTGATTTTTGTGAATATTTTTGGAAGGAAAGACCAAGAGGATAAATAAACAGCAAAGATATTTTCTTCACAGCCCGTTTTGCTAATATTTACCAAGGGTGCAAATATCAGTGGAGGGCACTGTATTTATCAGCCAAGAAGATATATGTATTCAACTGCTCAGATTCTTTACACATCTTTTTTTAAAGTATTTTTTTCCCCCCAGTTTTATTGGAAAATTAACAGAGAGACAGTGTGAAGATTGCTGGAGCCGGTACTCAATCCCTCGCAGGGTAACATTTAAACTGAGGGTGGCAGCCTAAACCTCTCAACCAACCTCATGGACTCAGCTTCTCTGATTTCAACGCCTATATGAAAAGTGTTTATTTTTTTTTATTAAAAAAAAAAAATTAATACAGGTCATTCTCATTATAGAGAAAACCTATTTTTGCATGAGAGACTAAAGTGGAACCTGCACTGTCTACAGGCAGGCAGGACGTCAAAAGTGTTTTCCTCCCAGCAGCACGATCTCCAACCCCCTCCTCATGAATCCATCCCTGTGTCTAGGAGCGATTAAGCTTCCTGTAAAATCCTTCCTCTTTGATCCTTATCGTCCTAATGACCTTTCAGATCACAGACTGACTGGGTTTCTCTGTTCCACTTAGTGTTTATGGCCCCGATGACAGCGAGCGTCTCTACCCAGCCCTGTCCTTTCCTTCTTCCCACTGAGGTAAAAAAAAAAAAACAGCAGATTAGAAGCCTGTAGATTAATTGAAACTCTGGTCTTTAAATGTCTGCATTAGTCAAAGAGCAGGAAGAGTTGTTTATCTTGACCTTGGAGGGAACAGTAGAGGAGATGCTGGGTTGGTGAAGACAGGAGGGAGCGGTAGAGGACATGCTGGGTTGGTGAAGACAGGAGGGAGAGGTAGAGGACATGCTGGGTTGGTGAAGACAGCAGGAAGCGGTAGAGGACATGCTGGGTTGGTGAAGACAGGAGGAAGTGGTAGAGGACATGCTGGGTTGGTGAAGACAGGAGGGAGAGGTAGAGGACATGCTGGGTTGGTGGAGACAGGAGGAAGCGGTAGAGGACATGCTGGGTTGGTGAAGACAGGAGGGAACAGTAGAGGACATGTTTCGTTGGTGAAGACAAGAGGAAGCGGTAGAGGACATGCTGGGTTGGTGGAGACAGGAGGGAGAGGTAGAGGACATGCTGGGTTGGTGGAGACAGGAGGAAGCGGTAGAGGACATGCTGGGTTGGTGAAGACAGGAGGGAACAGTAGAGGACATGTTTCGTTGGTGAAGACGAGAGGAAGCCGTAGAGGACATGCTGGGTTGGTGGAGACAGGAGGGAGAGGTAGAGGACATGCTGGGTTGGTGAAGACAGGAGGAAGCAGTAGAGGACATGCTGGGTTGGTGAAGACAGGAGGAAGTGGTAGAGGACATGCTGGGTTGGTGAAGACAGGAGGAAGAGGTAGAGGACATGCTGGGTTGGTGAAGACAGGAGGGAGAGGTAGAGGACATGCTGGGTTGGTGAAGACAGGAGGGAGAGGTAGAGGACATGCTGGGTTGGTGAAGACAGCAGGAAGCGGTAGAGGACATACTGGGTTGGTGAAGACAGGAGGAAGAGGTAGAGGACATGCTGGGTTGGTGAAGACAGGAGGGAGAGGTAGAGGACATGCTGGGTTGGTGGAGACAGGAGGAAGCGGTAGAGGACATGCTGGGTTGGTGAAGACAGGAGGGAACAGTAGAGGACATGTTTCGTTGGTGAAGACAAGAGGAAGCGGTAGAGGACATGCTGGGTTGGTGGAGACAGGAGGGAGAGGTAGAGGACATGCTGGGTTGGTGGAGACAGGAGGAAGCGGTAGAGGACATGCTGGGTTGGTGAAGACAGGAGGGAACAGTAGAGGACATGTTTCGTTGGTGAAGACATGAGGAAGCGGTAGAGGACATGCTGGGTTGGTGGAGACAGGAGGGAGAGGTAGAGGACATGCTGGGTTGGTGAAGACAGGAGGAAGCAGTAGAGGACATGCTGGGTTGGTGAAGACAGGAGGAAGCAGTAGAGGACATGCTGGGTTGGTGAAGACAGGAGGAAGCGGTAGAGGACATGTTGGGTTGGTGAAGACAGGAGGGAGAGGTAGAGGAGATGTTGGGTTGGTGAAGACAGGAGGAAGAGGTAGAGGACATACTGGGTTGGTGAAGACAGGAGGCAGAGGTAGAGGAGATGTTGGGTTGGTGGAGACAGGAGGGAGAGGTAGAAGACATGCTGGGTTGGTGAAGACAGGAGGAAGCGGTAGAGGACATGCTGGGTTGGTGACGACAGGAGGAAGCGGTAGAGGACATGCTGGGTTGGTGAAGACAGGAGGGAGAGGTAGAGGACATGTTTCGTTGGTGAAGACAGGAGGGAGAGGTAGAGGAGATGTTGGGTTGGTGAAGACAGGAGGAAGAGGTAGAGGACATGCTGGGTTGGTGAAGACAGGAGGGAGAGGTAGAGGACATGCTGGGTTGGTGAAGACAGGAGGAAGAGGTAGAGGACATGCTGGGTTGGTGAAGACAGGAGGAAGCGGTAGAGGACATGCTGGGTTGGTGAAGACAGGAGGGAGAGGTAGAGGACATGCTGGGTTGGTGAAGAAAGGAGGGAGAGGTAGAGGACATGCTGGGTTGGTGAAGACAGGAGGAAGCGGTAGAGGACATGCTGGGTTGGTGAAGACAGGAGGAAGCGGTAGAGGACATGCTGGGTTGGTGAAGACAGGAGGAAGCTGTAGGGGACATGCTGGGTTGGTGAAGACAGGAGGGAGACGGATGGCAGCAGCATGTCTCCCAAATGGCACACCCTGTGCCTCGACACAATCCTGTCTCGGAGCTCTACGGACAATTCTTTCGACCTCATGGCCAGGTTTTTGCTCTGACATGCACTGTCAACTGTGGGCCCTTATATAAAGAGGTGTGCGTCTTTCCAAATCATGTCCAACCTGTTTTCGCGTTGTCATTATGGGGTATTGTGTGTAGATTGAGGGAAGAATATATGTAATACATTTTAGAATAAGGCTGTAACGTAACGAGATCTGAATTCTTTCCGAATGCACTGTACTGTCTATAGCGTCGATACACATATATATATGTGACTCGTTTCAGGAAACAAGGCGTATGTCACACATCACTACTTCACAGGAAGTGGCATTTAAACGTAAACATATATTTTTTGTAATCAAAATGACCTCTTTTGAGAAAAATGCCTTCTGGAACATGTGAACTTTCATGTGCCTTAATAACAAACTTGGTGTGCCATCTGTAAATATGAAAACTATTGTTAAATTATGAGCCTAGTTGGTTTAGCCACAGAAGAAGACAGGAACCTTCCCACTAGCCATGATTGGCTGAGATAATGGATGGGCTGGACATGCCGAGAGATGAGTTTGGATTGGTCTGCCATGTAGCACGCTTCTGTCTATAACATGAGTTGCTCAGTATGTGTCGGTCATCTTTTCTAATGCTGCTTTTTTTTTTTTAAGATATCAGGAAGAACTGCAAAAGTGTTACTAATGCTCTGCACTGTCTGGAGGACCGAATTTTGAAATGAGTGGAATGTCTGGTGGAAGCAGAATATGATAACTAAGGAGATGGAGAAAATTCAGGTGTTTGATTGCAAATATGCAGACGGAGTCGAAAAGAAAACACCTGTCTCCGGATTACATCTTCAAACTAAGGGCAACCATGGCAACCGTGACAGAGAGGGAGAAGCATTCATCCATGTATACGGGCAAGATTCTAGCTACATTTTCAGATATTATACGTTTTGTCAGAAAGTCATTTTCATTGCAAGTTAAAGCGTACTGTTAGCTATCTAGCTAATGTTAGTTGGCTGGCTCGCTAGCTAACATTACGTGTACGATCTGTGTATTAATATTATTCGTAACTCAGAGTAATTTGCATTGCTAGTTATAGGCTAGGTATTCCGCTAGCGGAACGTTTCCACAACATCCGGTGAAATGGCAGAGCGCGAAATTCAAAAAAGATTATTAGAAATATTTTACTTTCATACATTCACAAGTGCAATACACCAAATTAAAGCTTAACTTCTTGTTAATCTAGCCACTGTGTCAGATTTCAAAAAGGCTTTACGGCGAAAGCAAACCAAGCTATTATCTGAGGACAGCACCCCATCAAACAAACACATGACAATCATATTTCAACCCGCCAGGCGTGACACAAAACTAAGAAATAACGATATAATTCATGCCTTACCTTTGAAGATCTTCTTCTGTTGGCACTCCAAAATGTCCCATAAACATCATAAATGGTCCTTTTGTTCGATAAATTCCGTCGTTATATCTCCAAAATGTCCATTTATTTGGCGCGTTTGAATCAGAAAAACCTCGGTTCCAACTTGCGCAACATGGCTAGAAAATATCTAATAAGTTACCTGTAATCTTGATCCAAACATTTCAAACAACTTTCCTAATACAACTTTAGGTATTTTTTAACGTAAATAATCGATAAAATTTAAGACGGGATAAACTGTGTTCAATACCGGACGAAAATAAAGTGGAGCAAGCTTTCAGGTTGCGCGCCCCAACCACAAGAGTACACTGGACTCGACCCTCGTTCTGAACAGCCATACTTAAAAAAAAAAACATCAACCAATTTCTAAAGACTGTTGACATCCAGTGGAAGCGATAGGAACCGCAAGGAAGTGCCTTAGAAATCTAGATCCACATAGAAAACCCATTGAAAACACTGTCACCTCAACAACAACAAAAAATCCTGGATGGTTTGTCCTCGGGGTTTTGCCTGCCAAATAAGTTCTGTTATACTCACAGACATAATATATATTATAAGCATATAATTATATGCATATCCTAGCTTCTGGGCCTGAGTAGCATGCAGTTTACTTTGGGCACGCTTTTCATCCAAAATTCCGAATGCTGCCCGCTATCCCAAAAAAGTGAATGTTAGCTGGCTAGCTAACATTGAACCTAGTTGGTTAGCTTTAGCTTCCTGTAGATTCACGCAGGGTAGTAACATTATGAGTTGGGATTATGGTTAATTGTTTACCTAGCTAGCTAGCTACATGTCTAAACGAAGACTCCACTATGCAAGTAACCATTTCACTGTACCGTTTACACCTTCTGTATCCTGTGCATGTGACAAATAAACGTTGATTTTATTTTATATAGTGTGTGTTTACCAGTGACGGTAATGTGAAGAACAACATGACTCACAACAGTAAGCTATTTTCTGTAATTAGCTCGCCATTGACTTGTAAACAATGATATTGTTGTGAGTTTCATTTCCTGTAATAATGAATACAAATTAGCTAAAGTTAAGATGTTGTCATCAATATGATATGGTAAATATTTGAATATAACGTTAGCTAGCTAGCTAACAAGCTAGAAACAAACCAAAACATTGTTTAAAAAGTTGTTTTTAGCTGCCTGGTTTGCTAGATTGACATAAACTAACTACATTTTTAAACGGATGGATTAATTGGTGTTAAAATACACCAGTTAGGGTTCTGGTCTAAAGTAGTGCACTATATAGGGAATAGGGTTCCATAGGGCCCTGGTCTAAAGTAGTGCACTATATAGGGAATAGGGTGCCATAGGGCTCTGGTCTAAAGTAGTGCACTATATAGGGAATAGGGTGCCATAGGGCTCTGGTCTAAAGTAGTGCACTATATAGGGAATAGGGTGCCATAGGGCTCTGGTCTAAAGTAGTGCACTATATAGGGAATAGGGTGCCATAGGGCTCCGGTCTAAAGTAGTGCACTATATAGGGAATAGAGTGCCATAGGGCTCTGGTCTAAAGTAGTGCACTATATAGGGAATAGGGTGCCATAGGGCTCTGGTCTAAAGTAGTGCACTATATAGGGAATAGGGTGCCATAGGGCTCTGGTCTAAAGTAGTGCACTATATAGGGGATAGGGTGCCATAGGGCTCAGGTCTAAAGTAGTGCACTATATAGGGAATAGAGTGCCATAGGGCTCTGGTCTAAAGTAGTGCACTATATAGGGAATAGGGTGCCATAGGGCTCTGGTCTAAAGTAGTGCACTATATAGGGAATAGGGTGCCATAGGGCTCTGGTCTAAACTAGTGCACTATATAGGGAATAGGGTGCCATTTGGGATGCAGCCTCAGTCACAGATCACTCCGCTATTTAACTCAGCAGCTGAAGGATAGGGAGCACCCATCCAGGCTGAGGGAAGGGGAGAGGCATGGGGAGCAGAACAGAACGGAGCAGAAATCAAAACACAACCCTTATACACCCAGGGCCCCCAGACTAACTGGATTAAAACTGCGTTTCTTCCCCTCCTCAGCGAACTAACAAACGGACGGAGGAGAGGAGGAGAGGAGGTGAGGATGAGAGGAGAGGAGGAGGGGAGGAGCGGAGAGGAGGAGAGGAAGGAGGAGGGAGAGGAGAGGAGAGGAGAGGAGAGGAGAGGAGAGGAGAGGAGAGGAGAGGAGAGGAGAGGAGGGGGGGGGGGGGGGGGCGGAAAGGAGGAGAGGAGGAGGAGAGGAGCGGAGGAGAGGAGCGGAGGAGAGGAGAGAAGAGGTGGAGGAGGAGAGGAGAGGAGGAGCGGAAAGGAGGAGAGGAGGAGGAGAGGAGCGGAGGAGGAAAGGAGAGGAGAGGAGGAAAGGACGAGAGGAGAGGAGAGGATGAGAGGAGCTACTGGTCGATGCAGCACTGACTGTTAATTAGACTTGGCAGGGCCAGGAGTTCATTCGTCAGCATTGTGCTATGTGTGTGTTTGTGTGGCTTTGTGTGTGTGTGTGTGTGTGTTTGTGTGGCTTTGTGTGTGTGTGTGTGTGTGTGTGTGTGTGTGTGTGTGCGCCCGTACGTTTGTGTGTATCCACTCCCCTCGCCTGGGAGGTGCAGGACAATCAGTGCCCTGTGGGACAGATCTGTGTCGGTGTCTGTGTCCAGTAATCACTGCAGCCCTCCAATAGAGTCAGGGTTAAACACCAGGAGATGGAGGTCCACGGGAGGATCTGGGTAGAGACTGCTAATACACTGCGACCCCACACTCCTAGACTACCAGCCCACCACTCGGCAAGCAGAGCAGACCAAGGACAGCTCCCAGAGTAGAGGCCCCTGGTCAAGGGGTGTGGGAGTCAGGACATGTCTCGTCCCTCCGGCCCTCCCAAATGTTAGAAGCAAAACAATAAATAAAATATATTGAAAAAGGAGTTGCGAGATTCGTTGTTTTGAAAAGGCCTCTGGTGCTGGAACATGACGTGAGTTCCTTACCCCGCTTCCCACTGGCTGCTGAGTTCCTTACCCCGCTTCCCACTGGCTGCTGAGTTCCTTACCCCGCTTCCCACTGGCTGCTGAGTTCCTTACCCCGCCTCCCACTGGCTGTTGAGTTCCTTACCCCGCCTCCCACTGGCTGCTGAGTTCCTTACCCCGCTTCCCACTGGCTGCTGAGTTCCTTACCACGCCTCCCACTGGCTGTTGAGTTCCTTACCCCGCCTCCCACTGGCTGTTGAGTTCCTTATCCCGCCTCCCACTGGCTGTTGAGTTCCTTACCCCGCCTCCCACTGGCTGTTGAGTTCCTTACCCCGCCTCCCACTGGCTGCTGAGTTCCTTACCCCGCCTCCCACTGGCTGTTGAGTTCCTTACCCCGCCTCCCACTGGCTGTTGAGTTCCTTACCCCGCCTCCCACTGGCTGTTGAGTTCCTTACCCCGCCTCCCACTGGCTGCTGAGTTCCTTACCCCGCCTCCCACTGGCTGCTGAGTTCCTTACCCCGCCTCCCACTGGCTGCTGAGTTCCTTACCCCGCCTCCCACTGGCTGCTGAGTTCTTTACCCCGCCTCCCACTGGCTGTTGAGTTCCTTACCCCGCCTCCCACTGGCTGCTGAGTTCCTTACCCCGCCTCCCACTGGCTGTTGAGTTCCTTACCCCGCCTCCCACTGGCTGCTGAGTTCCTTACCCCGCCTCCCACTGGCTGCTGAGTTCCTTACCCCGCCTCCCACTGGCTGTTGAGTTCCTTACCCCGCCTCCCAGTGGCTGCTGAGTTCCTTACCCCGCCTCCCACTGGCTGCTGAGTTCCTTACCCCGCCTCCCACTGGCTGTTGAGTTCCTTACCCCGCTTCCCACTGGCTGCTGAGTTCTTTACCCCGCCTCCCACTGGCTGTTGAGTTCCTTACCCCGCCTCCCACTGGCTGTTGAGTTCCTTACCCCGCCTCCCACTGGCTGTTGAGTTCCTTACCCCGCCTCCCACTGGCTGCTGAGTTCCTTACCCCGCCTCCCACTGGCTGTTGAGTTCCTTACCCCGCCTCCCACTGGCTGCTGAGTTCCTTACCCCGCCTCCCACTGGCTGTTGAGTTCCTTACCCCGCCTCCCACTGGCTGTTGAGTTCCTTACCCCGCTTCCCACTGGCTGCTGAGTTCCTTACCCCGCCTCCCACTGGCTGTTGAGTTCCTTACCCCGCCTCCCACTGGCTGTTGAGTTCCTTACCCCGCCTCCCACTGGCTGCTGAGTTCCTTACCCCGCCTCCCACTGGCTGTTGAGTTCCTTACCCCGCCTCCCACTGGCTGCTGAGTTCCTTACCCCGCCTCCCACTGGCTGTTGAGTTCCTTACCCCGCCTCCCACTGGCTGCTGAGTTCCTTACCCCGCCTCCCACTGGCTGCTGAGTTCCTTACCCAGCCTCCCACTGGCTGCTGAGTTCCTTACCCCGCCTCCCACTGGCTGCTGAGTTCCTTACCCCGCCTCCCACTGGCTGCTGAGTTCCTTACCCCGCCTCCCACTGGCTGCTGAGTTCCTTACCCCGCTTCCCACTGGCTGCTGAGTTCCTTACCCCGCCTCCCACTGGCTGCTGAGTTCCTTACCCCGCCTCCCACTGGCTGCTGAGTTCCTTACCCCGCCTCCCACTGGCTGCTGAGTTCCTTACCCCGCCTCCCACTGGCTGCTGAGTTCCTTACCCCGCTTCCCACTGGCTGCTGAGTTCCTTACCCCGCCTCCCACTGGCTGCTGAGTTCCTTACCCCGCCTCCCACTGGCTGCTGAGTTCCTTACCCCGCCTCCCACTGGCTGTTGAGTTCCTTACCCCGCCTCCCACTGGCTGCTGAGTTCCTTACCCCGCTTCCCACTGGCTGCTGAGTTCCTTACCCCGCCTCCCACTGGCTGTTGAGTTCCTTACCCCGCCTCCCACTGGCTGCTGAGTTCCTTACCCCGCCTCCCACTGGCTGTTGAGTTCCTTACCCCGCCTCCCACTGGCTGCTGAGTTCCTTACCCCGCCTCCCACTGGCTGTTGAGTTCCTTACCCCGCCTCCCACTGGCTGCTGAGTTCCTTACCCCGCCTCCCACTGGCTGTTGAGTTCCTTACCCCGCCTCCCACTGGCTGTTGAGTTCCTTACCCCGCCTCCCACTGGCTGTTGAGTTCCTTATCCCGCTTCCCACTGGCTGCTGAGTTCCTTACCCCGCCTCCCACTGGCTGCTGAGTTCCTTACCCCGCCTCCCACTGGCTGTTGAGTTATTTTAAGCATTAGCGTTACATAGTCAAAAAGTTAATTGTTAAAAATGGCCTTATTGTTTACGATATCAATGCCAAACATAACGTGGTTCATCATGATAATGTCTGTGATGACCCCAAAAAGTTAGGCCATTGTGAAGTGGATTTACAAATGGATTTTTAAATGGAAATGTAATATCTGATTTCCTGATTTATCAATAACTCATCCATCTCTTAACCAATCCCTTAGCTTTTCTAAAAAAAAATAAAGTTAAGAAATGTACCATACTGGTGTTATTTTGTGTTATGGTTCATGAGAAGATGTTTTTTAAAAAGTTTTCCAAACTGTCCCAGATGGAGGAAAAATCTATCCTGACAGACATTATGGGTCCTTGAGGCAATTTTGTTTCAGCATGAGGAAAGAAACATGAATACCAAGTTTCAAGTCTCTCAGGTCAAACAGGGTTTATGTGAGACTGCTTATAACAGCGCCATCTAGAGGACAATCTGCGCCAATCTTTTTGACCAAGTTACTCATGGCCTTTAGTTTCTGTGTGCCAAATTAGAAAAAAAGTTACCAATCTAAGCTTGAGTTATTTGACCATGTCAAGGATTTATTTTTATTTTTTAATCTAAGAATAACAATAGATTTCACAGCTTTGCTGTGAACCCCTAATAAATAAATAAAAAAACCATCATGAATTATGTTCAGTTATAGTTTTTTGGGGGGGGTTTCTAATGGGGTTTTCAAGCTTCTGAATCTACCGGGTCACACTGAGATTGACTTCATAATTTAAAGGTAGACTCGGCGAGATGATGTTGCCATGAGCGACACCGCAGATATTGAGCACGTCTGCACGGTATGTGGCTAAAACAACCGGCTATAGACGACAGATGAGGAGTGAAGTCGGGGATCTGAGACAGCCCAAAACATCGGGTGGTTTTCCAACAGCAAGGCTCAGATCAACATGGCCAGTGTGGCCATTGTTTCTAAACGTTATTCTTTATAATGTCGCTAAACCCCCCATATCACACCATTCGCAAAATGAAATCGTAATATACTATTATGTATACACATTGTACAATAAATTAGTGAGAGAAAAGCCCTAAACAATTTTTTTTTTTTTTTTTTTATATATCCACTGTACACATAAATCACGTCAAATTTGGTTCCTGTTTCAGTCATATCTTTGGTCACGTTCGTGTTGAAGAAACCAAAAAACACCCTGATGATTGGTTGACAATACAGTCTCCCACAATGCAGGCGATGACTGCGTGATGAAGGTGATGAAGAGCAACTGCAGAAAACTTGCAGTAGACTACAGACAAAAACGACACGATTTTTTTTTTGTAAAGTTCATGCAGTCGACCATTTTTTTTATCCCTAGAAAAGCGATACATTTCGGAAGGCAGTGACCAACGACGGTCACCGACTTGACAAAAGCGACCCGCTCAAACGTGCACATTGAGATGAGCAGGATGAGCACAATGATCGATAGAAATCGGAGACTGGTGCGCTTCACGCTGCTATGACGTGGAAGCTACGGGACCAAAACAGCTGAGAAGTTTAGCCTCACCTCTTCAACGCTTCTGTTTTTTTACAGAAATCGACCCACTACTACGGTTCACTTCGTGCATCAACGACATCTTTCTGAGTCTACCTTTAAACCTATAACCTGAGCCATCCCCTTTAAACCTAACCTAACCTATAACCTGAGCCATCCCCTTTAAACCTAACCTAACCTATAACCTGAGCAATCCCCTTTAAACCTAACCAAACCTATAACCTGAGCCATTCCCTTTAAACCTAACCTAACCTATAACCTGAGCCATCCCCTTTAAACCTAACCTAACCTATAACCTGAGCCATCCCCTTTAAACCTAACCTAACCTATAACCTGAGCCATCCCCTTTAAACCTAACCTAACCTATAACCTGAGCCATCCCCTTTAAACCTAACCTATAACCTGAGCCATCCCCTTTAAACCTAACCTAACCTATAACCTGAGCAATCCCCTTTAAACCTAACCTAACCTATAACCTGAGCCATCCCCTTTAAACCTAACCTATAACCTGAGCCATACCCTTTAAACCTAACCAAACCTATAACCTGAGCCATCCCCTTTAAACCTAATCTAACCTATAACCTGAGCCATCCCCCTTTAAACCTAACCTAACCTATAACTTGAGCAATCCCCTTTAAACCTAACCTAACCTATAACCTGAGCCATCCCCTTTAAACCTAACCTATAACCTGAGCCATCCCCTTTAAACCTAACCTATAACCTGAGCCATCCCCTTTAAACCTAACCGATAACCTGAGCAATCTCCTTTAAAACTAACCTATAACCTGAGCCATCCCCTTTAAACCTAACCTATAACCTGAGCCATCCCCTTTAAAACTAACCTATAACCTGAGCCATCCCCTTTAAACCTAACCTATAACCTGAGCCATCCCCTTTAAAACTAACCTATAACCTGAGCCATCCCCTTTAAACCTAACCTATAACCTGAGCCATCCCCTTTAAACCTAACCTATAACCTGAGCCATCGCCCTTTAAAACTACCTATAACCTGAGCCATCCCCTTTAAACCTAACCTAACCTATAACCTGAGCCATCCCCTTTAAACCTAACCAAACCTATAACCTGAGCCATCCCCTTTAAACCTAACCTAACCTATAACCTGAGCCATCCCCTTTAAACCTAACCTATAACCTGAGCCATCCCCTTTAAACCTAACCTTTACATTTTAGTCATTTAGCAGACACTCTTATCCAGAGCGACTTACAGTAGTGAATACATTTCATACATTACATGCATTTTTTTTTTGTACTGGCCCCCCCCGTGGGAATCGAACCCACAACCCTGGCGTTGCACACACCATGCTCTACCAACTGAGCCACAGGGAAGGCTGAGCCATCCCCTTTAAACCTAACCTAACCTAACCTATAACCTGAGCCATCCCCTTTAAACCTAACCAAACCTATAACCTGAGCCATCCCCTTTAAACCTAACCTAACCTATAACCTGAGCCATCCCCTTTAAACCTAACCTAACCTATAACCTGAGCCATCCCCTTTAAACCTAACCTAACCTATAACCTGAGCCATCCCCTTTAAACCTAACCTAACCTATAACCTGAGCCATCCCCTTTAAACCTAACCTAACCTATAACCTGAGCCATCCCCTTTAAACCTAACCTAACCTATAACCTGAGCAATCTCCTTTAAACCTAACCAAACCTATAACCTGAGCCATTCCCTTTAAACCTAACCTAACCTATAACCTGAGCAATCCCCTTTAAACTTAACCTAACCTGAGCCATTCCCTTTAAACCTAACCTAACCTATAACCTGAGCCATCCCCTTTAAACCTAACCTAACCTATAACCTGAGCCATCCCCTTTAAACCTAACCTAACCTATAACCTGAGCCATCCCCTTTAAACCTAACCTAACCTATAACCTGAGCAATCCCCTTTAAACCTAACCTAACCTATAACCTGAGCCATCCCCTTTAAACCTAACCTAACCTATAACCTGAGCCATCCCCTTTAAACCTAACCTAACCTATAACCTGAGCCATTCCCTTTAAACCTAACCTAACCTATAACCTGAGCCATCCCCTTTAAACCTAACCTATAACCTGAGCCATCCCCTTTAAACCTAACCAAACCTATAACCTGAGCCATCCCCTTTAAACCTAACCAAACCTATAACCTGAGCCATCCCCTTTAAACCTAACCTAACCTATAACCTGAGCAATCCCCTTTAAACCTAACCTAACCTATAACCTGAGCCATCCCCTTTAAACCTAACCTAACCTATAACCTGAGCCATCCCCTTTAAACCTAACCTAACCTATAACCTGAGCCATCCCCTTTAAACCTAACCTAACCTATAACCTGAGCCATCCCCTTTAAACCTAACCTAACCTAACCTATAACCTGAGCAATCCCCTTTAAACCTAACCTAACCTATAACCTGAGCCATCCCCTTTAAACGCATTATCGTCCCACAGTGGCAAGAAGTGACATCCCAAAAAAACACAAGAACTATACAACACGTAAATCGACCCCTCCCACACTAGAGGTCTACACAGATCCACCTACCAAACGTTTTTTAATTTATACAGAGACCCGTTACGAACGGACCTGAGGACAACGAGACCCGTTCCCTTATAGATCTAGTCGGATCAAGACCCGGTCCAATCTGATTCGAGTGAGTGACGCAGCAGAAAAGTCACACATGGAGGCTCTATGACTCTTTCCGCTTTGATGACTTATCGTCGCGCCCCCCTCAGAAAGAGAGGCACCTCCTACTGGAGAGATGATCTATCTACAGCACCTCCTATTGGAGAGGTGATCTACCTACAGCACCTCCTACTGGAGAGTTGATCTATCTACAGCTTCCCTTCAGCACCTCCTACTGGAGAGTTCATCTATCTACAGCACCTCCTACTGGAGAGTTGATGTATCTACAGCACCTCCTACTGGAGAGTTGATGTATCTACAGCACCTCCTACTGGAGAGTTGATGTATCTACAGCACCTCCTACTGGAGAGTTGATGTATCTACAGCACCTCCTACTGGAGAGGTTGATCTGTCTACAGCACCTCCTACTGGAGAGTTGATCTATCTACAGCACCTCCTACTGGAGAGTTGATCTATCTACAGCACCTCCTACTGGAGAGTTGATCTATCTACAGCACCTCCTACTGGAGAGTTGATCTGTCTACAGCACCTCCTACTGGAGAGTTGATGTATCTACAGCACCTCCTACTGGAGAGTTGATCTATCTACAGCACCTCCTACTGGAGAGTTGATGTATCTACAGCACCTCCTACTGGAGAGTTGATCTGTCTACAGCACCTCCTACTGGAGGGTTGATCTACCTACAGCACCTCCTACTGGAGAGTTGATCTGTCTACAGCACCTCCTACTGGAGAGTAGATCTATCTACAGCACCTCCTACTGGAGAGTTGATCTACCTACAGCACCTCCTACTGGAGAGTTGATCTACCTACAGCACCTCCTACTGGAGAGTTGATCTATCTACAGCTTCCCTTCAGCACCTCCTACTGGAGAGTTGATCTATCTACAGCACCTCCTACTGGAGAGTTGATCTATCTACAGCTACCCTTTAGCACCTCCTACTGGAGAGTTGATCTATCTACAGCACCTCCTACTGGAGAGTTGATCTATCTACAGCACCTCCTACTGGAGAGTTGATCTATCTACAGCACCTCCTACTGGAGAGTTGATCTATCTACAGCACCTCCTACTGGAGAGTTGATCTATAGGAGCTAGTCTCCCCCCTCAGAGAGAGATACAGCTGCATGTGAGCTCTCACATTTTTTCAACATGTTATTTTTTTAGCAAAAGGATAGATTTGGTGTTAGATAAACTTGGATTTTTCAGCAGGTACTTATGTAGGATGCTACCTTGCACAGCATGGCCTTCGCTCCAGATCAAAACTCCAAACCTACAACCTAATTTTGACCAAAATTAACCAGAGAGATTAATGCTTCCAAGGTTTTCTTTTTTCCAAGATATATCAAATCAAAATCAAATGTATTTATATAGCCCTTCGTACATCAGCTGATATCTCAAAGTGCTGTACAGAAACCCAGCCTAATACCCCAAACAGCAAGCAATGCAGATGTAGAAGCACGGTGGCTAGGAAAAAACTCCCTAGAAAGGCCAAAAACCTAGGAAGAAACCTAGAGAGGAACCAGGCTATGAGGGGTGGCCAGTCCTCTTCTGGCTGTACCGGGTAGACCAGAGGAACCAGGCTATGAGGGGTGACCAGTCCTCTACTGGCTGTACCGGGTAGACCAGAGGAACCAGGCTATGAGGGGTGACCAGTCCTCTACTGGCTGTACTGGGTAGAGAGGAACCAGGCTATGAGGGGTGGCCAGTCCTCTACTGGCTGTACTGGGTAGAGAGGAACCAGGCTATGAGGGGTGGCCAGTCCTCTACTGGCTGTACTGGGTAGACCAGAGGAACCAGGCTATGAGGGGTGGCCAGTCCTCTACTGGCTGTACTGGGTAGAGAGGAACCAGGCTCTGAGGGGTGGCCAGTCCTCTACTGGCTGTACCGGGTAGACCAGAGGAACCAGGCTATGAGGGGTGACCAGTCCTCTACTGGCTGTACTGGGTAGAGAGGAACCAGGCTATGAGGGGTGGCCAGTCCTCTACTGGCTGTACTGGGTAGAGAGGAACCAGGCTATGAGGGGTGGCCAGTCCTCTACTGGCTGTACTGGGTAGACCAGAGGAACCAGGCTATGAGGGGTGGCCAGTCCTCTACTGGCTGTACTGGGTAGACCAGAGGAACCAGGCTCTGAGGGGTGGCCAGTCCTCTACTGGCTGTACTGGGTAGACCAGAGGAACCAGGCTATGAGGGGTGGCCAGTCCTCTACTGGCTGTACTGGGTAGACCAGAGGAACCAGGCTATGAGGGGTGACCAGTCCTCTACTGGCTGTACTGGGTAGACCAGAGGAACCAGGCTCTGAGGGGTGGCCAGTCCTCTACTGGCTGTACCGGGTAGACCAGAGGAACCAGGCTCTGAGGGGTGGCCAGTCCTCTACTGGCTGTACTGGGTAGAGAGGAACCAGGCTCTGAGGGGTGGCCAGTCCTCTACTGGCTGTACTGGGTAGAGAGGAACCAGGCTATGAGGGGTGACCAGTCCTCTACTGGCTGTACTGGGTAGAGAGGAACCAGGCTATGAGGGGTGGCCAGTCCTCTACTGGCTGTACTGGGTAGACCAGAGGAACCAGGCTATGAGGGGTGACCAGTCCTCTTCTGGCTGTACTGGGTAGAGAGGAACCAGGCTATGAGGGGTGGCCAGTCCTCTACTGGCTGTACTGGGTAGAGAGGAACCAGGCTATGAGGGGTGGCCAGTCCTCTACTGGCTGTACTGGGTAGAGAGGAACCAGGCTCTGAGGGGTGGCCAGTCCTCTACTGGCTGTACTGGGTAGAGAGGAACCAGGCTCTGAGGGGTGGTCAGTCCTCTACTGGCTGTACTGGGTAGAGAGGAACCAGGCTCTGAGGGGTGGCCAGTCCTCTACTGGCTGTACTGGGTAGACCAGAGGAACCAGGCTATGAGGGGTGGCCAGTCCTCTACTGGCTGTACTGGGTAGACCAGAGGAACCAGGCTATGAGGGGTGACCAGTCCTCTTCTGGCTGTACTGGGTAGACCAGAGGAACCAGGCTATGAGGGGTGACCAGTCCTCTACTGGCTGTACTGGGTAGACCAGAGGAACCAGGCTCTGAGGGGTGACCAGTCCTCTGCTGGCTGTACTGGGTAGACCAGAGGAACCAGGCTATGAGGGGTGGCCAGTCCTCTACTGGCTGTACTGGGTAGAGAGGAACCAGGCTCTGAGGGGTGACCAGTCCTCTTCTGGCTCTTCTGGCTATGGAGGTGTGCTCTAGCAAACAAACAGCAGAGACCTGAGGACATCCAACCTGGAACTGTGTGAGTAGTGTTTGGTCTGATGCTATTTGGAAAGAAAAATACAAATAAAGTACATTACAATGATATACTTTACTTTATGGGGACTGAATGCTGAGTTAAGGCTCCCAGGCTTGCAAGGACAAACCAGATATAAATTCAATTAGCACTGAGGTGTGAAGTAAAATGTGTCAAGGCCTTTGGGCCCAACAAGTGGAAGAAGTCTTTGAAGCGTCCTCTGAAGTCCTCTCCTGTTGTTCAAAGACCATTCACTGGCATTTTCAACAAGAAATCTGCCTCCAGAAATAAAATCTTCTCCCAAGTGGGTGTGACACCTACTCCCGTTACCTGCTGCACTCCTCTTGGATTCCACCTGGCGATCTGTTCACCGTCTGCCCTGGCCTGTCTCTCCCTGTCTGGTACAGGTACCTCCACCACACTCACCCCTCTCTCCCGAGCTTTCACTCGCCTCCAGCACTCACGCACAGAGTGGGGCGAGTGACTCTGAACTTACAATGGCTAGCCCCAAGTCGTTATATATCAAAACAAATTCTTGTGCATTTTGCTATTTTGCTATTTGCCTCATGACTCCTGCATACTTTGTTGACAACAACTTTCTTTACCCAACCGTGGCACAGACTATGTTTGTTCCCACACTCGGGACTCTGACTCTCTATTGGTTACACGGACTCTTGGCCTCCCATCCTAGTTCTAACCACCTCTCACCGGCTTTGTATTCATGTTACCTGATGAAATTGCTGTACAATATGATCTTGTTGCCATCTGATGCACATTCAGATGTCATGAATCAGCACTGCAGAGCTCTCCCTGTCCTCTGCCGTGCCCTGATTGTATTACTGTTGATGATATCTGGAAATGTACATGTACACCCTGGCCCACCTACTGTTGCTAGCCCCTTTTCTGACTGGTGCTCTGATATCTACTTCACTGATTTCTGCTCTTGTAAAATCCTGGGTTTTCTGCATGTTAACACTAGAAGCTTTTTACCTAAAATGTATGAATTGAAAGTGTGGGTTCACAGCTCCAATCCAGATGTGTTGGTCGTTACTGAGACGTCGTTCAGGAAGAGTGTTTTGAATACTGATGTTAACCTTTCTGGTTATAACCTTTTTCGTCAAGACAGATCTTCCAAAGGTGGTGGAGTAGCAATCTTTACCAAGGATCCCCTTCAGTGCTCGGTTAACTACACCAAGTCTGTCCCCAAACAATTTGATTTGCTGGTTTTAAGCATTAAACTTTCAAATAGCTCGTTGTTGACTGTTGCTGGATGCTATCGTCCTTCATCAGCACCGGCCTGTACCCTACCTGCCCTAAGCTTTCTCCTAGCTCCTTACACTAAGTCTGAATTTGTCCTGCTTGGTGACCTAAACTGGGACATGGTTAAACCACCTGACCAGATTATTACCAATCCCTCAAGGTATGACTCCAAACACCCAGAAAAGGCTACTCTCCTCGATGTTATCCTCACAAATAATCCTGATAGGTATCAGTCTGGTGTTTTCTGTAATGACCTTAGCGATCACTGTTTTACAGCCTGTGTTCGTAATGGCTGCACAGTGAAACGACCTGTCCTGATTTGTCATAGACACTTGATAAAAAACTTGAATGAGCAGGCCTTCCTTCATGAACTGGCCTCTGTAAAATGGTATAGAATCAGCTTGATCCCTTCTGTCGAAGACGCTTGGACCTTCTTTATTGATATTTTCAGTGGTATTGTTAACAAGTCTAAACACGTCCCCATAAAGAAAATGAGAATTAAACACAGGTTCAGCACCTGGTTCGAGCGTGATCTGGCAGAGTTACTCCACTTCAAGAATTCCATTTGGCGAAAGGCTCGGCACACGCATACTGACTGGCTGTCGTTCAGGCAAATGAGAAATAAGTGCACTCAGGCTATCCGGAAGGCCAAAGTTAGTTACTTTAAGGAGCAGTTCTCTCTCTGTGGGTCTAACCCCAAGAAGTTCTGGAAAATGGTTAAATACCTGGAGAATAAACCCTCCTCCTCACAGCTGCCCATGTCCCTTAATGTCGATGATGTGTTTGTTACTGACAAGGAGCACATGGCTGAGCTCTTTAATCACCACTTCATTAAGTCAGGATTCCTATTTGACTCAGCCATGCCTTCTTGCCCATCCAACATTTCCTCATCTCCCACCCCTTCTGATGCGACTATCCTTGATTCTTCTCCCTCTTTTTCCCCTGCCCCGCTACAACGTTTCTCCCTGCAGGCAGTCACTGAGTCTGAGGTGTTAAAGGAGCTCCCTAAACTTGACCCCAAAAAAACATCTGGGTCAGATGGTTTAGTCCTTTTCTTTTTAAGGTTGCTGCCCCTATCATCGCCAAGCCTATCTCTGACATTTTTAACCTGTCTCTCCTTTCTGGGGAGGTTCCCATTGCTTGGAAGGCAGCCACGGTTCATCCTTTATTTAACCTGTTATGGCTAGGGGGCAGTATTTTCACGGCTGGATAAAAAACGTACCCGATTTAATCTGGTTACTACTCCTGCCCAGTAACTAGAATATGCATATAATTATTGGCTTTGGATAGAAAACACTCCAAAGTTTCTAAAACTGTTTGAATGGTGTCTGTGAGTATAACAGAACTCAAATGGCAGGTCAAAACCTGAGAGATTCCTTTACAGGAAGTGGCCTGTCTGACCATTTCTTGAACTTCTTTGCCATCTCTATCTTTTACAAAGGATCTCTGCTCTAACGTGACACTTCCTACGTCTTCCATGGGCGCTCAGAGCCCGGGAAAAACCTGAATGTCGTCATCCCAGCCCCAGGCTGAAACACATTATCGCCTTTCTCAAGTGGCCGATCAAGGGACTGTGGGCTTAGGCGCGTGACCTGGCCGCCCCCGTCTTTGTGATTTTTCCTCTGTTTGCCGAAAAGGAGATTCCCGGTCGGAATATTATCGCTTTTTTACGAGATAAATTGCATAAAAATAGATTTTAAACAGCGGTTGACATGCTTCGAAGTACGGTAATGGAATATTTAGAATTCTTTTGTCACGAATTGCGCCATGCGCGCGACCCTGATTTACCATTTCGGATAGTGTCTGGGACGCACGAACAAAACGCCGCTATTCGGATATAACGATGGATTATTTTGGACCAAACCAACATTTGTTATTGAAGTAGCAGTCCTGGGAGTGCATTCTGATGAAGACAACAAAAGGTAATCAAACTTTTATAATAGTAAATCTGATTATGGTGAGTGCTAAACTTGCCGGGTGTCTAAATAGCGAGCCCGTGATGGCTGGGCTATGTACTTAGAATATTGCAAAATGTGCTTTCACCAAAAAGCTATTTTAAAATCAGACATATCGAGTGCATAGAGGAGTTCTGTATCTATAATTCTTAAAATAATTGTTATGCTTTTTGTGAACGTTTATCGTGAGAAATTTAGTAAATTGTTAGCAAATTCCCTGG
>NC_138313.1:51662500-51702500 GCF_965601325.2 Salmo salar | reverse complement strand
AAATCAACTGTAAATTTCGGTGTTCCTCAAGGTTCCGTTTTAGGACCACTATTGTTTTCACTATATATTTTACCTCTTGGGGATGTCATTCGAAAACATAATGTTAAATTTCACTGCTATTCGGACGACACACATCTGTACATTTCAATGAAACATGGTGAAGCCCCAAAATTGCCCTCGCTAGAAGCCTGTGTCTTAGACATAAAGAAGTGGATGGCTGCATACTTTCTAGTTTTAAACTCGGACTAAACAGAGATGCTTGTTCTAGGTCCCAAGAAACAAAGAGATCTTCTGTTGAATCTGACAATTAATCGGGATGGTTGTACAGTCGTCTCAAATAAAACTGTGAAAGACCTCGGCGTTAATCTGGACCCTGATCTCTCTTTTGAAGAACATATCAAGACTGTTTCAAGGACAGCTTTTTTCCATCTACGTAAAATTGCAAAAATCAGAAACTTTCTGTCCAAAAATGACGCAGAAAAATTAATTCATGCTTTTGTTACTTCTAGGCTGGACTACTGCAATGCTCTACTTTCCGGCTACCCGGATAAAGCACTAAATAAACTTCAGTTAGTGCTAAATACGGCTGCTAGAATCCTGACTAGAACCAAAAAATTTGATCATATTACTCCAGTGCTAGCCTCCCTACACTGGCTTCCTGTTAAGGCAAGGGCTGATTTCAAGGTTTTACTGCTAACCTACAAAGCAGTACATGGGCTTGCTCCTACCTATCTTTCCGATTTGGTCCTGCCGTACATACCTACACATACGCTACGGTCACAAGACGCAGGCCTCCTAATTGTCCCTAGAATTTCTAAGCAAACGGCTGGAGGTAGGGCTTTCTCCTATAGAGCTCCATTTTTATGGAATGGTCTGCCTACCCATGTGAGAGACGCAGACTCAGTCTCAACCTTTAAGTCTTTACTGAAGACTTATCTCTTCAGTAGGTCCTATGATTAAGTATAGTCTGGCCCAGGAGTGTGAAGGTGAACGGAAAGGCTCTGGAGCAACGAACCGCCCTTGCTGTCTCTGCCTTGCCGGTTCCCCTCTCTCCACTGGGATTCTCTGCCTCTAACCCTTTTACAGGGGCTGAGTCACTGGCCTACTGGTGTTCTTCCATGCCGTCCATGGGAGGGGTGCGTCACTTGAGTGGGCTGAGTCACTGTCGTGGTCTTCCTGTCTGGGTTGGCGCCCCCCCCCCCCCCCCCCCCCCCTTGGGTTGTGCCGTGGCAGAGATCTTTGTGGGCTATACTCGGCCTTGTCTTAGGACGGTAAGTTGGTGGTTGGAGACATCCCTCTAGTGGTGTGGGGGCTGTGCTTTGGCAAAGTGGGTGGGGTTATATCCTGCCTGTTTGGCCCTGTCCGGGGGTTTCATCGGATGGGGCCACAGTGTCTCCTGATCCCTCCTGTCTCAGCCTCCAGTATTTATGCTGCAGTAGTTTATGTGTCGGGGGGCTAGGGTCAGTCTGTTACATCTGGAGTATTTCTCTTGTCTTATCCGGTGTCCTGTGTGAATTTAAATATGCTCTCTCTAATTCTCTCTTTCTCTCTTTCTGTCTTTCTCTCGGAGGACCTGAGCCCTAGGACCATGCCTCAGGACTACCTGGCATGATGACTCCTTGCTGTCCCCAGTCCACCTGGCCGTGCTGCTGCTCCAGTTTCAACTGTTCTGCCTGCGGCTATGGAACCCTGACCTGTTCACCGGACGTGCTTGTTGCACCCTCGACAACTACTATGATTATTATTATTTGACCATGCTGGTCATTTATGAACATTTTAACATCTTGACCATGTTCTGTTATAATATCCACCCGGCACAGCCAGAAGAGGACTGGCCACCCCTCATAGCCTGGTTCCTCTCTAGGTTTCTTCCTAGGTTTTTGGCCTTTCTAGGGAGTTTTTCCTAGCCACTCCTCATAGCCTGGTTCCTCTCTAGGTTTCTTCCTAGGTTTTTGGCCTTTCTAGGGAGTTTTTCCTAGCCACCGTGCTTCTTTCATCATGCATTGCTTGCTGTTTGGGGGTTTTAGGCTGGGTTTCTGTACAGCACTTTGAGATATCAGCTGATGTACGAAGGGCTATATAAATACATTTGATTTGATTTGATTTGACTTGGTGTGGACCTTCTGTAAACACGAATAAAATGGTTAAATTACGAGCCCAGTTGGTTTAGCCAGGGAAAAAGTCAGGAAACCTTCCCGTTAGCCATGATTGGCTGAGATATTGAATGGGCTGGACATGCCGAGAGATGAGTTCGGATTGGTCTGCCATGTAGCGCGCTTCTGTCTATAACACGAGCTTCCCAGTATGTGCAGATAATCCTTGCTACCGCGTTTTTTTGTTGTTGAAAGATTTTACGTTAGCCATGGAGAAATGCAAAAGTGTTGCTACTGCTTTCAACAACATTGCTGCCCTGAATTTAGCAGGCGCTATCGACAAAGATCAGTGATGGACTACTTCCTGCACACGGGGTCAGCGATGGACTACTTCCTGCACACGGGGGTCAGCGATGGACTACTTCCTGCACACGGGGTCAGCGATGGACTACTTCCTGCACACGGGTCAGCGATGGACTACTTCCTGCACACGGGGTCAGCGATGGACTACTTCCTGCACACGGGGGTCAGCGATGGACTACTTCCTGCACACGGGGGTCAGCGATGGACTACTTCCTGCACACGGGGTCAGCGATGGACTACTATCTGCACACGGGGTCAGCGATGGACTACTTCCTGCACACGGGGGTCAGCGATGGACTACTTCCTGCACACGGGGGTCAGCGATGGACTACTTCCTGCACACGGGGTCAGCGATGGACTACTTCCTGCACACGGGGTCAGCGATGGACTACTTCCTGCACACGGGGGTCAGCGATGGACTACTTCCTGCACACGGGGGTCAGCGATGGACTACTTCCTGCACACGGGGGTCAGCGATGGACTACTTCCTGCACACGTGGACTACTTCCTGCACACGGGGTCTGCGATGGACTACTTCCTGCACACGGGGTCAGCGATGGACTACTTCCTGCACACGGGGGTCAGCGATGGACTACTTCCTGCACACGGGGGTCAGCGATGGACTACTTCCTGCACACGGGGGTCAGCGATGGACTACTTCCTGCACACGGGGGTCAGCGATGGACTACTTCCTGCACACGGGGGTCAGCGATGGACTACTTCCTGCACACGGGGGTCAGCGATGGACTACTTCCTGCACACGGGGGTCAGCGATGGACTACTTCCTGCACACGGGGGTCAGCGATGGACTACGTCCTGCACACGGGGTCAGCGATGGACTACTTCCTGCACACGGGGTCAGCGATGGACTACTTCCTGCACACGGGGTCAGCGATGGACTACTTCCTGCACACGGGGTCAGCGATGGACTACTTCCTGCACACGGGGGTCAGCGATGGACTACTTCCTGCACACGGGGGTCAGCGATGGACTACTTCCTGCACACGGGGGTCAGCGATGGACTACTTCCTGCACACGGGGGTCAGCGATGGACTACTTCCTGCACACGGGGGTCAGCGATGGACTACTTCCTGCACACGGGGGTCAGCGATGGACTACTTCCTGCACACGGGGGTCAGCGATGGACTACTTCCTGCACACAGGGGTCAGCGATGGACTACTTCCTGCACACGGGGGTCAGCGATGGACTACTTCCTGCACACGGGGGTCAGCGATGGACTACTTCCTGCACACGGGGGTCAGCGATGGACTACTTCCTGCACACGGGGGTCAGCGATGGACTACTTCCTGCACACGGGGGTCAGCGATGGACTACTTCCTGCACACGGGGGTCAGCGATGGACTACTTCCTGCACACGGGGGTCAGCGATGGACTACTTCCTGCACACGGAGGTCAGCGATGGACTACTTCCTGCACACGGGGTCAGCGATGGACTACTTCCTGCACACGGGGTCAGCGATGGACTACTTCCTGCACACGGGGTCAGCGATGGACTACTTCCTGCACACGGGGTCAGCGATGGACTACTTCCTGCACACGGGGGTCAGCGATGGACTACTTCCTGCACACGGGGGTCAGCGATGGACTACTTCCTGCACACGGGGGTCAGCGATGGACTACTTCCTGCACACGGGGGTCAGCGATGGACTACTTCCTGCACACGGGGGTCAGCGATGGACTACTTCCTGCACACGGGGGTCAGCGATGGACTACTTCCTGCACACGGGGGTCAGCGATGGACTACTTCCTGCACACAGGGGTCAGCGATGGACTACTTCCTGCACACGGGGGTCAGCGATGGACTACTTCCTGCACACGGGGGTCAGCGATGGACTACTTCCTGCACACGGGGGTCAGCGATGGACTACTTCCTGCACACGGGGGTCAGCGATGGACTACTTCCTGCACACGGGGGTCAGCGATGGACTACTTCCTGCACACGGGGGTCAGCGATGGACTACTTCCTGCACACGGGGGTCAGCGATGGACTACTTCCTGCACACGGGGGTCAGCGATGGACTACTTCCTGCACACGGGGTCAGCGATGGACTGGAGTGACTTGACGCAACGGGTAAACCGAGCCGTAGCTACGAACAAAACGGAAACAACGAAGTTCTGTCATAAAGCGTTCATCCGTGTATACGAGTAATAGTCTAGCTACATTTTCAGATATTGTATGTTTTTTTTATTTTGTCAGAAAGTCATCTTCATTGCAAGTTTAAAGCGTACTGTTCGCTAGCTAGCGAAACGTTAGCTTGTTGGCTAGCTAGCTAACGTTACGTGTATGATATGTGTAGTAATATTATTAGTATTCTCAGAAATCAATTTGCATTACTAGTTATAGCTTAATGTCAGCTAGCTAACATTGCACCTTTGTTGGTTAGCTTTAGCTACCTGTAAATTCATACTACAGCATTTCATGCATGGTGGTTAGCTATGACAATCCGTTTGTAGTGTATGGGTTGGGATTATGGTTCATTGCTAAGCTAGCTAGCTACATGTCTAAACTAAAAATATACAAAAAATATCTGTGCGACTAAAATCTGACTACTAAGTGGACTGGACAAGAGTTTTTTGGATAGATTGAGAGCTTTGTTCAGCAGTGGGAAGGAAGCGTCACACCTGGCCCGCGTAGCGTCACACCTGGCCCGCGTCACACCTGGCCCGCGTCACACCTGGCCCGCGTCACACCTGGCCCGCGCAGCGTCACACCTGGCCTGTCTAGTGTCACACCTGGCCCGCGTCACACCTGGCTCTCGCAGCGTCACACCTGGCCCGCGTAGCGTCACACCTGGTCCGCGTCACACCTGGCCCGCGCAGCGTCACACCTGGCCCGCGCAGCGTCACACTTGGCCCGCGCAGTGTCACACCTGGTTCGCGTCACACCTGGCCCGCGCAGCGTCACACCTGGCCCGCGCAGCGTCACACCTGGCCCGCGTCACACCTGGCCCGCGCAGCGTCATACCTGGCCCGCGTAGCGTCACACCTGGTCCGCGTCACACCTGGCCCGCGCAGCGTCACACCTGGCCCGCGCAGCGTCACACCTGGCCCGCGCAGCGTCACACCTGGCCCGCGCAGTGTCACACCTGGTCCGCGTCCCACCTGGCCCGCGCAGTGTCACACCTGGCCCACGCAGCGTCACACCTGGTCCGCGTCACACCTGGTCCGCGTCACACCTGGCCCGCGCAGCATCACACCTGGCCCGCGCAGTGTCACACCTGGCCCGCGTCACACCTGGTCAGCGTCACACCTGGTCAGCGTCACACCTGGCCCGCGCAGTGTCACACCTGGCCCACGCCACACCTGGTCAGTGTCCCACCTGGCCCGCGCAGCGTTACACCTGGCCCGCGCAGTGTCACACCTGGCCCACACAGCATCACACCTGGCCCGCGCAGTGTCACACCTGGTCCGCGTCACACCTGGTCAGCGTCAAACCTGGCCCACGCAGTGTCACACCTGGTCAGCGTCACACCTGGCCCGCGCAGCGTCACACCTGGCCCGCGCAGTGTCACACCTGGCCCACGCAGTGTCACACCTGGCCCACGCAGTGTCACACCTGGCCCGCGCAGCGTCACACCTGGCCCGCGCAGTGTCACACCTGGCCCGCGTCACACCTGGCCCGCGCAGCGTCACACCTGGCCCGCGCAGCGTCACACCTGGCCCACGCAGCGTTACACCTGGCCCACGCAGCGTCACACCTGGCCCACGCAGCGTCACACCTGGCCCGCGCAGCGTCACACCTGGCCCGCGCAGCGTCACACCTGGCCCACGCAGCGTTACACCTGGCCCGCGCAGCGTTACACCTGGCCCACGCAGCGTCACACCTGGCCCACGCAGCGTCACACCTGGCCCCCGCAGCGTCACACCTGGCCCGCGCAGCGTCACACCTGGCCCGCGCAGCGTCACACCTGGCCCACGCAGCGTCACACCTGGCCCGCGTCACACCTGGCACACACAGCCTACATCAGCTGGTGAGCTGCAGGGGAGCAAACGATGAGTGTGGGCAGACATGCAAAACAGGCTCCGCTCCGACTCAGCGCCTCCGATTATAAACATTGAGCAGACGACTCTCTTGCTTCACCAGTCACCCACCAGCAGCAGCCTTCTAGTTAGCTACCCTTTGCCTGGTTAAGGCAAGCTGCTTTACTAAATTAAAAACAGCAGCAGCATTGAGTTTAGCAGTAAAACAACAGTGTAGCTATGTTTGTTTTCCTCTCCCGTGAGTAGGCTAAAGAAAAGTAGGCAGTTTTTTGAATTTGTAGACTCGCTCAAACCCTCCCACTTCTCCCATTTCATATAGAGGTTTTGTAGCCAACGTAGCCAAGTCTCCCTCTATTCCTCATAAGAAAGAACTGGTTGTCACGTCCTGACCATAGTAAGATGTTATTTTCTATGGTAGAGTAGGTCAGGGCGTGACAGGGTATTTTGTTTTATATGTTTTCTATATCTATGTTTAGTTCTCGTTTTCTATTTCTATGTTGTTGTTTTTTTTGGGGGGGGGGAAGAGGGGGGGGATGATCTCCAATTAGAGGCATCTGGTCCTCGTTGTCTCTAATTGGAGATCATACTTTAGTAGGGTTTTTTTTTTTTTTCCATCTGTGTTTGTGGGTAGTTGTATTTCTGTTTAGTCTATGTACCTGACAGAACTGTTGCGCTGTTGTTTTTCTCTTTGTTATATTGTCTTTAGTGTTTTTGTGTTCAAATAAATGTCATCATGAGCACTGAACACGCTGTGCTTTGGTCCCCTCTCTACGATAGGCCGTAACTCTGATTCTAGTTGAAAGGGCATTTAGTTTACTAAAATGGCCGACTGTTTTCATAATTTTGACAATAACAAGACTAAATCATTATTCAAATGGACTAAGACGTAAACAAAGACGTAATTATATTTTAATCAAAATGACGAAGACTAGACAATTTAAAAAAAATAAAAAAAATAATAATTTAAAGGTGCCAAAAAAGAATACTGGGTTAACTGTCATTTATCCCACTGAAGCATCATGAAATCAATGAAAGATATTCATCACACCTAATATGTCTGAAACTATGGCAGTCTGGGCTAAATATATACTGGGAGGGGAGTCATCAGTCTTTATCATTGTCTTTATTGGGAGGATGGAATTACTGTGTGACAGGGAGTGTGACAGGGCCACATCAAAGATGATAAGGTTGCTGAGAAGTGCAACAGCCCTGAAGGCACTGGGAGAAACAGGAAGAGAGAACAGAGTTCCATTTCTGACACATATCAGAGTCATCAAGACTTATTATAAAATGCCTGGAGACTGGCATCTCTTCAATTCTCCACTCAACATTGTTTAGCAATATGATAACTGTGTTGTTGTTTACCAGCACCAGCACAGAAATATACTGTAACTCACACTGCACTGTTGTAATGCCCATTATAATATACACATCTACAACATAATCTCCATATAAATTACATAGCTACAGTATAATCCCCATATAAATTACATAGCTACAGTATAATCCCCATATAAATTACATAGCTACAGCATAATCCCCATATAAATTACACAGCTACAGTATAATCCCCATATAAATTACACAGCTACAGTATAATCCACAGATACATTACATAGCTACAACATAATCCCCATATAAATTACATAGCTACAACATAATCTCCATATAAATTGCACAGCTACAGTATAATCCCCATATAAATTACACAGCTACAGTATAATCCACAGATAAATTACATAGCTACAACATAATCCCCATATAAATTACACAGCTACAGTATAATCCACAGATAAATTACACAGCTACAGCATAATCCATATAAATTACATAGCTACAGTATCATCTCCATATAAATTACATAGCTACAGTATAATCCCCAGATAAATTACATAGCAACAGTATAATCCATTTAAATTATAGCTACAGCATAATCCCCACATAAATTACATAGCTACAGTATAATCCCCATACAAATTACACAACTACAGTATAATCCCCATATAAATTACACAGCTACAGCATAATCCATATAAATTACATAGCTACAGTATAATCTCCATATAAATTACATAGCTACAGTATAATGACCATATAAATTACATAGCTACAGTATAATCCCCAGATAAATTACACAGCTACAGTATAATACCCATATAAATTGCATAGCTACAGTATAATCCCCAGATAAATTACATAGCTTCAGTATAATCCCCATATAAATTACATAGCTACAGCATAATCCATATAAATTACATAGCTACAACATAATCCCCATATAAATTACATAGCTACAGTATAATCCACAGATAAATTACATAGCTACAGTATAATCCCATAAAAAATATATTTATACAGTATAATCCCCATATAAATGACATAGCTACAGTATAATCCCCATATAAATTACATAGCTACAACATAATCTCCATATAAAATACATAGCTACAGTATAATCCCCATATAAATTACATAGCTACAGCATAATCCATATAAATTACATAGCTACAGCATAATCCCCATATAAAATACATAGCTACAGCATAATCCATATAAATTACATAGCTACAGCATAATCCATATAAATTACATAGCTACAGTATAATCCATATAAATTGCATAGCTAGAGTATAATGCCCATATAAATTACATAGCTACAGTATAATCCCCATATAAATTACACAGCTACAGTATAATCCCCATATAAATTACATAGCTACAGTATAATCCCCAGATAAATTACATAGCTACAGTATAATCCCCATATATATTACATAGCTACAGTATAATCCCCATATAAATTACATAGCTACAGTATAATCCATATAAATTACACAGCTACAGTATAATCCCCATATAAATTACATAGCTACAGTATAATCCCCATATAAATTACATAGCTACAGTATAATCCCCAGATAAATTACATAGCTACAACATAATCCCCATATAAATTACATAGCTACAGTATAATCCCCATATAAATTACATAGCTACAGTATAATCCCCAGATAAATTACATAGCTACAACATAATCCCCATATAAATTACATAGCTACAGTATAATCCCCATATAAATTACATAGCTACAACATAATCCCCATATAAATTACATAGCTACAGTATAATCCCCATATAAATTACATAGCTACAGTATAATCCCCATATAAATTACATAGCTACAGTATAATCCATATAAATTACATAGCTACAACATAATCCCCATATAAATTACATAGCTACAGTATAATCCACATATAAATTACATAGCTACAGTATAATCCCCATATAAATTACATAGCTACAGTATGTTACCGAGCATCTCAGCACATACACTTTACTGTCAGTCAGCTGTGACCTTGCAGTGGTTTCCCAGGAGGTCAAAATTCAGTTTTGGTCTCAGTAGGTCTCTACTCTTAGACAGGTGAGGACTGATGAGAGGGATGGGCATTCTCTCTGTCTTCAGGCTACAGCAGATGTAGACCAGCAGCTGTAGAGACAACAAGAAGTGACATTTCCTAACCTTCTCCACTGCACCTCCTTTTACTCTACCTATCTCTCTCCTCCTCCTCCACCACACCTCCTTCCGGTCTACCCATATTTCTTCTCCTCTATTTCCCTCCTCTTCCTGTTCTACCCATCTCTCCTCCTCTATGTCCCTCCTCTTCCAGTTCTACCCATCCCTCTTCCTCTATGTCCCTCCTCTTCCTGTTCTACCCATCCCTCTTCCTCTATGTCCCTCCTCTTCCTGTTCTACCCATCTCTCCTCCTCTATGTCCCTCCTCTTCCTGTTCTACCCATCTCTCCTCCTCTATGTCCCTCCTCTTCCTGTTCTACCCATCTCTCCTCCTCTATGTCCCTCCTCTTCCTGTTCTACCATCTCTCCTCCTCTATGTCCCTCCTCTTCCTGTTCTACCCATCTCTCCTCCTCTATGTCCCTCCTCTTCCTGTTCTACCATCTCTCCTCCTCTATGTCCCTCCTCTTCCTGTTCTACCATCTCTCCTCCTCTATGTCCCTCCTCTTCCTGTTCTACCCATCTCTCCTCCTCTATGTCCCTCCTCTTCCTGTTCTACCATCTCTCCTCCTCTATGTCCCTCCTCTTCCTGCTCTACCCATCTCTCCTCCTCTATGTCCCTCCTCTTCCTGTTCTACCCATCTCTCCTCTATGTCCCTCCTCTTCCAGTTCTACCCATCTCTCCTCCTCTATGTCCCTCCTCTTCCTGTTCTACCATCTCTCCTCTATGTCCCTCCTCTTCCTGTTCTACCATCTCTCCTCTATGTCCCTCCTCTTCCTGTTCTACCATCTCTCCTCTATGTCCCTCCTCTTCCTGTTCTACCCATCTCTCCTCTATGTCCCTCCTCTTCCTGTTCTACCCATCTCTCCTCTATGTCCCTCCTCTTCCTGCTCTACCCATCTCTCCTCTATGTCCCTCCTCTTCCTGCTCTACCATCTCTCCTCTATGTCCCTCCTCTTCCTGTTCTACCATCTCTCCTCTATGTCCCTCCTCTTCCATCTCTCCTCTATGTCCCTCCTCTTCCTGTTCTACCCATCTCTCCTCTATGTCCCTCCTCTACCATCTCTCCTCTATGTCCCTCCTCTTCCATCTCTCCTCTATGTCCCTCCTCTTCCTGTTCTACCCATCTCTCCTCTATGTCCCTCCTCTTCCTGCTCTACCCATCTCTCCTCTATGTCCCTCCTCTTCCTGTTCTACCCATCTCTCCTCTATGTCCCTCCTCTACCATCTCTCCTCTATGTCCCTCCTCTTCCTGTTCTACCCATCTCTCCTCTATGTCCCTCCTCTTCCTGCTCTACCATCTCTCCTCTATGTCCCTCCTCTTCCTGTTCTACCCATCTCTCCTCTATGTCCCTCCTCTTCCTGCTCTACCCATCTCTCCTCTATGTCCCTCCTCTTCCTGTTCTACCCATCTCTCCTCTATGTCCCTCCTCTTCCTGTTCTACCCATCTCTCCTCTATGTCCCTCCTCTTCCTGCTCTACCCATCTCTCCTCTATGTCCCTCCTCTTCCATCTCTCCTCTATGTCCCTCCTCTTCCTGTTCTACCCATCTCTCCTCTATGTCCCTCCTCTTCCTGCTCTACCCATCTCTTCTCTATGTCCCTCCTCTTCCTGTTCTACCATCTCTCCTCTATGTCCCTCCTCTTCCTGTTCTACCCATCTCTCCTCTATGTCCCTCCTCTTCCTGCTCTACCCATCTCTCCTCTATGTCCCTCCTCTTCCTGTTCTACCCATCTCTCCTCTATGTCCCTCCTCTTCCTGTTCTACCCATCTCTCCTCCTCTATGTCCCTCCTCTTCCATCTCTCCTCTATGTCCCTCCTCTTCCTGCTCTACCCATCTCTCCTCTATGTCCCTCCTCTTCCTGTTCTACCCATCTCTCCTCTATGTCCCTCCTCTTCCATCTCTCCTCTATGTCCCTCCTCTTCCTGCTCTACCATCTCTCCTCTATGTCCCTCCTCTTCCTGCTCTACCCATCTCTCCTCCTCTATGTTCCTCCTCTTCCTGCTCTACCCATCTCTCCTCTATGTCCCTCCTCTTCCTGTTCTACCCATCTCTCCTCTATTTCCCTCCTCTTCCTGTTCTACCCATCTCTCCTCTATGTCCCTCCTCTTCCTGTTCTACCCATCTCTCCTCTATGTCCCTCCTCTTCCTGTTCTACCCATCTCTCCTCTATGTCCCTCCTCTTCCATCTCTCCTCTATGTCCCTCCTCTTCCTGTTCTACCCATCTCTCCTCCTCTATGTCCCTCCTCTTCCTGTTCTACCCATCTCTCCTCTATGTCCCTCCTCTTCCTGTTCTACCCATCTCTCCTCTATGTCCCTCCTCTTCCATCTCTCCTCTATGTCCCTCCTCTTCCTGTTCTACCCATCTCTTCTCTATGTCCCTCCTCTTCCTGTTCTACCCATCTCTCCTCTATGTCCCTCCTCTTCCTGTTCTACCCATCTCTCCTCTATGTCCCTCCTCTTCCTCCTCTTCCATCTCTCCTCTATGTCCCTCCTCTTCCTGCTCTACCCATCTCTCCTCTATGTCCCTCCTCTTCCTGTTCTACCCATCCCTCTTCCTCTATGTCCCTCCTCTTCCTGTTCTACCCATCTCTCCTCTATGTCCCTCCTCTTCCTGTTCTACCCATCTCTCCTCTATGTCCCTCCTCTTCCTGTTCTACCCATCTCTCCTCTATGTCCCTCCTCTTCCTGTTCTACCCATCTCTCCTCTATGTCCCTCCTCTCCCTGCTCTACCCATCTCTCCTCCTATATTTCCCTCCTCTGCCTGCTCTATCCATATCTCCCTCTTCCACTTCCCCTTTCCAGCAAACCAAATAACAACCCCAACTCTTTTCTTTCCTCCACCTGACCCAGAAAACAGTCAGATACCATCCTGCATGCCTCCTTCTCTCTTGTACTCTCTCTCCTTCTCTCACTCTCTTTCTATCTCTCTTTCTGTCTCTTGCCATCCTGGTGTGTGATGCTCCAAAAAACAGAAACAGGGTCCGTCAAGAGTCTTTGATCCCGCTCCAGATCATCCGTCAAGAGTCTTTGATCTGGTTCCAAATCGTCAACTGAAAGATCATTGAAAGGCTTTTAACTCGGGACCGCATCAGCGACAGAGTCATCCACATAGCCTGGTCCCAGATCTGTTTGTGCTGTTTTTGAAAACTCCTATAGTCAATTGTGTGACAACACAAACAGATCTGAGACCAGACTCCATCACCCTGCCTACAATCCAGACTGTGCCAGCTCTGAGATATACAGGGCAACACACTGGTTATCATCGCACTCGACCGCCAATCAGTCATTCAGTCCTTTCACTGCTACTGTTCTACCAGGGAATTGAAATTAATTTTGTTTTATAACGTCAACAAATACCTTGGGTTAACTCCTCAACAATGGCTGCAGCCGAGGTGTGAGTATAATAAACCAGGGCAGCGATTGTGCTGAGCTGAATTGAATAGGTGTTTATGTGACTCTCAGGTGGGCTGGTTGCCTCTCAGGTAGGTCACTGCCCCTCAGGCTGAATAGGTATTTATGTGCCTATCAGGTAGGTTACTGCCCCTCAGGCTGAATAGGTATTTATGTGCCTCTCAGCTAGGTCACTGCCCATCAGGCTGAATAGGTATTTATGTGCCTCTCAGCTAGGTCACTGCCCCTCAGGCTGAATAGGTGTTTATGTGCCTATCAAGCTAGCTGGATGTCACACCCTGTGTCACGGCTGTCTTCGTCTTCTGACGATATAGCGAAAATGTAGACCAATACGCAGCGGATGTCGTGTTCATTTTTAAATTTAATTAATTGCTCACGTGAACACTATACAAAAAACAATAAACAATGACAGTGCAACAGTTTTGCATGCTATCCTAACGCAGTGCAAAAACAATCTCCCACAACAGACAAACACAAACACACCCTCATATATGGGACTCTCAATCAAAGGCAAATAGACAACACCTGCCTTCAATTGAGAGTCCCAACCCCAATGAACCCCAAACGTAGAAACAGACACACTAGACTCAACATAGAATTACATGAAAATCAAACAGTGCCCAAAAACCACGGAATACTTAAAAACAAATACCCTCTGCCACGTCCTGACCAAACTACAATAACAATTAACCCCTTATACTGGCCAGGACCTAACTACAATAACAATTAACCCCTTATACTGGCCAGGACCAAACTACAATAACAATTAACCCCTTATACTGGCCAGGACCAAACTACAATAACAATTAACCCCTTATACTGGCCAGGACCAAACTACAATAACAATTAACCCCTTATACTGGCCAGGACCAAACTACAATAACAATTAACCCCTTATACTGGCCAGGACCAAACTACAATAACAATTAACCCCTTATACTGGCCAGGACCAAACTACAATAACAATTAACCCCTTATACTGGCCAGGACCAAACTACAATAACAATTAACCCCTTATACTGGCCAGGACCAAACTACAATAACAATTAACCCCTTATACTGGCCAGGACCAAACTACAATAACAATTAACCCCTTATACTGGCCAGGACCAAACTACAATAACAATTAACCCCTTATACTGGCCAGGACCAAACTACAATAACAATTAACCCCTTATACTGGCCAGGACCAAACTACAATAACAATTAACCCCTTATACTGGCCAGGACCAAACTACAATAACAATTAACCCCTTATACTGGCCAGGACCAAACTACAATAACAATTAACCCCTTATACTGGCCAGGACCAAACTACAATAACAATTAACCCCTTATACTGGCCAGGACCAAACTACAATAACAATTAACCCCTTATACTGGCCAGGACCAAACTACAATAACAATTAACCCCTTAAACCCTGATCTGTTTCACCTGTCTTTGTTCTTGTCTCCACCCCTGTCTAGTTGTCGCCCATCTTCCTCCATTATCCCCAGTGCATTTATACCCGTGTTCTCTGTTTGTCTGTTGCCAGTTCTTCTTGTCTCGTCAGGTCTTACCAGCGTGTTTTCCCCCTGTCTTCCTGCTTTCTCAAGTGTTCTGTTTCCTAGTGGTTTTTTTTTCCCCCGGTTCTGACCATTCTGCCCTGGCCTGATCCCGAGTCTGCCTGCCGTCCGTCCTGTACCTGCAATGACCCTAACCTGATTACGAACCACTCCCTGCTCTTGATCTTCCCTTTACCCCGCGTTATAATAAATGATCTGAGAACTGTACTAGCCACCTCCTGTGTAATCCATCTGGGTCATATCCTGAGTCCGGATCAAAATCAAAATCAAATGTATTTATTTATAAAAGCCCTTCTTACATCAGCTGATGTCTCAAAGTGCTGTACAGAAACCCAGCCTAACCCCCCCCCCCCCCCCCCCCCCACAAAAAAAACAGCAAGCAATGCAGGTGTAGAAGCACGGTGGCTAGGAAAAACTCCCTAGAAAGGCCGAGAACCTAGGAAGAAACCTAGAGAGGAACCAGGCTATGAGCGAGTGGCTAGGAAAAACTCCCTAGAAAGGTCGAGAACCTAGGAAGAAACCTGATATAGCTGGATACCCCTCACGCAGGTCACTACCCCTCAGTCTGAATAGATGTTTATGTGCCTATCATGCTGGCTGGATATAATGACATGAAACCACTTTACATTAAGACGACTAAACACTAAAGCTTTCGTCACCTCTCTAACTACCCAGCCCCAAACACAGGGGACACAGTCACATTTATAGTGGTGGGTGAAGGGGGGGGGGGTAGATTTAATTCAAGCATTCCTTCCATTTCTACAGATGAAAGCTTGTAAATGAAAAAGCCTGGACGGATGCCCGGTATGGAAATCATCCACACTGATGAATGAAGCCCTCGTCGTGTCCCAAATAGCACTGCTTTTGACCAGGGAATAGGATGCCCTGTCTTAATCTCTGGTTTAGTATGGTTTACTGTGTGTGTGTGTGTGTGTGTGTGTGTGTGTGTGTGTGTGTGTGTGTGTGTGTGTGTGTGTGTGTGTGTGTGTGTGTGTGTGTGTGTGTGTGTGTGTGTGTGTGTGTATGTGTCTGTCTGTCTGTCTGTCTGTCTGTGTGTGTGTGTGGGACTTAAGTAGTGAGTAGCGAACAGCAAAATGACAGTGAACAGCTCAGCCTTGTCATTCAGGGCCCATGAATCTGCTTCCGATGGGTCCAGAGGGCCACGCTGTAGAACATCTGATTTACAGCGCAGCAGGTAATCAAGGAAATGGACCATAGATCTAGGCTACGTCCTCCACCCTGTGTCCCGAATGGCAATCTATTCCCTACACAGTACACTACTTTGGGACCCGAGGTCCATAGAGCCCTGGTCTAAAGTAGTGCACTATATATAAGGAATAAGGTGCCATTTTGGGACACAGTCATAGATCTAGCTTCAGTACAATGGTTTTGGCTGCATGACCGTGATTCGTGGATAAATATATCATATATATTAGCAGACGCAATATACACTGACTATACAAAACATTAGGAACACCTTCCTAATATTGAGTTGCACTATAAGTGATTACCCAGCAAACCAGAAACATGCCCAGAACATTAGCTAAGATTCCCATTAAGTTATATTTAGGATGAAAATGCAATATAAGTGATTACCCAGCAAACCAGAAACATGCCCAGAACATTAGCTAAGATTCCCATTAAGTTATATTTAGGATGAAAATGCAATATAAGTGATTATCCAGCAAACCAGAAACATGCCTAGAACATTAGCTAAGATTCCCATTAAGTTATATTTAGGATGAAAATGCACTATAAGTGATTACCCAGCAAACCAGAAACATGCCCAGAACATTAGCTAAGATTCCCATTAAGTTATATTTAGGATGAAAATGTTTTAAATGAAATATCCTTGGAATGTTCTACAAACGTTCACTAAAACATTCCCCAAACGTTCTGTAAAGACCACCGCGGAACATTCCCCAGACGTTCTGTAAAGACCACCGTGGAACATTCCCCAGACATTCTGTAAAGACCACCGCGGAACATTCCCCAAACGTTCTGTAAAGACCACCGTGGAACATTCCCCAGACGTTCTGTAAAGACCACCGCGGAACATTCCCCAAACGTTCTGTAAAGACCACCGTGGAACATTCCCCAAACGTTCTGTAAAGACCACCGTGGAACATTCCCCAGACGTTCTGTAAAGACCACCGCGGAACATTCCCCAGACGTTCTGTAAAGACCACCGCGGAACATTCCCCAGACGTTCTGTAAAGACCACCGCGGAACATTCCCCAAACGTTCTGTAAAGAACATTCCCCAAACGTTCTGTCAATTCACACATTTTCACAGTTTCTCTAGAGATAAATCAGATCAGACTCAAACTGTGTGATTTAGTAGGGAGTTGTAGTTTCCAACAGGCCAATATTCTACCATAGTTTAACACAGAAAACATGGTAATTAACTACAATGACCATAATCCATTGCACGCCTACTTGTCCGGTCTGCGCTTCTTTTACGCCGGCTACGTAAAAGAGACAGAAGAATGCGCGATGGAGAGGGATAAGAGAGCAGCTGCTTAGCGAGGTATCTCTACCTGAAAATACATTATCTAAGTGATAGATAGTTGGTATTCAGCAGGTCATAATAGTATGCCTCATTCACTTTGAAAAAACTACTAAAACAGTGATGTTGTCAGACAGCAACTGTATAGAGATGAGATGACGACTTGCAATGAAATAATAAAGTCATTAAATAAACCAAATATGATATTAAAGTAGAGTAATATGAATAAATGATGGTTAATAAGTGATCAGCAGTAATGGACGCTCACTACCATCGAGGGACTTTTATTCATTGTTTTATTCTGTGTTGTTACGGCATTCATCCTAGTGTCCATCCGTTGTTGGGTCAGGGCAAGGGGGGGTTGCTAGGGGTGGTTGCTAGGGGTGGTTGTTGGGTCAGGGCAGGGGGGGGTTGCTAGGGATGGTTGTTGGGTCAGGGCAGGGGGGGTTGCTAGGGGTGGTTGTTGGGTCATGGCAGGGGGGGTTGCTAGGGATGGTTGTTGGGTCAGGGCAGGGGGGGTTGCTAGGGGTGGTTGCTAGGGGGGTTGTTAAGGGTGGTTTTTGGGTCAGGGCAGGGGGGGTTGCTAGGGGTGGTTACTGGAGTGGTTGCTAGGGGGGGTTGCTAGGGGTGGTTGTTAGGGGTGGTTTTTGGGTCAGGGCAGGGGGGGTTGCTAGGGGTGGTTACTGGAGTGGTTGCTAGGGGGGGTTTCTAGGGGTGGTTGCTGGGTCAGGGCAGGTGGGGTTGCAGGGGTGGTTACTAGAGTGGTTACTAGGGGGGGTTGCTAGGGGTGGTTGTTGGGTAACTCCTCTCCCCCCCCCCCCCCTGACTCCCTCTCCTCCCCCCTGACTCCCTCTCCTCAGTCCCCCTCTGAACTCTAACCCCAGTGGTCAGAGAGATGGACAAAGTGGTCTGTTTGTTCCAACCACAACAAGTCAGAGACACCTGTTTAATCATGATAAAGACCCTAGCAGAACAGAGCAGGACAGAGCAGGACAGAGCAGAACAGGACAGAGAGCAGAACAGAGCAGAACAGAGCAGAACAGAGAGCAGAGCAGAGCAGAACAGAGCAGAACAGAGAGCAGAGCAGAGCAGAACAGAGCGCAGAACAGAGCAGAACAGAGAGCAGAACAGAGCAGAGCAGGACAGAACAGAGCAGAGCAGAACAGAGAGCAGAACAGAGCAGAGCAGGACAGAGAGCAGAACAGAGCAGAACAGAGCAGAGCAGGACAGAGAGCAGAACAGAGCAGAACAGAGCAGAGCAGGACAGAGAGCAGAACAGAGCAGAACAGAACAGAACAGAGAGCAGAACAGAGCAGAACAGAGCAGAGCAGGACAGAGAGCAGAACAGAGCAGAACAGAACAGAACAGAGCAGAACAGAGAGCAGAACAGAGCAGAACAGAGAGCAGGGCAGAGAAGAACAGAACAGAACAGAGAGCAGAACAGAGCAGAACAGAGAGCAGAACAGAGCAGAACAGAGCAGAGCAGAGAGCAGAACAGAGCAGAACAGAACAGAACAGAGAGCAGAACAGAGCAGAACAGAGAGTTAGGGCAGAGCAGAACAGAGCAGGACAGAGAGCAGAACAGAGCAGAGCAGAACAGAGCAGAACAGAGAGCAGAACAGAGCAGAACAGAGAGTTAGGGCAGAGCAGAACAGAGCAGGACAGAGAGCAGAACAGAGCAGAGCAGAACAGAGCAGAACAGAGAGCAGAACAGAGCAGAACAGAGCAGAACAGAGAGCAGAACAGAGCAGAACAGAGCAGAGCAGGACAGAGAGCAGAACAGAGCCGAACAGAGCAGAACAGAGCAGGACAGAGAGCAGAACAGAGCAGAACAGAGCAGAGCAGGACAGAGAGCAGAACAGAGCCGAACAGAGCAGAACAGAGCAGGACAGAGAGCAGAACAGAGAGCAGAACAGAGCAGAACAGAGAGCAGAACAGAGCAGAGCAGGACAGAACAGAGCAGAGCAGAACAGAGAGCAGAACAGAGCAGAGCAGGACAGAGAGCAGAACAGAGCAGAACAGAGCAGAGCAGGACAGAGAGCAGAACAGAGCAGAACAGAGCAGAGCAGGACAGAGAGCAGAACAGAGCAGAACAGAACAGAACAGAGAGCAGAACAGAGCAGAACAGAGCAGAGCAGGACAGAGAGCAGAACAGAGCAGAACAGAGAGCAGGGCAGAGAAGAACAGAGCAGAACAGAACAGAACAGAGCAGAACAGAGAGCAGAACAGAGCAGAACAGAGAGCAGGGCAGAGCAGAACAGAGAGCAGGGCAGAGAAGAACAGAACAGAACAGAGAGCAGAACAGAGCAGAACAGAGAGCAGAACAGAGCAGAACAGAGCAGAGCAGAGAGCAGAACAGAGCAGAACAGAACAGAACAGAGAGCAGAACAGAGCAGAACAGAGAGTTAGGGCAGAGCAGAACAGAGCAGGACAGAGAGCAGAACAGAGCAGAGCAGAACAGAGCAGAACAGAGAGCAGAACAGAGCAGAACAGAGAGTTAGGGCAGAGCAGAACAGAGCAGGACAGAGAGCAGAACAGAGCAGAGCAGAACAGAGCAGAACAGAGAGCAGAACAGAGCAGAACAGAGCAGAACAGAGAGCAGAACAGAGCAGAACAGAGAGCAGAACAGAGCAGGACAAAGCAGAACAGAGCAGAACAGAGCAGAACAGAGCAGAACAGAGCAGAACAGAGCAGGACAGAGAGCAGAACAGAGCAGAACAGAGCAGAACAGAGCAGAACAGAGCAGAACAGAGAGCAGGGCAGAGCAGAACAGAGCAGGACAGAGAGCAGAACAGAGCAGAACAGAGCAGAACAGAGAGCAGAACAGAGCAGAACAGAGCAGAACAGAGAGCAGAACAGAGAGCAGAACAGAGCAGAACACAGCAGAACAGAGAGCAGAGCAGAGCAGAACAGAGCGCAGAACAGAGCAGAACAGAGCAGGACAGAGCAGAACAGGACAGAGAGCAGAACAGAGCAGAACAGAGCAGAGCAGGACAGAGAGCAGAACAGAGCCGAACAGAGCAGAACAGAGCAGGACAGAGAGCAGAACAGAGAGCAGAACAGAGCAGAACAGAGCAGGACAGAGCAGAACAGGACAGAGAGCAGAACAGAGCAGAACAGAGCAGAACAGAGCAGAACAGAGCAGAGCAGGACAGAGAGCAGAACAGAGCCGAACAGAGCAGAACAGAGCAGGACAGAGAGCAGAACAGAGAGCAGAACAGAGCAGAACAGAGAGCAGAACAGAGCAGAACAGGAGCAGAACAGCAGCAGAGCAGAACAGAGAGCAGAACAGAGCAGAGCAGGACAGAGAGCAGAACAGAGCAGAACAGAACAGAGCAGAACAGAGAGCAGAACAGAGCAGAACAGAGCAGAGCAGAGCAGAACAGAGAGCAGAACAGAGCAGAACAGAACAGAACAGAGCAGAACAGAGAGCAGAACAGAGCAGAACAGAGAGCAGAACAGAGCAGAACAGAGCAGAACAGAGCAGAACAGAGAGCAGAACAGAGCAGAACAGAGAGCAGAAGAGAGCAGAACAGAGAGCAGAACAGAGCAGAACAGAGAGTTAGGGCAGAGCAGAACAGAGCAGGACAGAGAGCAGAACAGAGCAGAGCAGAACAGAGCAGAACAGAGAGCAGAACAGAGCAGAACAGAGAGTTAGGGCAGAGCAGAACAGAGCAGGACAGAGCAGACAGAGACAGAGCAGAGCAGAACAGAGCAGAACAGAGAGCAGAACAGAGCAGAACAGAGAGCAGAACAGGGCAGGAGCAGAACAGAGCAGAACAGAGAGCAGAACAGAGCAGAACAGAGCAGAACAGAGCAGAACAGAGAGCAGAACAGAGCAGAACAGAGCAGAACAGAGCAGAACAGAGCAGAACAGAGGCAGAACAGAGCAGAACAGAGCAGAACAGAGCAGAACAGAGCAGAACAGAGCAGAACAGAGCAGAACAGAGCAGAACAGAGAGCAGAACAGAGCAGAACAGAGAGCAGAACAGAGCAGAACAGAGCAGAACAGAGAGCAGAACAGAGCAGAACAGAGCAGGACAGAGAGCAGAACAGAGCAGAACAGAGCAGAACAGAGCAGAACAGAGAGCAGAACAGAGCAGAACAGAGAGCAGAACAGAGCAGAACAGAGCAGAACAGAGCAGAACAGAGCAGAACAGAGCAGGACAGAGCAGAACAGAGGCAGAACAGAGCAGGACAGAAGCAGAACAGAGCAGAACAGAGCAGAACAGAGCAGAACAGAGCAGAACAGAGCAGAACAGAGCAGAGACAGAGCAGAACAGAGCAGGACAGAAGCAGAACAGAGAGCAGAACAGAGCAGAACAGAGCAGGACAAGAGACAGAAGCAGCAGAGCAGAACAGAGCAGAACAGAGAGCAGAACAGAGAGCAGAACAGAGCAGAACAGAGCAGAACAGAGAGCAGAACAGAGCAGAACAGAGCAGGACAGAGAGCAGAACAGAGCAGAACAGAGAGCAGAACAGAGAGCAGAACAGAGCAGAACAGAGAGCAGAACAGAGCAGAACAGAGAGCAGAACAGAGAGCAGAACAGAGCAGAACAGAGAGCAGGACAGAGCAGAACAGAGGCAGAACAGAGCAGAACAGAGAGCAGAACAGAGCAGAACAGAGAGCAGAACAGAGAGCAGAACAGAGCAGAACAGAGCAGAACAGAGCAGAACAGAGAGCAGAACAGAGCAGAACAGAGACAGAACAGAGCAGAACAGAGCAGAACAGAGCAGAACAGAGAGCAGAACAGAGCAGAACAGAGAGCAGAACAGAGCAGAACAGAGAGCAGAACAGAGCAGAACAGAGAGCAGAACAGAGGCAGAACAGAGCAGGACAGAGCAGAACAGAGAGCAGAGCAGAGCAGAACAGAGCAGAACAGAGCAGAACAGAGCAGGACAGAGCAGAACAGAGCAGAACAGAGCAGGACAGAGCAGAACAGAGCAGAACAGAGCAGAACAGAGCAGGACAGAGCAGAACAGAGAGCAGAACAGAGCAGAACAGAGAGCAGAACAGAGCAGAACAGAGAGCAGAACAGAGCAGAACAGAGAGCAGAACAGAGCAGAACAGAGCAGAACAGAGCAGAACAGAGAGCAGAACAGAGCAGAACAGAGAGCAGAACAGAGCAGAACAGAGCAGAACAGAGCAGAACAGAGCAGAACAGAGCAGAACAGAGCAGAACAGAGCAGAACAGAGAGCAGAACAGAGCAGGACAGAGCAGAACAGAGACAGAACAGAGCAGAACAGAGCAGAACAGAGAGCAGAACAGAGCAGAACAGAGAGCAGAACAGAGCAGAACAGAGCAGAACAGAGCAGAACAGAGAGCAGAACAGAGCAGAACAGAGAGCAGAACAGAGCAGAACAGAGAGCAGAACAGAGCAGAACAGAGCAGAACAGAGAGCAGAGAGACAGAGCAGAACAGAGAGCAGAACAGAGCAGGACAGAGCAGAACAGAGCAGAACAGAGCAGAACAGAGCAGACAGAGCAGAACAGAGCAGAACAGAGGCAGAGCAGAACAGAGCAGGACAGAGAGCAGAACAGAGAGCAGAACAGAGCAGAACAGAGCAGAACGAGAGCAGAACAGAGCAGAACAGAGCAGGACAGAGAGCAGAACAGAGCAGAACAGAGAGCAGAACAGAGAGCAGAACAGAGCAGAACAGAGAGCAGAACAGAGCAGAACAGAGAGCAGAACAGAGAGCAGAACAGAGCAGAACAGAGAGCAGGGCAGAGCAGAACAGACAGAGCAGAACAGAGCAGAACAGAGAGCAGAACAGAGCAGAACAGAGCAGAACAGAGCAGAACAGAGCAGAACAGACAGAGCAGAACAGAACAGAGCAGACAGAGCAGAACAGACGAGCAGAACAGAGCAGAACAGAGAGCAGAACAGAGGCAGAACAGAGCAGAACAGAACAGAACAGAGCAGAACAGGACAGAGAGCAGAACAGAGCAGAACAGAGAGCAGAACAGAGAGCAGAACAGAACAGAACAGAGAGCAGAACAGAGAGCAGAACAGAGCAGAACAGAGAGCAGAACAGGGCAGAACAGAGCAGAGCAGAACAGAGAGCAGAACAGAGCAGAACAGAGAGCAGAACAGAGCAGAACAGAACAGAGCAGAACAGAGCAGGACAGAGAGCAGAACAGAGCAGAACAGAGCAGGACAGAGCAGAACAGAGAGCAGAACAGAGCAGAACAGAGAGCAGAACAGAGCAGAACAGAGCAGAACAGAGCAGGACAGAGCAGAACAGAGAGCAGAACAGAGCAGAACAGAGCAGAACAGAGCAGAACAGAGCAGAACAGAGAGCAGAACAGAGCAGAACAGAGCAGAACAGAGCAGGACAGAGCAGAACAGAGAGCAGAACAGAGCAGGACAGAGCAGAACAGAGAGCAGAACAGAGCAGAACAGAGCAGAACAGAGCAGAACAGAGAGCAGAACAGAGCAGAACAGAGAGCAGAACAGAGCAGAACAGAGAGCAGAACAGAGCAGAACAGAGCAGAACAGAGCAGAACAGAGCAGAACAGAGAGCAGAACAGAGCAGAACAGAGCAGAACAGAGAGCAGAACAGAGAGCAGAACAGAGAGCAGAACAGAGAGCAGAACAGAGCAGAACAGAGCAGAACAGAGCAGAACAGAACAGAACAGAGCAGAACAGAGAGCAGAACAGAGAGCAGAACAGAGCAGGACAGAGCAGAACAGAGCAGAACAGAGCAGAACAGAGCAGAACAGAGAGCAGAACAGAGCAGGACAGAGCAGAACAGAGCAGAACAGAGCAGAACAGAGAGCAGAACAGAGCAGAACAGAGCAGAACAGAGAGCAGAACAGAGCAGAACAGAGCAGAACAGAGCAGAACAGAGCAGAACAGAACAGAGCAGAGCAGAACAGAGCAGAACAGAACAGAGCAGAACAGAGCAGAACAGAGCAGAACAGAGCAGAACAGAGCAGCAGAGAGCAGACGGCAGAACAGAGCAGGACAGAGAGCAGAGCAGTGCCTGCAACTAAAAATGTTCCTTATATAATGCACTGCTTTTGTCTAGGGCCCATAGGGAACAGGTTTAGGGCACTAAGTAGGGAACAGGTTTAGGGCACTAAGTAGGGAACAGGGTTAGGACACTAAGTAGGGAACAGGGTTAGGGCACTAAGTAGGGAACAGGCTTAGGACACTAAGTAAAGAGCAGGTTTAGGGCACTAAGTAGGGAACAGGGTTAGGGCACTAAGTAGGGAACAGGTTTAGGGCACTAAGTAGGGAACAGGGTTAGGGCACTAAGTAGGGAACAGGCTTAGGACACTAAGTAGGGAGCTGGTTTAGGGCACTAAGTAGGGAACAAGGTTAGGACACTAAGTAGGGAACAGGGTTAGGGCACTAAGTAGGGAACAGGCTTAGGACACTAAGTAGGGAGCAGGTTTAGGGCACTAAGTAGGGAACAAGGTTAGGACACTAAGTAGGGAGCAGGTTTAGGACACTAAGTAGGGAGCAGGTTTAGGGCACTAAGTAGGGAACAGGGTTAGGGCACTAAGTAGGGAACAGGGTTAGGACACTAAGTAGGGAACAGGGTTAGGGCACTAAGTAGGGAGCAGGTTTAGGGCACTAAGTAGGGAACAGGGTTAGGTCACTAAGTAGGGAACAGGGTTAGGTCACTAAGTAGGGAACAGGGTTAGGACACTAAGTAGGGAACAGGGTTAGGGCACTAAGTAGGGAACAGAGTTCCATTTGGGACGTATATTTCATTGTGACTTACCTGTCTGTTTCACATGGCCATGGTTTGTAAGTAATACAGTATAGTGGTAATAATACCATACAGTATGGGACTGAATTACTTCAAATAGTGAACAAATTGTGTGTGTGATTGTGTGATTGTGTGTGTGTGCGTGTGTGTGTGTGTGTGTGTGTGTGTGTGTGGTGTGTGTGTGTGTGTACTCACCGCTAGAGCAGTCCAGTCCTCCCCAGCCTGGTTCACACTGACACGTATCAGGGGACACACATCTCCCATGGGTACACTCCTCAGAGCAGAGAGCTAACACACACACACACACACACACACACACACACACACACACACACACACACACACACACACACACACACACACACACACACACACACAGGGATTCATTAAAATCGGCGCACTTAACTGTCATGGCTTAAACATCCAATCAAATCAATTGTATTAGTCACATGTGCTGAATACAACAGGTGTAGTAGACCTCACAGTGAAATGCTGAATACAACAGGTGTAGTAGACCTCACAGTGAAATGCTGAATACAACAGGTGTAGTAGACCTCACAGTGAAATGCTGAATACAACAGGTGTAGTAGACCTCACAGTGAAATGCTGAATACAACAGGTGTAGTAGACCTCACAGTGAAATGCTGAATACAACAGGTGTAGTAGACCTCACAGTGAAATGCTGAATACAACAGGTGTAGTAGACCTCACAGTGAAATGTTGAATAGAACAGGTGTAGTAGACCTCACAGTGAAATGCTGAATACAACAGGTGTAGTAGACCTCACAGTGAAATGCTGAATACAACATGTGTAGTAGACCTTACAGTGAAATGCTGAATACAACAGGTGTAGTAGACCTTACAGTGAAATGCTGAATACAACAGGTGTAGTAGACCTCACAGTGAAATGCTGAATACAACAGGTGTAGTAGACCTCACAGTGAAATGCTGAATACAACAGGTGTAGTAGACCTTACAGTGAAATGCTGAATACAACAGGTGTAGTAGACCTCACAGTGAAATGCTGAATACAACAGGTGTAGTAGACCTCACAGTGAAATGCTGAATACAACAGGTGTAGTAGACCTTACAGTGAAATGCTGAATACAACAGGTGTAGTAGACCTCACAGTGAAATGCTGAATACAACAGGTGTAGTAGACCTCACAGTGAAATGCTGAATACAACAGGTGTAGTAGACCTCACAGTGAAATGCTGAATACAACAGGTGTTGTAGACCTTACAGTGAAATGCTGAATACAACAGGTGTAGTAGACCTCACAGTGAAATGCTGAATACAACAGGTGTAGTAGACCTCACAGTGAAATGCTGAATACAACAGGTGTAGTAGACCTCACAGTGAAATGCTGAATACAACAGGTGTAGTAGACCTCACAGTGAAATGCTGAATACAACAGGTGTAGTAGACCTCACAGTGAAATGCTGAATACAACAGGTGTAGTAGACCTTACAGTGAAATGCTGAATACAACAGGTGTAGTAGACCTTACAGTGAAATGCTGAATACAACAGGTGTAGTAGACCTTACAGTGAAATGCTGAATACAACAGGTGTAGTAGACCTTACAGTGAAATGCTGAATACAACAGGTGTAGTAGACCTTACAGTGAAATGCTGAATACAACAGGTGTAGTAGACCTCACAGTGAAATGCTGAATACAACAGGTGTAGTAGACCTCACAGTGAAATGCTAAATACAACAGGTGTAGTAGACCTCACAGTGAAATGCTGAATACAACAGGTGTAGTAGACCTCACAGTGAAATGCTGAATACAACAGGTGTAGTAGACCTCACAGTGAAATGCTGAATACAACAGGTGTAGTAGACCTCACAGTGAAATACTGAATACAACAGGTGTAGTAGACCTCACAGTGAAATACTGAATACAACAGGTGTAGGAGATCTCACAGTGAAATGCTGAATACAACAGGTGTAGTAGACCTTACAGTGAAATGCTGAATACAACAGGTGTAGTAGACCTTACAGTGAAATGCTGAATACAACAGGTGTAGTAGACCTTACAGTGAAATGCTGAATACAACAGGTGTAGTAGACCTCACAGTGAAATGCTGAATACAACAGGTGTAGTAGACCTCACAGTGAAATGCTGAATACAACAGGTGTAGTAGACCTCACAGTGAAATGCTGAATACAACAGGTGTAGTAGACCTCACAGTGAAATGCTGAATACAACAGGTGTAGTAGACCTCACAGTGAAATGCTGAATACAACAGGTGTAGTAGACCTCACAGTGAAATGCTGAATACAACAGGTGTAGTAGACCTCACAGTGAAATGCTGAATACAACAGGTGTAGTAGACCTCACAGTGAAATGCTGAATACAACAGGTGTAGTAGACCTCACAGTGAAATGCTGAATACAACAGGTGTAGTAGACCTCACAGTGAAATGCTGAATACAACAGGTGTAGTAGACCTCACAGTGAAATGCTGAATACAACAGGTGTAGTAGACCTCACAGTGAAATGCTGAATACAACAGGTGTAGTAGACCTCACAGTGAAATGCTGAATACAACAGGTGTAGTAGACCTCACAGTGAAATGCTGAATACAACAGGTGTAGTAGACCTCACAGTGAAATGCTGAATACAACAGGTGTAGTAGACCTCACAGTCAAATGCTGAATACAACAGGTGTAGTAGACCTCACAGTGAAATGCTGAATACAACAGGTGTAGTAGACCATACAGTGAAATGCTGAATCCAACAGGTGTAGTAGACCTCACAGTGAAATGCTGAATACAACAGGTGTAGTAGACCTCACAGTGAAATGCTGAATACAACAGGTGTAGTAGACCTCACAGTGAAATGCTGAAAATACCATAAAGATTGATTTTAAACAGCGTTCTAAGTACGGTAATGGAATATTTTGACTTTTTGTGTCTCGAATAGTGAACTGAACGCACGAACAAAACGGAGGTATTTGGACATAACTATGGATTATTTCGAACAAAAACAACATTTCTTGTGGAAGTAGCAGTCCTGGGAGTGCATTCTGACAAAGATCAGCAAAGTTAAGAGCATATTTCTAATACTTATTCTGAGTTTAGGTGACCCCAGAACTTGGCGGGTGTCTGTATAGCTTGCTTTGATGGCGAGCTATGTACTCAGAATATTGAAAAATGTGCTTTCGCCGAAAAGCTATTTTAAAATCTGACACAGCGGTTGCATAAAGGAGTTCTGTATCTATAATTCTTAAAATAATTGTTATGTATTTTGTCAACATTTATGATGAGTATTTTTGTAAATTCTCTGGAAGTTTTTGGTGAGAATACATTTTCTGAACATCACTCGCCAATATCAAATGCTGTTTTTGATATAAATATGAACTTGATCGAACAAAACATACATGTATTGTGTAACATAATGTCCTAGGAGTGTCATCTGATGAAGATCGTCAAGGGTTTCTGTGACATATATGCTTGCTTGGAAAATGGCTGTGTGATTATTTTGGGCTATGTACTCTCCTAACATAATCTAATGTTTTGCTTTCGCTGTAAAGCCTTTTTGAAATCGGACAATGTGGTTGGATTAAGGAGAAGTGTATCTTTAAAATGGTGTAACATAGTCGTATGTTTTGAGAAATAGAAATTATTGGATTTTTGAGATTTTGTATTTCATGCCACGCTGTTCCATTGGATATTGGCTAGGCGTTCCGAATGTCTGTCCTGAACATTAAAAAAATACAGATAAGAATAAGAAATAAAAGTTACAAGAAATTAAAGAGCAGCAGTAAAATAACAATAAAGAGACTATATACAGGGGGTACCGGTACAGAGTCAATGTGGAGGCTATATACAGGGGGTACCGGTACAGAGTCAATGTGGAGGCTATATACAGGGGGTACCGGTACAGAGTCAATGTGGAGGCTATATACAGGGGGTACCGGTACAGAGTCAATGTGGAGGCTATATACAGGGGGTACCGGTACAGAGTCAATGTGGAGGCTATATACAGGGGGTACCGGTACAGAGTCAATGTGGAGGCTATATACAGGGGGTACCGGTACAGAGTCAATGTGGAGGCTATATACAGGGGGCACCGGTACAGACTCAATGTGGAGACTATATACAGGGGGTACCGGTACAGAGTCAATGTGGAGGCTATATACAGGGGGTACCGGTACAGAGTCAATGTGGAGACTATATACAGGGGGGTACCGGTACAGAGTCAATGTGGAGGCTATATACACGGTGTACTGGTACAGAGTCAATGTGGAGGCTATATACAGGGGGTACAGGTACAAAGTCAATGTGGAGGCTATATACAGGGGGTACCGGTACAGACTCAATGTGGAGGCTATATACAGGGGGTACCGGTACAGAGTCGATGTGGAGGCTATATACAGGGGGTACCGGTACAGAGTCGATGTGGAGGCTATATACAGGGGGTACCGGTACAGAGTCGATGTGGAGGCTATATACAGGGGGTACCGGTACAGAGTCGATGTGGAGGCTATATACAGGGGGTACCGGTACAGAGTCGATGTGGAGGCTATATACAGGGGGTACCGGCACAGAGTCAATGTGGAGGCTATATACAGGGGGTACCGGTACAGAGTCAATGTGGAGGCTATATACAGGGGGTACCGGTACAGAGTCAATGTGGAGGCTATATACAGGGGGTACCGGTACAGAGTCAATGTGGAGGCTATATACAGGGGGTACCGGTACAGAGTCGATGTGGAGGCTATATACAGGGGGTACCGGTACAGAGTCAATGTGGAGGCTATATACAGGGGGTACCGGTACAGAGTCAATGTGGAGGCTATATACAGGGGGTACCGGTACAGAGTCAATGTGGAGGCTATATACAGGGGGTACCGGTATAGAGTCAATGTGGAGGCTATATACAGGGGGTACCGGTATAGAGTCAATGTGGAGGCTATATGCAGGGGGTGCCGGTACAGAGTCAATGTGGAGGCTATATGCAGGGGGTGTCGGTACAGAGTCAATGTGGAGACTATATACAGGGGGTACCAGTACAGAGTCAATGTGGAGGCTATATACAGGGGGTACCGGTACAGAGTCAATGTGGAGGCTATATACAGGGGGTACCGGTTCACAGTCAATGTGGAGGCTATATACAGGGTGTACCGGTACAGAGTCAATGTGGAGGTTATATACAGGGGGTACCGGTACAGAGTCAATGTGGAGGCTACATACAGGGGTACCGGTACAGAGTCAATGTGGAGGCTATATACAGGGTATTACGGTACAGAGTCAATGTGGAGACTATATACAGGGGGTACCGGTACAGAGTCAATGTGGAGGCTATATACAGGGGGGGTACCGGTACGGAGTCAATGTGGAGGCTTTATACAGGGGGTACCGGTACAGAGTCAATGTGGAGGCTATATACAGGGGGTCCCTGTACAGAGTCAATGTGGAGGCTATATACAGGGGGTACCGGTACAGAGTCAATGTGGAGGCTATATACAGGGTGTACCGGTACAGAGTCAATGTGGAGGCTATATACAGGGGGTACCGGTTCACAGTCAATGTGGAGGCTATATACAGGGGCTACCGGTACAGAGTCAATGTGAAGGTTATATACAGGGGGGTACCGGTACAGAGTCAATGTGGAGGCTATATACAGGGGGTACCGGTACAGAGTCAATGTGGAGGCTATATACAGGGGGGTGCCGGTAACGAGTCAATGTGGAGACTATATACAGGGGGTACCGGTACAGAGTCAATGTGGAGGTTCTTGGACACAGGCACTATGGTGGTCTGCTTAAAACATGTTGGTATTACAGACTCGGACAGGGAGAGTTTGAAAATGTCAGTGAAGACACTTGCCAGTTGGTCAGCGCATGCTCGCAGTACACATCCTGGTAATCCGTCTGGCCCTGTGGCCTTGTGAATGTTGACCTGTTTAAAGGACTTACTCACATTGGCTGCGGAGAACATGATCACACAGTCTTCCGGAACAGCTGGTGCTCTCATGCATGTTTCAGTGTTATTTGCCTCGAAGCGAGCATAGAAGAAATGTAGCTCGTCTGCTGGGCTCGTGTCACTGGGCAGCTCTTTGCTGTGCTTCCATTTGTAGTCTGTAATGGTTTGCAAGCCCTGCCACATCCGACGAGCGTCAGAGCCGGTGTAGTATGATTAGATCTTAGTCCTGTATTGATGCTTTGCCTGTTTGATGGTTTGTCGGAGGGCATACGTAGCAGGATTTCTTTTAATATAAGCTTCCGGGTTAGAGTCCCACTCTTTGAAAGCGGCAGCCTTTAGCAGCTCAGTGCAGATGTTGCCTGTAATCCATGGCTTCTGGTTGGGGTATGTACGTACGGTCACTGTAGGGATAATGTCATCGATGCACTTATTGATGAAGCCAATGACTGATGTGGTGTACTCCTCAATGCCATTGGAGGAATCCCGGAACATATTCCAGTCTGTGCTAGCAAAACAGTCCTGTAGCTTAGCATCTGCTTCATCTGACCACTTTTTGATTGATCTAGTCACTGGTGCTTCCTGCTTTAATTTTTGCTTGTAAGCAGGAATCGGGAGGATAGAATTATGGTCAGATTTGCCAAATGGAGGGCGAGGGAGAGCTTTGTGTGCATTTCTGTTTGTGGAGTAAAGGTGGTCCAGAGTTATTTTTCCTCTGGTTGCTCATTTAACATGCTGATAGAAATTAGGTAAATCTGATTTAAATTTCCCTGCATTAACGTCCCCGGCTACTAGGAGTGTCGCCTCTGGGTGAGCATTTTCTTGTTTGCTTATGGCGGAATACAGCTCATTCAATGCTGTCTTAGTGCCAGTCTCTGACTGTGGTGGTATATAAACAGCTACAAAGAATACAGATGAAAACTCTCTCGGTAAGTAGAGTGGTCTACAGCTTATTATAAAATACTCTACCTCAGGCAAGCAATAGCTCGAGACTTCCTGAGATATCGTGCACCATCTGTTATGTACATAAATACATAGTCCGCCGCCCATTGTCTTACCAGACGCCGCAGTGCTATCCTGCAGGTACATCATATAACCAGCCAGCTGTATGTTGATATTATCGTCGTTCAGCCACGACTCCGTGAAGCATAAGATGTTACAGTTTTTAAATGTCCCGTTGGTAGTTTAATCTTCCGCGTATCCCGTCGATTTTATTCTCCAAGGATTGCACGTTTGCTAGCAGAATGGAAGGAAGTGGGGTTTTTATTCGATAGCCTACGAATTCTCAGAAGGCAGCCCGACCTTCGCCCCCTCTTTCTCCACCTCCTCTTCACGTAGATCACGGGGATCGGGGCCTGTTCCCAAGGAAGCAGTGTATCCTTTGCGTTGGAGCTCGTCAGAGTCATGAAAGGAAAAAAAGGATTCTGCTAGTCCGTGCTGAGTAATCACAGTCCTGATGTCTATAAGTTATTTTCGGTCATAAGAGACGGTAGCGGCAACATTTTGTACAAAATAAAAATAAAAAAAAGTTACAAACATCGCAAATAAACGAACAAAAAAACACAATCGGCTGGGGGCACATAAAACTGCTGACTTCTTCTCTGGCGCCATCTTACACTAACATCAGAGTCTAACGTCTATAACATCAGAGTCTATCGTCTATAACATCAGAGTCTATCTAACGTCTATAACATCAGAGTCTAACGTCTATAACATCAGAGTCTATCTAACGTCTATAACATCAGAGTCTAACGTCTATAACATCAGAGTCTAACATCTATAACATCAGATTCTACCGTCTATAACATCAGAGTCTATCGTCTATAACATCAGATTCTATCTAACGTCTATAACATCAGAGTCTATCGTCTATAACATCAGAGTCTATCGTCTATAACATCAGAGTCTAACGTCTATAACATCAGAGTCTAACGTCTATAACATCAGAGTCTAACGTCTATAACATCAGAGTCTATCGTCTATAACATCAGAGTCTATCGTCTATAACATCAGATTCTATCTAACGTCTATAACATCAGAGTCTATCGTCTATAACATCAGAGTCTATCGTCTATAACATCAGAGTCTAACGTCTATAACATCAGAGTCTAACGTCTATAACATCAGAGTCTAACGTCTATAACATCAGAGTCTATCGTCTATAACATCAGAGTCTAACGTCTATAACATCAGAGTCTAACGTCTATAACATCAGAGTCTAACGTCTATAACATCAGATTCTATCGTCTATAACATCAGAGTCTATCGTCTATAACATCAGATTCTATCTAACGTCTATAACATCAGAGTCTATCGTCTATAACATCAGAGTCTAACGTCTATAACATCAGAGTCTATCGTCTATAACATCAGAGTCTAACGTCTATAACATCAGAGTCTATCGTCTATAACATCAGAGTCTAACGTCTATAACATCAGATTCTATCTAACGTCTATAACATCAGATTCTATCGTCTATAACATCAGATTCTATCGTCTATAACATCAGAGTCTAACGTCTATAACATCAGAGTCTATCGTCTATAACATCAGAGTCTAACGTCTATAACATCAGAGTCTATCGTCTATAACATCAGAGTCTAACGTCTATAACATCAGATTCTATCTAACGTCTATAACATCAGATTCTATCGTCTATAACATCAGATTCTATCGTCTATAACATCAGAGTCTAACGTCTATAACATCAGAGTCTATCGTCTATAACATCAGAGTCTAACGTCTATAACATCAGATTCTATCTAACGTCTATAACATCAGATTCTATCTAACGTCTATAACATCAGAGTCTATCGTCTATAACATCAGAGTCTAACGTCTATAACATCAGAGTCTAACGTCTATAACATCAGAGTCTATCTAACGTCTATAACATCAGAGTCTAACGTCTATAACATCAGAGTCTAACGTCTATAACATCAGATTCTATCGTCTATAACATCAGAGTCTATCGTCTATAACATCAGATTCTATCTAACGTCTATAACATCAGAGTATATCGTCTATAACATCAGAGTCTATCGTCTATAACATCAGAGTCTAACGTCTATAACATCAGAGTCTAACGTCTATAACATCAGAGTCTAACGTCTATAACATCAGAGTCTATCGTCTATAACATCAGAGTCTAACGTCTATAACATCAGAGTCTAACGTCTATAACATCAGAGTCTAACGTCTATAACATCAGAGTCTAACGTCTATAACATCAGAGTCTATCTAACGTCTATAACATCAGAGTCTATCGTCTATAACATCAGAGTCTAACGTCTATAACATCAGAGTCTAACGTCTATAACATCAGAGTCTATCTAACGTCTATAACATCAGATTCTAACGTCTATAACATCAGATTCTATCTAACGTCTATAACATCAGAGTCTATCGTCTATAACATCAGAGTCTATCTAACGTCTATAACATCAGAGTCTAACGTCTATAACATCAGATTCTATCGTCTATAACATCAGATTCTATCGCCTATAACATCAGAGTCTAACGTCTATAACATCAGAGTCTATCGTCTATAACATCAGAGTCTAACGTCTATAACATCAGAGTCTATCGTCTATAACATCAGAGTCTAACGTCTATAACATCAGAGTCTAACGTCTATAACATCAGAGTATATCGTCTATAACATCAGATTCTATCGTCTATAACATCAGAGTCTATCGTCTATAACATCAGATTCTATCTAACGTCTATAACATCAGATTCTATCTAACGTCTATAACATCAGAGTCTATCTAACGTCTATAACATCAGAGTCTAACGTCTATAACATCAGATTCTATCGTCTATAACATCAGAGTCTAACGTCTATAACATCAGAGTCTAACGTCTATAACATCAGAGTCTATCGTCTATAACATCAGAGTCTATCGTCTATAACATCAGAGTCTATCGTCTATAACATCAGAGTCTAACGTCTATAACATCAGAGTCTAACGTCTATAACATCAGATTCTATCGTCTATAACATCAGAGTCTATCGTCTATAACATCAGATTCTATCTAACGTCTATAACATCAGAGTCTATCGTCTATAACATCAGAGTCTAACGTCTATAACATCAGAGTCTATCGTCTATAACATCAGATTCTATCTAACGTCTATAACATCAGAGTCTAACGTCTATAACATCAGAGTCTAACGTCTATAACATCAGAGTCTATCGTCTATAACATCAGAGTCTAACGTCTATAACATCAGAGTCTAACGTCTATAACATCAGATTCTATCTAACGTCTATAACATCAGATTCTATCTAACGTCTATAACATCAGAGTCTATCGTCTATAACATCAGAGTCTAACGTCTATAACATCAGAGTCTAACGTCTATAACATCAGAGTCTATCTAACGTCTATAACATCAGAGTCTAACGTCTATAACATCAGAGTCTAACGTCTATAACATCAGAGTCTAACGTCTATAACATCAGAGTCTATCTAACGTCTATAACATCAGAGTCTATCGTCTATAACATCAGAGTCTAACGTCTATAACATCAGAGTCTAACGTCTATAACATCAGAGTCTAACGTCTATAACATCAGAGTCTAACGTCTATAACATCAGAGTCTAACGTCTATAACATCAGAGTCTATCGTCTATAACATCAGAGTCTAACGTCTATAACATCAGAGTCTATCTAACGTCTATAACATCAGAGTCTAACGTCTATAACATCAGAGTCTATCTAACGTCTATAACATCAGAGTCTATCGTCTATAACATCAGAGTATATCGTCTATAACATCAGAGTCTATCGTCTATAACATCAGAGTCTAACGTCTATAACATCAGAGTCTATCTAACGTCTATAACATCATAGTCTATCTAAAGCTTGTGCTCAGATGAGAGGGGTGGAAATATGTGATGTGTGTCCTAAAAACATGATCCAAAGTGGTAACAACTGCTTGTTTTCCCGTTTCCTATGTTCCAATCCCTCCCTTGGGCCTACAATAATGAAGTTTCAACTGTCTTTTTTTTATCCTGGTGATTTTATGATGTCATTACCTTTTACATGTATTTATTGTTGTTGTTGTTGTAAAAAAATAAAAAAAAATACAGATTGCTTGTTTTTCGTAAAATGTTATTACAACTAAACTTATTAGAATGATTCACCTTCCCTTGGTTTTAATGGTGACAACGTCCGTGGTGAGAATGCAACGCCACGTATGGAGATGTGTGAATGTGATGGATGGTTCCGATTGGGTTCATAAAACACAGGCCTATTGGGAAGCAGGATAACAGTTAGTGGACATCCTCTCTCTCTCTCTCTCTCTCTCTCTCTCTCTCTCTCTTTATATTGGATCTTTGTCCAACTACTGTGAAAAGTTTGGGTGTGCCATAAAACCATCTGTAGTGTGGCATTATTTTAATATTATATGGCCACAGGGAGAAATGATGGTGTCTGTAAACAGGGGCGCTACTTTCCCTGGGGATGGGGGGGACATGCCCCCCCTACAAATTCTGAAATTGCTTGTTTGGCACCCTTAGATGTATCATTGGAATGTGATACAAAACAAGGCGACAGTGTGCTTTAGGACCATGCAGACGTCTCCAAGCGGTCGGGTTTGGAGTTTTTCTCCGACTGAATAAAACTATAATAAAAAATAAGATGCTTCTAAAACCAAAGTTGTAGCCTATTTAAAACAAGGTGGGTTTTTTTCGTTTTGTTTATAAATTTGATTAGAAATATTTGTTATCTTTTTAGACCTTGGTCTCAGTATGATTCCCTGATAAAATAATGGTCAAAATACAATATATATATATATTTTTTTTATATACATATATGTCACGCCCTGACCATAGAGAGCCCTTGGTTCTCTATGGTGTAGTAGGTCAGGGCGTGACTAGGGGGTGATCTAGAATGTCTATTTCTATGTTGGTGCTAATATGGTTCCCAATTAGAGACAGCTGTTTATCGTTGCCTCTGATTGGGGATCATATTTAGGCAGCCATTTCAACCACCTGTGTCTGTGGGATATTGTTTGTGTTTAGTTGATGACTTCACATTTCGTTATTTCTTTATTGTTTTGTTTGTTTCGCGAATGCTGCCATCTATCCACGGTTTCTGGTTTGGGTCGGTTTTAATAGTCACAGTGGGAACAACATCCCATTATACACTTCCTGATGAACTCAGTCACCGCGTCCGTGTTATCCTCAGAGGCTACCGGGAACATATCCCAGTCCGCGTGATCAAAACAATCTTGAAGCGTGGATTCTGATTGGCCAGACCAGCGTTGAATAGACCTTAACACGGGTACTTCCTGTTTGAGTTTCTGCCTATAGGAAGGGAGGAGCAGAATGGAGTCAAGATCTGATTTGCCAAAACGAAGCTGGGCCTTTTAGGCATCACCAGAAGGGAGAGTAACAATGGTCGAGAATATTTGAAAGCGTGTTTACTACAGTCAATGTGTTGATAGAACTTCTCTAGTATTTTCCTTAAATTTGCTTTGATAAAAATCCCCAGCTACAATAAATGTCCAGTGTACTTCCTCTAGAGTCGTCGTGTTATCGGCTTGAGGGGGGAATACACACACAGCTGTGACTATAACCGAAGATAATTCTCTTGGGAGGTAATACGGACGGCATTTGATTGTGAGGTATTCTAGGTCAGGTGAACAAAAATGACTTGAGATTAGGTTATCACAACCTCATGATGAGTAGTTAATCATGAAACATACACCCCTGCCTTTCTATCATCCCGGAGAGTTCTTTATTCCTGTCTGCACGATGAACTGAGAACCCAGCTGGCTGTATGGACAGGGGACAGTATATCCCGAGAGATCCACGATTCCGTGAAACAAAGTATGTCATTTTATTTGTGTCACGAAACTCAGTTATATTTAACATCTCAACAGAGACACTCAAAATCACCTGATGATATGTATCAGTGGATATATCTCTGGCCATCAAACATGGATGGTGATGGCACTCAGTTATAGTTAACAACCATCTCAACGCTCTCCACTGCGACACAGAGACACTCAATAATTCATTAAGAGATTGAGTCCTTGGTCAACATTGGAGTGTATCGAACGGAGACACTGCAGCTGGTGTCAGCATCACACACACACAGTCACACACATTCACACACATACACACACACACACACACACACACACACACACACACACACACACACACACACACACACACACACACACACACACACACACACACACACACACACACACACACACACACACACACACACACACACACACACACACAGACACACACAAGGCCATGAGAAAACAAGATGTACATCCCCTGTTAATTTGATTAGCCTCACACAATGCACTGACTACACACACAGTCACACACACACTCACACACACACACACCGTACACACACACGGCACTGTTTACTAGGTGTGCAGTTTCACTGATCATTCATGTTGATCAGCACGGTAGTCAGTGGATTGATTAGGCTACCATTGCTATGCCTGGCAGGATCTCTACTGTAGGTGGAGGAGCTGGAGTTGGTCCAGGGTGTGTGTGTGTGTGTGTGTGTGTGTGTGTGTGTGTGTGTGTGTGTGTGTGTGTGTGTGTGTGTGTGTGTGTGTGTGTGTGGACAAGTTGCCAGGTTTTTCTGTAGGGTTTTTGCGAGGCAAAAATAAAAAATGTAAAGTCCAACAAAAAAAAAACAATAATAGCATGAGAAATACTGACAGGCTGGTTATCTGGCCAGAAGGGTTACAACAGGCTGGTTATCTGGCCAGAAGGGTTACAACAGGCTGGTTATCTGGCCAGAAGGGTTACAACAGGCTGGTTATCTGGCCAGAAGGGTTACAACAGACTGGTTATCTGGCCAGAAGGGTTACAACAGACTGGTTATCTGGCCAGAAGGGTTACAACAGGCTGGTTATCTGGCCAGAAGGGTTACAACAGGCTGGTTATCTGGCCAGAAGGGTTACAACAGGCTGGTTATCTGGCCAGAAGGGTTACAACAGGCTGGTTATCTGGCCAGAAGGGTTACAACAGACTGGTTATCTGGCCAGAAGGGTTACAACAGACTGGTTATCTGGCCAGAAGGGTTACAACAGACTGGTTATCTGGCCAGAAGGGTTACAACAGACTGGTTATCTGGCCAGAAGGGTTACAACAGGCTGGTTATCTGGCCAGAAGGGTTACAACAGGCTGGTTATCTGGCCAGAAGGGTTACAACAGGCTGGTTATCTGGCCAGAAGGGTTACAACAGACTGGTTATCTGGCCAGAAGGGTTACAACAGACTGGTTATCTGGCCAGAAGGGTTACAACAGACTGGTTATCTGGCCAGAAGGGTTACAACAGGCTGGTTATCTGGCCAGAAGGGTTACAACAGGCTGGTTATCTGGCCAGAAGGGTTACAACAGACTGGTTATCTGGCCAGAAGGGTTACAACAGGCTGGTTATCTGGCCAGAAGGGTTACAACAGGCTGGTTATCTGGCCAGAAGGGTTACAACAGACTGGTTATCTGGCCAGAAGGGTTACAACAGACTGGTTATCTGGCCAGAAGGGTTACAACAGGCTGGTTATCTGGCCAGAAGGGTTACAACAGGCTGGTTATCTGGCCAGAAGGGTTACAACAGGCTGGTTATCTGGCCAGAAGGGTTACAACAGGCTGGTTATCTGGCCAGAAGGGTTACAACAGACTGGTTATCTGGCCAGAAGGGTTACAACAGACTGGTTATCTGGCCAGAAGGGTTACAACAGGCTGGTTATCTGGCCAGAAGGGTTACAACAGGCTGGTTATCTGGCCAGAAGGGTTACAACAGGCTGGTTATCTGGCCAGAAGGGTTACAACAGGCTGGTTATCTGGCCAGAAGGGTTACAACAGACTGGTTATCTGGCCAGAAGGG
>NC_138313.1:51597500-51657500 GCF_965601325.2 Salmo salar | reverse complement strand
CTAGTGTAAGACTCTTATCCTAGTGTAAGACTCTTATCCTCTTATCCTAGTGTAAGACTCTTATCCTAGGTCGCTGTCTGTGTAATATCCAGATTCTGGTGCGTTTAGTACACTGGACCATGCTATAAAGCATGTGTAAAACACAAACGAACCTTGGCTGAAACGAATCCTAGACCTGTGTGATTAGTGGATCTAAGATCCAGGACCAGAGTGTCAGGTATCGGTGGTGCGGGCAGCACAAGTCGAGTGGAACTTTTTTGTTGTTGTTGTGCCTGTCGTAAAACAAGCTAACTTGCTAACGTCATGTAGAATGTTTGCCTTGCCAATAGCACCATGAAAAATGTTATTTTCAGCTCTTTTGAAAAGTAAAACGTCTTCTGTAGTATTCTCACAAACACTCCAGGAAACCGAACCAGGGTACCCGAATTTCATAACGCCCTAAGGCTCTCTTTCCCCTTTTGGTTGTAATGTTTCAAAGGCCAGTAGCAGTTGTGATATTACATGAGGTTCCGCTAGAGTTTAGGTAAAAAGTACTTCAAAGTACTAGCAATGCTGTTTTAACATTGGACTGTCTGCGGGAGAGATGGCTAAGAGTAATGTAACGGTGTGATCTAGCTTCTGCTAAAATCAATCATCAGAGAAGATGAGATGCTGCCTTACGGAACCCATCAAACACTACCTCTCCAAAGGTTTCTCTCTATCTAGCACACAGAGGCTGAAATAGCACCCTATTCCCTATATAGTGCACTACTTTTGACCAGGGTACTATGGCACCCTAATTCCTCTTTGAAGAAACAAAGCCAGAAGAGAATGAGAAAGACGGGGGGGAAAGATCTAAGGCGGAAACAATCTATTTCTGGTTAAAAGAGAGAAATCTCATCATCATTCTCCATCGTTAAAACTGTTAAATGTTCCTCTGATTACTGCCGCAAACCTTATTTAACCTCCGTCAGCTAACTTATTAAACCAACTAACTTATTAAATCTCCTTCAACTAACTTATTAAACCTCCTTCAACTAACTTATTAAACCTCCTTCAACTAACTTATTAAACCTCCTTCAACTAACTTATTAAACCTCCTTCAGCTAACTTATTAAATCTCCTCAACTAACTTATTAAATCTCCTCAACTAACTTATTAAACCTCCTCCAACTAACTTATTAAACCTCCTCCAACTAACTTATTAAACCTCCAACTAACTTATTAAACCTACTTCAGCTAACTTATTAAAGCTCTCAACTAACTTATTAAACCTCCAACTAACTTATTAAACCTCCTTCAAGCTAACTTATTAAACCTCCTTCAGCTAACTTATTAAACCTCCTTCAACTAACTTATTAAACCTCCAACTAACTTATTAAACCTCCAACTAACTTATTAAACCCCTCCTTCCCCAACTAACTTATTAAACCTCCTTCAACTAACTTATTAAACCTCACTCTCAACTAACTTATTAAACCTCTCACTCTCCCCAACTAACTTATTAAACCTCCAACTAACTTATTAAACCTCCAACTAACTTATTAAACCTCCAACTAACTTATTAAACCTCTTCAGACTAACTTATTAAATCTCCTCCAACTAACTTATTAAATCTCCTCCAACTAACTTATTAAATCTCCTTCAACTAACTTATTAAACCTCCTTCAGCTAACTTATTAAACCCCACTAACTTATTAAACCTCCTTCAACTAACTTATTAAACCTCCTTCAACTAACTTATTAAACCTCCTTCAACTAACTTATTAAACCTCCAACTAACTTATTAAACCTCCTCCAACTAACTTATTAAACCTACTTCAGCTAACTTATTAAACCTCCTTCAACTAACTTATTAAACCTCCTTCAGCTAACTTATTAAATCTCCTCAACTAACTTATTAAATCTCCTCAACTAACTTATTAAACCTCCTCCAACTAACTTATTAAACCTCCTCCAACTAACTTATTAAACCTCCAACTAACTTATTAAACCTACTTCAGCTAACTTATTAAACCTACTTCAGCTAACCTATTAAACCTACTTCAGCTAACTTATTAAACCTCCTTCAGCTAACTTATTAAACCTCCAACTAACTTATTAAACCTACTTCAGCTAACTTATTAAACCTCCTCCAACTAACTTATTAAACCTCCAACTAACTTATTAAACCTACTTCAGCTAACTTATTAAAAAAACCTCCTTCAGCTAACTTATTAAACCTCCAACTAACTTATTAAACCTACTTCAGCTAACTTATTAAACCTCCTTCAACTAACTTATTAAACCTCTCCAACTAACTTATTAAACCTCCTTCAACTAACTTATTAAACCTCCTTCAGCTAACTTATTAAACCTCCTTCAACTAACTTATTAAACCTCCAACTAACTTATTAAACCTCCTTCAGCTAACTTATTAAACCCTCCAACTAACTTATTAAACCTCCTTCAGCTAACTTATTAAACCTCCTTCAACTAACTTATTAAACCTCCTTCAACTAACTTATTAAACCTCCTTCAACTAACTTATTAAACCTCCTTCAACTAACTTATTAAACCTCCTTCAACTAACTTATTAAACCTCCAACTAACTTATTAAACCTCCTTCAACTAACTTATTAAACCTCCTTCAACTAACTTATTAAACCTCCAACTAACTTATTAAACCTCCTTCAACTAACTTATTAAACCTCCTTCAGCTAACTTATTAAACCTCCTTCAGCTAACTTATTAAACCTCCAACTAACTTATTAAACCTCCAACTAACTTATTAAATCTCCTTCAGCTAACTTATTAAACCTCCTTCAACTAACTTATTAAACCTCATCCAACTAACTTATTAAACCTTATCCAACTAACTTATTAAACCTCCAACTAACTTATTAAACCTCCAACTAACTTATTAAACCTCCTTCAACTAACTTATTAAACCTCCTTCAGCTAACTTATTAAACCTCCTTCAACTAACTTATTAAACCTCCAACTAACTTATTAAACCTCCAACTAACTTATTAAACCTCTTCAACTAACTTATTAAACCTCCTCCAACTAACTTATTAAACCTCATCCAACTAACTTATTAAACCTCCAACTAACTTATTAAACCTCTTCAACTAACTTATTAAACCTCCAACTAACTTATTAAACCTCCTTCAACTAACTTATTAAACCTCCAACTAACTTATTAAATCTCCTCCAACTAACTTATTAAACCTCCTTCAACTAACTTATTAAACCTCCTTCAGCTAACTTATTAAACCTCCTTCAACTAACTTATTAAACCTCCTTCAACTAACTTATTAAACCTCCTTCAACTAACTTATTAAACCTCCTTCAACTAACTTATTAAATCTCCTTCAACTAACTTATTAAACCAACTAACTTATTAAACCTCCTTCAACCAACTTATTAAACCAACTAACTTATTAAACCTCCTTCAACTAACTTATTAAACCTCCTTCAGCTAACTTATTAAACCTCCAACTAACTTATTAAACCTCCAACTAACTTATTAAATTCCTTCAGCTAACTTATTAAACCTCCTTCAACTAACTTATTAAACCTCATCCAACTAACTTATTAAACCTTATCCAACTAACTTATTAAACCTCAAACTAACCTATTAAACCTCCAACTAACTTATTAAACCTCCTTCAACTAACTTATTAAACCTCCTTCAACTAACTTATTAACCTCCTTCAACTAACTTATTAAACCTCCTTCAACTAACTTATTAAACCTCCTTCAACTAACTTATTAAACCTCCTTCAACTAACTTATTAAACCTCCTTCAACTAACTTATTAAACCTCCTTCAACTAACTTATTAAACCTCCTCCAACTAACTTATTAAACCTCCAACTAACTTATTAAACCTTATCCAACTAACTTATTAAACCTTATCCAACTAACTTATTAAACCTTATCCAACTAACTTATTAAACCTCCTTCAGTTAACTTATTAAACCTCCTTCAGCTAACTTATTAAACCTCCTTCAGCTAACTCTACAATTAATGACACAGCCTCCTCAGTTGTTTTAATATTGTATCACTAAGCCTTCTGAAGCAGGTGGCGGGTCGTAACCATTCATAGAGGCTACGTAGGGGTTTATAACCTTTCATAGAGGCTGCGTATCTCTACACCGTCAATCAACGGCTCGTCCTCCTCAGTCGTTTTATTCTTGCACCAATGACCAGGGGGAGAGAGGTCCATGGAGGCACCCTTTCTCCTGCACAGATGATGGAGGTGGAAACAACTAGAGCACTATGGGGGCTTATGAACCGTCATAGAGAATGCAAGAAGCTTATAGGACTTCATAGAGGCTTCATAGAGGCTGTGTAGGTGTTTATCATCTTTAATATATGCCTGCGTTCATTCTTTTTAATTCTTGCATCAATCACCAGGGAAAAGAGTCGAGGAGAGATGAGATGCTGCCCTACAGCAGATATCAAACACTCTCTCCAAAGGTATCTCGCTATGTAGAACACATCTAGCACTTCCTGTCTCTCTCTAGAACACATCTAGCACTTCCTGTCTCTCTCTAGAACACATCTAGCACTTCCTGTCTCTATCTAGAACACATCGAACACGTCCTATCTCTATCTAGAACACATCGAGCACTTCCTGTCTCTATCTAGAACAAATCAAGCACTTCCTGTCTCTATCTAGAACCCATCTAGCACTTCCTGTCTCTATCTAGAACACATCGAGCACTTCCTGTCTCTATCTAGAACACATCGAGCACTTCCTGTCTCTATCTAGAACCCATCTAGCACTTCCTGTCTCTATCTAGAACACATCGAGCACTTCCTGTCTCTATCTATAACACATCGAGCTCTTCCTGTCTCTATCTAGAACACATCGAGCACTTCCTGTCTCTATCTAGAACACATCGAGCACTTCCTGTCTCTATCTAGAACACATCGAGCACTTCCTGTCTCTATCTAGAACACATCGAGCACTTCCTGTCTCTATCTAGAACACATGGAGCACTTTCTGTCTCTCTCTAGAACACATCTAGCACTTCCTGTCTCTCTCTAGAACACAACGAGCACTTCCTGTCTCTCTCTAGAACACATCTAACACTTCCTGTCTCTATCTAGAACACATCGAGCACTTCCTGTCTCTCTCTAGAACACATCTAGCACTTCCTGTCTCTATCTAGAACACATCGAGCATGTCCTTCTGCACAGATGATAGTGGTGGAAACAACTGGAGCTCTAAAGGGGCTAATGAGCCTTCATAGCTGCGGCATAGGGGCTTATAACCCCTTACAGGGGCTGAATAGGGGGCTCACATTTTTGGGGAGCTGTGTGGGAGGTCGGAAGCCTTCATAGAAATTGCATAGGTCTTTAGATAAAAACTTCAGGTATTTTTTTTCTAATCGACAATTGCAATAATTAAATGAGTTACTGAATAGACTGAACACGCACACACATACTGAACACACACCAATGACCACAGTACATTCTTCAAATTAAAGGGCATAAAACATACTTTAGCTCCAGGGGAAGTGGCTTTACATACTGTAGCTCCTACTGAAACACCCAGGACTCATTATGGAATACTCTCTCTCTCTCTCTCTCTCTCTCTCTCTCTCTCTCTCTCTCTCTCTCTCTCTCTCTTCCCTCAATCCCTCTCTCTATCTCCCCCCTCCCTCTCTCTCTCCCCTCCCTCTCTCTCCCCCCTCCCTCCCCTTCCCTCCTTCCCTCCCTCCCTCTCTCTCGCCCCCTCTCTCCCTCTCCCTACCCCTCTCCCCTTCCCTCTCTCGCTCGCCTTCCCCCTCCCTCTCTCTCTCCCCTTCCCTCTCTCTCTCCCCTTCCCTCTCTCTCTCTCTCTCTCTCTCCTTCCCTCAATCCCTCTCTCTCTCCCCCTCCCCTCTCCCTCTCTCTCCCTCCCTCCCTTCATCTCTCTTTCTCCCCTTCTCTCCCTCTCTCTCTCTTTCTCACTTACTCTCTCTCTCTATCTCTCTCTCAAATGAACCCCCTCAACCCCTTCAATCCTCAAATGGAGAGACGAGAAACTGCCTTCAGAAGCACTTACTGGTCCCAGATCTGTTTACGAGGTAGCCTGGTCCCAGATCTGTTTACGAGGTAGCCTGGTCCCAGATCTGTTTACGAAGGTAGCCTGGTCCCAGATCTGTTTACGGGTGCCGGCCCAGCGTACGGGGCCTGGTCCCAGATCTGTTTACGAGGTAGCCTGGTCCCAGATCTGTTTACGAGGAGCCGGTCCCAGCGCGGGTGCCGGTCCCAGATCTGTTTAGGGGCCGGCCCAGACGACGGGTAGCCTGGTCCCAGATCTGTTTACGAGGTAGCCTGGTCCCAGATCTGTTTACGAGGTAGCCTGGTCCCAGATCTGTTTACGAGGTAGCCTGGTCCCAGATCTGTTTATGAGGTAGCCTGGTCCCAGATTTGTTTGTGTGGTGCCACCAGACAGCACAAACAGATATGGCATGAGGCTACTAAAGGCAAGACAGCACAAACATATCTGGGACCAGGCTACTAAAGGCAAGAGCAAAAATAGATCTGGGACCAGGCTACTAAAGGCAACACAGCACAAACAAATATGTGACCAGGCAACTAAAGGCAAGAGCACAAATAGATCTGGGACCAGGCTACTAAAGGCAAGACAGCACAAATAGATCTGGGACCAGGCTATTAAAGGCAAGAGCACAAACAAATATGTGACCAGGCTACTAGAGGCAAGACAGCACAAATAGATCTGGGACCAGGCTACTAAAGGCAAGAGCACAAATAGGTCTGGGACCAGGCTACTAAAGGCAAGAGCACAAATAAATATGGAACCAGGCTACTAGAGGCAAGACAGCACAAATAGATCTGGGACCAGGCTACTAAAGGCAAGAGCACAAATAGATCTAGGACCAGGCTACTAAAGGCAAGAGCACAAATAGATCTGGGACCAGGCTACTAAAGGCAAGACAGCACAAATAGATCTGGGACCAGGCAACTAAAGGCAAGACAGCACAAATAAATATGGGACCAGGCTACTAAAGGCAAGACAGCACAAATAGATCTAGGACCAGGCTGCTAAACGCAAATGCACAAATAGATCTGGGACCAGGCTACTAAAGGCAAGAGCACAAATAGGTCTGGGACCAGGCTACTAAAGGCAAGACAGCACAAATAAATATGGGACCAGGCTACTAAAGGCAAGACAGCACAAATAGATCTAGGACCAGGCTACTAAAGGCAAGACAGCACAAATAGATCTAGGACCCCCGGCTACTAAAGGCAAGACAGCACAAATAAATATGGGACCAGGCTACTAAAGGCAAGAGCACAAATAGATCTAGGACCAGGCTACTAAAGGCAAGACAGCACAAATAGATCTGGGACCAGGCTACTAAAGGCAAGACAGCACAAATAAATATGGGACCAGGCTACTAAAGGCAAGACAGCACAAATAAATATGGGACCAGGCTACAAAATGCAAGACAGCACAAATAGATCTAGGACCAGGCTGCTAAACGCAAATGCACAAATAGATCTGGGACCAGGCTACTAAAGGCAAGAGCACAAATAGGTCTGGGACCAGGCTACTAAAGGCAAGACAGCACAAATAAATATGGGACCATGCTACTAAATGCAAGACAGCACAAATAAATATGGGACCAGGCTACTAAAGGCAAGACAGCACAAATAAATATGGGACCAGGCTACTAAAGGCAAGACAGCACAAATAGATCTAGGACCAGGCTACTAAAGGCAAGACAGCACAAATAGATCTGGGACCAGGCTACTAAAGGCAAGACAGCACAAATAAATATGGGACCAGGCTATAGTGCTCTGAGCTGTATTAATAATAAAGGGAGAAAGAGTTTCGCCTTTAACACCTCCAGTATTGAAAGCGGTGGTTGCTATGGGCGCGTCCCGAATGGCACACTATTCGCTATATAGTGCACTACTTTAAACCAGAGCCCTATGGCACCCTATTCCCTATATAGTGTACTACTTTAGACCAGGGCCCATAAGTAGTGCACTATGTAGGGAATTGGGTATCATTTGGGACACAGTCTATCTCTAATACCTGCAGTACGATTGAAACTGTCCCTAATACCTCTCTTTTGTGTCAGCATGCTAAATAAGGCTGGCTGCTAGCCTACATAATCCCTTAATCCTGCTGGTGAGAGGCCCTAACAGACGGGATTATAACTCAGATTAACAAGAGAGGAGCACTGTTCAGACACAGCAGAAAGTTACATCGCCCTCCTAGAGCCCTTAGGATGTACCATCTTAACCTGGGGGGGAGGAAGGGAGGGAGATTGAGGGAGAGAAAGAGAGAGAGAGAGAGAGACACACAGAGATAGAGACAGAGCGAGATCGGGAGAGAGATAGATAGAGGGAGAGAAAGAGAGGGAGAGAAAGAGAGAGAGGGAGAGAAAGAGAGAGAGATAGATTGAGAGAGAGGGGAGGAGAAAGAGAGAGAGGGAGAGAAAGAGAGAGGGAGAGAAAGAGAGAGGGAGGGAGGGAGATTGAGGGAGAGAAAGAGTGAGAGGGAGAGAGAGAGAGAGAGAGAGGGGGAGAGAAAGAGAGAGAGGGAGAGAAAGAGAGAGGGAGGGAGGGAGATTGAGGGAGAGAAAGAGTGAGAGGGAGAGAGAGAGAGGGAGAGAAAGAGAGAGAGAGGGAGAGAAATCAAGATTGAGGTCGAGAGAGAGAAGGACACCATGTGAAGGAGTGGGATGAGAGCTGGCAACGGGAGTGTTGCTAATAGCAAATGCAAGATGCCACCTATGGCTGTTGTGCCCTTCAGCAAGGCATCCTAACCCCTAAACCCTAACCCCTAAACCCTAACCCCTAAACCCTAACCCCTAACCCCTTAAGACTGCTCCAGGGTCACTGTCCTAATGGCTGATCTTTCCAAACTTCTGTGTGTGTGTATGTGTGTGATCACAGCATTCAGTCTGGTTTTAACCAGGCTAGACTGGCAGTAGTCTCGTGTTGCCATACCTACAAAAATCACTGGAGAATTTTGAATTGTAAATAGGGAGGGGAGGGGGGGGAGAGGGAGAGAGAGAGAGAGAGAGAGAGAGAGAGAGAAGAGAGAGAGAGAGAGAGAGAGAGAGAGTATTCCAGTTCACTGGCTCCCAGAGGCAAAATTTGAATTGGATGTTACATTTTAAGAATCCTCTCCCTCCCCCACACACAAACGTCCATAGAACGGCCACAGTTGTCTGTCTGGGTAGGACACATTTTGTAGAGAGTTGTTGAATATGTTTTAAGTGCTAGTTTTCTGTGTGGCCAGCAATCTGTGATTTGTATTTATTGAAATTGATAGTGGATTACACCGGTAAAGTCAAACGTTGCAAGTGCTCTGGTGACAAACACACTTGTTTGCCTTGTCTCCATTCGCCCACATGGCTGCGCTTTGCTACCACTGGGAAAAAAATTGAAAAGATTGCAAATAATTTTGTTTTTTGTAAGAACCCCAAAAAAACAGAGGCAGTGGGAGAACCTATTCAAGTAAGTAAATACATTTTTAAAATGTTTCAAAAATATATATGTATTATTAACTAGCTAGCTAGCTAGATGGCTAGATGGCTATAGTAGGCCATTTGTTATGCTAGCTAGCTAGATGGCTAGCTGGCTATAGTAGGCCATTTGTTAAGATAGCTAGCTAGATGGCTAGCTGGCTATAGTAGGCCATTTGTTAAGATAGCTAGCTAGATGGCTAGATGGCTATAGTAGGCCATTTGTTAAGCTAGCTAGCTAGATGGCTAGCTGGCTATAGTAGGCCATTTGTTATGCTAGCTAGCTAGATGGCTAGATGGCTATAGTAGGCCATTTGTTAAGATAGCTAGCTAGATGGCTAGATGGCTATAGTAGGCCATTTGTTAAGATAGCTAGCTAGATGGCTATAGTAGGCCATTTGTTAAGATAGCTAGCTAGATGGCTAGATGGCTATAGTAGGCCATTTGTTAAGATAGCTAGCTAGATGGCTAGCTGGCTATAGTAGGCCATTTGTTAAGATAGCTAGCTAGATGGCTAGATGGCTATAGTAGGCCATTTGTTAAGCTAGCTAGCTAGATGGCTAGCTGGCTATAGTAGGCCATTTGTTATGCTAGCTAGCTAGATGGCTATAGTAGACCATTTGTTAAGATAGCTAGCTAGATGGCTAGATGGCTATAGTAGGCCATTTGTTAAGATAGCTAGCTAGATGGCTAGATGGCTATAGTAGGCCATTTGTTAAGATAGCTAGCTAGATGGCTATAGTAGGCCATTTGTTAAGATAGCTAGCTAGAGCTGTAGTAGGCCATTTGTTAAGATAGCTGCTAGATGGCAGCTGGCTATAGAGGCCATTTGTTATGCTAGCTAGCTAGATGGCTAGATGGCTATAGTAGGCCATTTGTTAAGATAGCGAGCTAGATGGCTAGCTGGCTATAGTAGGCCATTTGTTAAGATAGCTAGCTAGATGGCTAGATGGCTATAGTAGGCCATTTGTTAAGATAGCTAGCTAGATGGCTAAAGAGGGGAAGGGGTTCTGTCTCTAGTGAGGGGAAGGGGTTCTGTCTCTAAAGAGGGGAAGGGGTTCTGTCTCTAAAGAGGGGAAGGGGTTCTGTCTCTAAAGAGGGGAAGGGGTTCTGTCTCTAGTGAGGGGAAGGGGTTCTGTCTCTAGTGAGGGGAAGGGGTTCTGTCTCTAAAGAGGGGAAGGGGTTCTGTCTCTAAAGAGGGGAAGGGGTTCTGTCTCTAGTGAGGGGAAGGGGTTCTGTCTCTAGTGAGGGGAAGGGGTTCTGTCTCTAGTGAGGGGAAGGGGTTCTGTCTCTAGTGAGGGGAAGGGGTTCTGTCTCTAGTAAGGGGAAGGGGTTCTGTCTCTAAAGAGGGGAAGGGGTTCTGTCTCTAAAGAGGGGAAGGGGTTCTGTCTCTAAAGAGGGGAAGGGGTTCTGTCTCTAAAGAGGGGAAGGGGTTCTGTCTCTAGTGAGGGGAAGGGGTTCTGTCTCTAGTGAGGGGAAGGGGTTCTGCCTCTAGTGAGGGGAAGGGGTTCTGTCTCTAAAGAGGGGAAGGGGTTCTGTCTCTAAAGAGGGGAAGGGGTTCTGTCTCTAAAGAGGGGAAGGGGTTCTGTCTCTAGTGAGGGGAAGGGGTTCTGTCTCTAGTGAGGGGAAGGGGTTCTGTCTCTAAAGAGGGGAAAGGGGTTCTGTCTCTAGTGAGGGGAAGGGGTTCTGTCTCTAAAGAGGGGAAGGGGTTCTGTCTCTAAAGAGGGGAAGGGGTTCTGTCTCTAAAGAGGGGAAGGGGTTCTGTCTCTAAAGAGGGGAAGGGGTTCTGTCTCTAGTGAGGGGAAGGGGTTCTGTCTCTAAAGAGGGGAAGGGGTTCTGTCTCTAAAGAGGGGAAGGGGTTCTGTCTCTAGTGAGGGGAAGGGGTTCTGTCTCTAAAGAGGGGAAAGGGGTTCTGTCTCTAAAGAGGGGAAAGGGGTTCTGTCTCTAAAGAGGGGAAGGGGTTCTGTCTCTAAAGAGGGGAAGGGGTTCTGTCTCTAGTGAGGGGAAGGGGTTCTGTCTCTAGTGAGGGGAAGGGGTTCTGTCTCTAAAGAGGGGAAGGGGTTCTGTCTCTAGTGAGGGGAAGGGGTTCTGTCTCTAGTGAGGGGAAGGGGTTCTGTCTCTAGTGAGGGGAAGGGGTTCTGTCTCTAAAGAGGGGAAGGGGTTCTGTCTCTAGTGAGGGGAAGGGGTTCTGTCTCTAAAGAGGGGAAGGGGTTCTGTCTCTAGTGAGGGGAAGGGGTTATGTCTCTAGTGAGGGGAAGGGGTTCTGTCTCTAAAGAGGGGAAGGGGTTCTGTCTCTAGTGAGGGGAAGGGGTTCTGTCTCTAAAGAGGGGAAGGGGTTCTGTCTCTAAAGAGGGGAAGGGGTTCTGTCTCTAGTGAGGGGAAGGGGTTCTGTCTCTAAAGAGGGGAAGGGGTTCTGTCTCTAAAGAGGGGAAGGGGTTCTGTCTCTAAAGAGGGGAAGGGGTTCTGTCTCTAAAGAGGGGAAGGGGTTCTGTCTCTAGTAAGGGGAAGGGGTTCTGTCTCTAGTAAGGGGAAGGGGTTCTGTCTCTAGTGAGGGGAATGGGTTCTGTCTCTAGTGAGGGGAAGGGGTTCTGTCTCTAAAGAGGGGAAGGGGTTCTGTCTCTAGTGAGGGGAAGGGGTTCTGTCTCTAGTGAGGGGAAGGGGTTCTGTCTCTAGTGAGGGGAAGGGGTTCTGTCTCTAAAGAGGGGAAGGGGTTCTGTCTCTAAAGAGGGGAAGGGGTTCTGTCTCTAAAGAGGGGAAGGGGTTCTGTCTCTAAAGAGGGGAAGGGGTTCTGTCTCTAAAGAGGGGAAGGGGTTGTGTCTCTAAAGAGGGGAAGGGGTTCTGTCTCTAAAGAGGGGAAGGGGTTCTGTCTCTAGTGAGGGGAAGGGTTTCTGTCTCTAGTGAGGGGAAGGGGTTCTGTCTCTAGTGAGGGGAAGGGGTTCTGTCTCTAGTGAGGGGAAGGGGTTCTGTCTCTAGTGAGGGGAAGGGGTTCTGTCTCTAAAGAGGGGAAGGGGTTCTGTCTCTAAAGAGGGGAAGGGGTTCTGTCTCTAAAGAGGGGAAGGGGTTCTGTCTCTAAAGAGGGGAAGGGGTTCTGTCTCTAAAGAGGGGAAGGGGTTCTGTCTCTAAAGAGGGGAAGGGGTTCTGTCTCTAAAGAGGGGAAGGGGTTCTGTCTCTAGTGAGGGGAAGGGGTTCTGTCTCTAGTGAGGGGAAGGGGTTCTGTCTCTAGTGAGGGGAAGGGGTTCTGTCTCTAGTGAGGGGAAGGGGTTCTGTCTCTAGTGAGGGGAAGGGGTTCTGTCTCTAGTGAGGGGAAGGGGTTCTGTCTCTAAAGAGGGGAAGGGGTTCTGTCTCTAAAGAGGGGAAGGGGTTCTGTCTCTAGTGAGGGGAAGGGGTTCTGTCTCTAAAGAGGGGAAGGGGTTCTGTCTCTAGGGGGGGGGTCGCCAAGAGGGGAAGGGGTTCTGTCTCTAAAGAGGCAAATCAACATTTCCTTTTGTCTGGTTGTAAGATCTCCAATCTGTTTTATTTGATTGTCACCCTGTCTCAGGATATCAGCCATGTGAATCCATTTTGTAGCTTACCATATGTCAGGGATCATCAACTAGATTCATTATCAACTAGATTCATTATCAACTAGATTCATCATCAACAGATTCCTTAGCAACTAGATTCATTACCAACTAGATTCATCGTACCAACTAGATTCATTATCAACTAGATTCATTATCAACTAGATTCATCATCAACTAGATTCATTACCAACTAGATTCATTACCAACTAGATTCATTACCAAATAGATTCATTATCAACTAGATTCATTATCAACTAGATTCATCATAAAGATTCATTACCAACTAGATTCATTATCAACTAGATTCATCATCAACTAGATTCATTACCAGCAAGATTCATTATCAACTAGATTCATTATCAACTAGATTCATTATCAACTAGATTCATTATCAACTAGATTCATCATAAAGATTCATTACCAACTAGATTCATTATCAACTAGATCAACTAGATTCATTATCAACTAGATTCATTATCAACTAGATTCATTATCAACTAGATTCATTATCAACTAGATTCATTACCAACTAGATTCATTACCAACTAGATTCATTATCAACTAGATCAACTAGATCCATTATCAACTAGATTCATTACCAACTAGATTCATTATCAACAAGATTCATTATCAACTAGATTCATTACCAACTAGATTCATTATCAACTAGATTAATTACCAACTAGATTCATTACCAACTAGATTAATTATCAACTAGATCAACTAGATTCATTATCAACTAGATTCATTATCAACTAGATTCATCGTCAACTAGATTCATTATCAACTAGATTTATTATCAACTAGATTCATCATAAAGATTCATTATCAACTAGATTCATTACCAACTAGATTCATTATCAACAAGATTCATTATCAACTAGATCAACTAGATTCATTATCAACTAGATTAATTACCAACTAGATTCATTACCAACTAGATTAATTATCAACTAGATTCATTATCAACTAGATTCATCGTCAACTAGATTCATTATCAACTAGATTCATTATCAACTAGATTCATTATCAACTAGATTCATCATAACAATTCATTATCAACTAGATTCATTATCAACTAGATTCATTACCAACTAGATTCATTATCAACTAGATTCATTATCAACTAGATTCATTATCAACTAGATTCATCATAAAGATTCATTAGCAACTAGATTCATTATCAACTAGATTCATCATCAACTAGATTCATTATCAACTAGATTCATTATCAACTAGATTCATTATCAACTAGATCAACTAGATTCATTATCAACTAGATTCATTATCAACTAGATTCATCGTCAACTAGATTCATTATCAACTAGATTCATCATAAAGATTCATTATCAACTAGATTAATTACCAACTAGATTCATTATCAACAAGATTCATTATCAACTAGATCAACTAGATTCATTACCAACTAGATTCATTATCAACTAGATTAATTACCAACTAGATTCATTACCAACTAGATTCATTATCAACTAGATTCATTATCAACTAGATTCATTATCAACTAGATTCATCATAACAATTCATTATCAACTAGATTCATTATCAACTAGATTCATTACCAACTAGATTCATTATCAACTAGATTCATTATCAACTAGATTCATTATCAACTAGATTCATCATAAAGATTCATTAGCAACTAGATTCATTATCAACTAGATTCATCATCAATTAGATTCATTATCAACTAGATTTATTATCAACTAGATTCATTATCAACTAGATTCATTATCAACTAGATCAACTAGATTCATTATCAACTAGATTCATTATCAACTAGATTCATCGTCAACTAGATTCATTATCAACTAGATTCATCATAAAGATTCATTATCAACTAGATTAATTACCAACTAGATTCATTATCAACAAGATTCATTATCAACTAGATCAACTAGATTCATTACCAACTAGATTCATTATCAACTAGATTAATTACCAACTAGATTCATTACCAACTAGATTCATTATCAACTAGATCAACTAGATTCATTATCAACTAGATTCATTATCAACTAGATTCATTATCAACTAGATTCATCATAACGATTCATTATCAACTAGATTCATTATCAACTAGATTCATTACCAACTAGATTCATTATCAACTAGATTCATTATCAACTAGATTCATCATAAAGATTCATTATCAACTAGATTAATTACCAAATAGATTCATTATCAACAAGATTCATTATCAACTAGATCAACTAGATTCATTACCAACTAGATTCATTATCAACTAGATTACTTACCAACTAGATTCATTACCAACTAGATTCATTATCAACTAGATTCATTATCAACTAGATTCATTATCAACTAGATTCATCATAACAATTCATTATCAACTAGATTCATTATCAACTAGATTCATTACCAACTAGATTCATTATCAACTAGATTCATTATCAACTAGATTCATTATCAACTAGATTCATCATAAAGATTCATTAGCAACTAGATTCATTATCAACTAGATTCATCATCAACTAGATTCATTATCAACTAGATTCATTATCAACTAGATTCATTATCAACTAGATTCATTATCAACTAGATCAACTAGATTCATTATCAACTAGATTCATTATCAACTAGATTCATCGTCAACTAGATTCATTATCAACTAGATTCATCATAAAGATTCATTATCAACTAGATTAATTACCAACTAGATTCATTATCAACAAGATTCATTATCAACTAGATCAACTAGATTCATTACCAACTAGATTCATTATCAACTAGATTCATTACCAACTAGATTCATTACCAACTAGATTAATTATCAACTAGATCAACTAGATTCATTATCAACTAGATTCATTATCAACTAGATTCATTATCAACAAGATTCATTATCAACTAGATTCATTATCAACTAAATTCATCATAACGATTCATTATCAACTAGATTCATTATCAACTAGATTCATTACCAACTAGATTCATTATCAACTAGATTCATTATCAACTAGATTCATTATCAACTAGATTCATTACCAACTAGATTCATTACCAACTAGATTCATTATCAACAAGATTCATTATCAACTAGATTCATTATCAACTAGATTCATTACCAACTAGATTCATTATCAACAAGATTCATTATCAACTAGATTCATTACCAACTAGATTCATTATCAACTAGATTAATTACCAACTAGATTCATTACCAACTAGATTAATTATCAACTAGATCAACTAGATTCATTATCAACTAGATTCATTATCAACTAGATTCATCGTCAACTAGATTCATTATCAACTAGATTCATTACCAACTAGATTCATTATCAACAAGATTCATTATCAACTAGATCAACTAGATTCATTATCAACTAGATTAATTACCAACTAGATTCATTACCAACTAGATTAATTATCAACTAGATCAACTAGATTCATTATCAACTAGATTCATTATCAACTAGATTCATCATAAAGATTCATTATCAACTAGATTCATTACCAACTAGATTCATTATCAACAAGATTCATTATCAACTAGATCAACTAGATTCATTATCAACTAGATTAATTACCAACTAGATTCATTACCAACTAGATTAATTATCAACTAGATTCATTATCAACTAGATTCATCGTCAACTAGATTCATTATCAACTAGATTCATTATCAACTAGATTCATTATCAACTAGATTCATCATAACAATTCATTATCAACTAGATTCATTATCAACTAGATTCATTACCAACTAGATTCATTATCAACTAGATTTATTATCAACTAGATTCATCATAAAGATTCATTATCAACTAGATTCATTACCAACTAGATTCATTATCAACAAGATTCATTATCAACTAGATCAACTAGATTCATTATCAACTAGATTAATTACCAACTAGATTCATTACCAACTAGATTAATTATCAACTAGATTCATTATCAACTAGATTCATCGTCAACTAGATTCATTATCAACTAGATTCATTATCAACTAGATTCATTATCAACTAGATTCATCATAACAATTCATTATCAACTAGATTCATTATCAACTAGATTCATTACCAACTAGATTCATTATCAACTAGATTCATTATCAACTAGATTCATTATCAACTAGATTCATCATAAAGATTCATTAGCAACTAGATTCATTATCAACTAGATTCATCATCAACTAGATTCATTATCAACTAGATTCATTATCAACTAGATTCATTATCAACTAGATCAACTAGATTCATTATCAACTAGATTCATTATCAACTAGATTCATCGTCAACTAGATTCATTATCAACTAGATTCATCATAAAGATTCATTATCAACTAGATTAATTACCAACTAGATTCATTATCAACAAGATTCATTATCAACTAGATCAACTAGATTCATTACCAACTAGATTCATTATCAACTAGATTAATTACCAACTAGATTCATTACCAACTAGATTCATTATCAACTAGATTCATTATCAACTAGATTCATTATCAACTAGATTCATCATAACAATTCATTATCAACTAGATTCATTATCAACTAGATTCATTACCAACTAGATTCATTATCAACTAGATTCATTATCAACTAGATTCATTATCAACTAGATTCATCATAAAGATTCATTAGCAACTAGATTCATTATCAACTAGATTCATCATCAATTAGATTCATTATCAACTAGATTCATTATCAACTAGATTCATTATCAACTAGATTCATTATCAACTAGATCAACTAGATTCATTATCAACTAGATTCATTATCAACTAGATTCATCGTCAACTAGATTCATTATCAACTAGATTCATCATAAAGATTCATTATCAACTAGATTAATTACCAACTAGATTCATTATCAACAAGATTCATTATCAACTAGATCAACTAGATTCATTACCAACTAGATTCATTATCAACTAGATTAATTACCAACTAGATTCATTACCAACTAGATTCATTATCAACTAGATCAACTAGATTCATTATCAACTAGATTCATTATCAACTAGATTCATTATCAACTAGATTCATCATAACGATTCATTATCAACTAGATTCATTACCAACTAGATTCATTATCAACTAGATTCATTATCAACTAGATTCATCATAAAGATTCATTATCAACTAGATTAATTACCAAATAGATTCATTATCAACAAGATTCATTATCAACTAGATCAACTAGATTCATTACCAACTAGATTCATTATCAACTAGATTACTTACCAACTAGATTCATTACCAACTAGATTAATTATCAACTAGATTCATTATCAACTAGATTCATTATCAACTAGATTCATCATAACAATTCATTATCAACTAGATTCATTATCAACTAGATTCATTACCAACTAGATTCATTATCAACTAGATTCATTATCAACTAGATTCATTATCAACTAGATTCATCATAAAGATTCATTAGCAACTAGATTCATTATCAACTAGATTAATTATCAACTAGATCAACTAGATTCATTATCAACTAGATTCATTATCAACTAGATTCATCGTCAACTAGATTCATTATCAACTAGATTTATTATCAACTAGATTCATCATAAAGATTCATTATCAACTAGATTCATTACCAACTAGATTCATTATCAACAAGATTCATTATCAACTAGATCAACTAGATTCATTATCAACTAGATTAATTACCAACTAGATTCATTACCAACTAGATTAATTATCAACTAGATTCATTATCAACTAGATTCATCGTCAACTAGATTCATTATCAACTAGATTCATTATCAACTAGATTCATTATCAACTAGATTCATCATAACAATTCATTATCAACTAGATTCATTATCAACTAGATTCATTACCAACTAGATTCATTATCAACTAGATTCATTATCAACTAGATTCATTATCAACTAGATTCATCATAAAGATTCATTAGCAACTAGATTCATTATCAACTAGATTCATCATCAACTAGATTCATTATCAACTAGATTCATTATCAACTAGATTCATTATCAACTAGATCAACTAGATTCATTATCAACTAGATTCATCATAAAGATTCATTAGCAACTAGATTCATTATCAACTAGATTCATTATCAACTAGATTCATTACCAACTAGATTCATTATCAACTAGATTTATTATCAACTAGATTCATCATAAAGATTCATTATCAACTAGATTCATTACCAACTAGATTCATTATCAACAAGATTCATTATCAACTAGATCAACTAGATTCATTATCAACTAGATTAATTACCAACTAGATTCATTACCAACTAGATTAATTATCAACTAGATTCATTATCAACTAGATTCATCGTCAACTAGATTCATTATCAACTAGATTCATTATCAACTAGATTCATTATCAACTAGATTCATCATAACAATTCATTATCAACTAGATTCATTATCAACTAGATTCATTACCAACTAGATTCATTATCAACTAGATTCATTATCAACTAGATTCATTATCAACTAGATTCATCATAAAGATTCATTAGCAACTAGATTCATTATCAACTAGATTCATCATCAACTAGATTCATTATCAACTAGATTCATTATCAACTAGATTCATTATCAACTAGATCAACTAGATTCATTATCAACTAGATTCATTATCAACTAGATTCATCGTCAACTAGATTCATTATCAACTAGATTCATCATAAAGATTCATTATCAACTAGATTAATTACCAACTAGATTCATTATCAACAAGATTCATTATCAACTAGATCAACTAGATTCATTACCAACTAGATTCATTATCAACTAGATTAATTACCAACTAGATTCATTACCAACTAGATTCATTATCAACTAGATTCATTATCAACTAGATTCATTATCAACTAGATTCATCATAACAATTCATTATCAACTAGATTCATTATCAACTAGATTCATTACCAACTAGATTCATTATCAACTAGATTCATTATCAACTAGATTCATTATCAACTAGATTCATCATAAAGATTCATTAGCAACTAGATTCATTATCAACTAGATTCATCATCAATTAGATTCATTATCAACTAGATTCATTATCAACTAGATTCATTATCAACTAGATTCATTATCAACTAGATCAACTAGATTCATTATCAACTAGATTCATTATCAACTAGATTCATCGTCAACTAGATTCATTATCAACTAGATTCATCATAAAGATTCATTATCAACTAGATTAATTACCAACTAGATTCATTATCAACAAGATTCATTATCAACTAGATCAACTAGATTCATTACCAACTAGATTCATTATCAACTAGATTAATTACCAACTAGATTCATTACCAACTAGATTCATTATCAACTAGATCAACTAGATTCATTATCAACTAGATTCATTATCAACTAGATTCATTATCAACTAGATTCATCATAACGATTCATTATCAACTAGATTCATTACCAACTAGATTCATTATCAACTAGATTCATTATCAACTAGATTCATCATAAAGATTCATTATCAACTAGATTAATTACCAAATAGATTCATTATCAACAAGATTCATTATCAACTAGATCAACTAGATTCATTACCAACTAGATTCATTATCAACTAGATTACTTACCAACTAGATTCATTACCAACTAGATTAATTATCAACTAGATTCATTATCAACTAGATTCATTATCAACTAGATTCATCATAACAATTCATTATCAACTAGATTCATTATCAACTAGATTCATTACCAACTAGATTCATTATCAACTAGATTCATTATCAACTAGATTCATTATCAACTAGATTCATCATAAAGATTCATTAGCAACTAGATTCATTATCAACTAGATTAATTATCAACTAGATCAACTAGATTCATTATCAACTAGATTCATTATCAACTAGATTCATCGTCAACTAGATTCATTATCAACTAGATTTATTATCAACTAGATTCATCATAAAGATTCATTATCAACTAGATTCATTACCAACTAGATTCATTATCAACAAGATTCATTATCAACTAGATCAACTAGATTCATTATCAACTAGATTAATTACCAACTAGATTCATTACCAACTAGATTAATTATCAACTAGATTCATTATCAACTAGATTCATCGTCAACTAGATTCATTATCAACTAGATTCATTATCAACTAGATTCATTATCAACTAGATTCATCATAACAATTCATTATCAACTAGATTCATTATCAACTAGATTCATTACCAACTAGATTCATTATCAACTAGATTCATTATCAACTAGATTCATTATCAACTAGATTCATCATAAAGATTCATTAGCAACTAGATTCATTATCAACTAGATTCATCATCAACTAGATTCATTATCAACTAGATTCATTATCAACTAGATTCATTATCAACTAGATCAACTAGATTCATTATCAACTAGATTCATTATCAACTAGATTCATCGTCAACTAGATTCATTATCAACTAGATTCATCATAAAGATTCATTATCAACTAGATTAATTACCAACTAGATTCATTATCAACAAGATTCATTATCAACTAGATCAACTAGATTCATTACCAACTAGATTCATTATCAACTAGATTAATTACCAACTAGATTCATTACCAACTAGATTCATTATCAACTAGATTCATTATCAACTAGATTCATTATCAACTAGATTCATCATAACAATTCATTATCAACTAGATTCATTATCAACTAGATTCATTACCAACTAGATTCATTATCAACTAGATTCATTATCAACTAGATTCATTATCAACTAGATTCATCATAAAGATTCATTAGCAACTAGATTCATTATCAACTAGATTCATCATCAATTAGATTCATTATCAACTAGATTTATTATCAACTAGATTCATTATCAACTAGATTCATTATCAACTAGATCAACTAGATTCATTATCAACTAGATTCATTATCAACTAGATTCATCGTCAACTAGATTCATTATCAACTAGATTCATCATAAAGATTCATTATCAACTAGATTAATTACCAACTAGATTCATTATCAACAAGATTCATTATCAACTAGATCAACTAGATTCATTACCAACTAGATTCATTATCAACTAGATTAATTACCAACTAGATTCATTACCAACTAGATTCATTATCAACTAGATCAACTAGATTCATTATCAACTAGATTCATTATCAACTAGATTCATTATCAACTAGATTCATCATAACGATTCATTATCAACTAGATTCATTATCAACTAGATTCATTACCAACTAGATTCATTATCAACTAGATTCATTATCAACTAGATTCATCATAAAGATTCATTATCAACTAGATTAATTACCAAATAGATTCATTATCAACAAGATTCATTATCAACTAGATCAACTAGATTCATTACCAACTAGATTCATTATCAACTAGATTACTTACCAACTAGATTCATTACCAACTAGATTCATTATCAACTAGATTCATTATCAACTAGATTCATTATCAACTAGATTCATCATAACAATTCATTATCAACTAGATTCATTATCAACTAGATTCATTACCAACTAGATTCATTATCAACTAGATTCATTATCAACTAGATTCATTATCAACTAGATTCATCATAAAGATTCATTAGCAACTAGATTCATTATCAACTAGATTCATCATCAACTAGATTCATTATCAACTAGATTCATTATCAACTAGATTCATTATCAACTAGATTCATTATCAACTAGATCAACTAGATTCATTATCAACTAGATTCATTATCAACTAGATTCATCGTCAACTAGATTCATTATCAACTAGATTCATCATAAAGATTCATTATCAACTAGATTAATTACCAACTAGATTCATTATCAACAAGATTCATTATCAACTAGATCAACTAGATTCATTACCAACTAGATTCATTATCAACTAGATTCATTACCAACTAGATTCATTACCAACTAGATTAATTATCAACTAGATCAACTAGATTCATTATCAACTAGATTCATTATCAACTAGATTCATTATCAACAAGATTCATTATCAACTAGATTCATTATCAACTAAATTCATCATAACGATTCATTATCAACTAGATTCATTATCAACTAGATTCATTACCAACTAGATTCATTATCAACTAGATTCATTATCAACTAGATTCATTATCAACTAGATTCATTATCAACTAGATTCATTACCAACTAGATTCATTACCAACTAGATTCATTATCAACAAGATTCATTATCAACTAGATTCATTATCAACTAGATTCATTACCAACTAGATTCATTATCAACAAGATTCATTATCAACTAGATTCATTACCAACTAGATTCATTATCAACTAGATTAATTACCAACTAGATTCATTACCAACTAGATTAATTATCAACTAGATCAACTAGATTCATTATCAACTAGATTCATTATCAACTAGATTCATCGTCAACTAGATTCATTATCAACTAGATTCATTACCAACTAGATTCATTATCAACAAGATTCATTATCAACTAGATCAACTAGATTCATTATCAACTAGATTAATTACCAACTAGATTCATTACTAACTAGATTAATTATCAACTAGATCAACTAGATTCATTATCAACTAGATTCATTATCAACTAGATTCATCATAAAGATTCATTATCAACTAGATTCATTACCAACTAGATTCATTATCAACAAGATTCATTATCAACTAGATCAACTAGATTCATTATCAACTAGATTAATTACCAACTAGATTCATTACCAACTAGATTAATTATCAACTAGATTCATTATCAACTAGATTCATCGTCAACTAGATTCATTATCAACTAGATTCATTATCAACTAGATTCATTATCAACTAGATTCATCATAACAATTCATTATCAACTAGATTCATTATCAACTAGATTCATTACCAACTAGATTCATTATCAACTAGATTTATTATCAACTAGATTCATCATAAAGATTCATTATCAACTAGATTCATTACCAACTAGATTCATTATCAACAAGATTCTTTATCAACTAGATCAACTAGATTCATTATCAACTAGATTAATTACCAACTAGATTCATTACCAACTAGATTAATTATCAACTAGATTCATTATCAACTAGATTCATCGTCAACTAGATTCATTATCAACTAGATTCATTATCAACTAGATTCATTATCAACTAGATTCATCATAACAATTCATTATCAACTAGATTCATTATCAACTAGATTCATTACCAACTAGATTCATTATCAACTAGATTCATTATCAACTAGATTCATTATCAACTAGATTCATCATAAAGATTCATTAGCAACTAGATTCATTATCAACTAGATTCATCATCAACTAGATTCATTATCAACTAGATTCATTATCAACTAGATTCATTATCAACTAGATCAACTAGATTCATTATCAACTAGATTCATTATCAACTAGATTCATCGTCAACTAGATTCATTATCAACTAGATTCATCATAAAGATTCATTATCAACTAGATTAATTACCAACTAGATTCATTATCAACAAGATTCATTATCAACTAGATCAACTAGATTCATTACCAACTAGATTCATTATCAACTAGATTAATTACCAACTAGATTCATTACCAACTAGATTCATTATCAACTAGATTCATTATCAACTAGATTCATTATCAACTAGATTCATTACCAACTAGATTCATTATCAACTAGATTCATTATCAACTAGATTCATTATCAACTAGATTCATCATAAAGATTCATTAGCAACTAGATTCATTATCAACTAGATTCATCATCAATTAGATTCATTATCAACTAGATTCATTATCAACTAGATTCATTATCAACTAGATTCATTATCAACTAGATCAACTAGATTCATTATCAACTAGATTCATTATCAACTAGATTCATCGTCAACTAGATTCATTATCAACTAGATTCATCATAAAGATTCATTATCAACTAGATTAATTACCAACTAGATTCATTATCAACAAGATTCATTATCAACTAGATCAACTAGATTCATTACCAACTAGATTCATTATCAACTAGATTAATTACCAACTAGATTCATTACCAACTAGATTCATTATCAACTAGATCAACTAGATTCATTATCAACTAGATTCATTATCAACTAGATTCATTATCAACTAGATTCATCATAACGATTCATTATCAACTAGATTCATTACCAACTAGATTCATTATCAACTAGATTCATTATCAACTAGATTCATCATAAAGATTCATTATCAACTAGATTAATTACCAAATAGATTCATTATCAACAAGATTCATTATCAACTAGATCAACTAGATTCATTACCAACTAGATTCATTATCAACTAGATTACTTACCAACTAGATTCATTACCAACTAGATTAATTATCAACTAGATTCATTATCAACTAGATTCATTATCAACTAGATTCATCATAACAATTCATTATCAACTAGATTCATTATCAACTAGATTCATTACCAACTAGATTCATTATCAACTAGATTCATTATCAACTAGATTCATTATCAACTAGATTCATCATAAAGATTCATTAGCAACTAGATTCATTATCAACTAGATTCATCATCAACTAGATTCATTATCAACTAGATTCATTATCAACTAGATTCATTATCAACTAGATTCATTATCAACTAGATCAACTAGATTCATTATCAACTAGATTCATTATCAACTAGATTCATCGTCAACTAGATTCATTATCAACTAGATTCATCATAAAGATTCATTATCAACTAGATTAATTACCAACTAGATTCATTATCAACAAGATTCATTATCAACTAGATCAACTAGATTCATTACCAACTAGATTCATTATCAACTAGATTAATTACCAACTAGATTCATTACCAACTAGATTCATTATCAACTAGATTCATTATCAACTAGATTCATTATCAACTAGATTCATCATAACAATTCATTATCAACTAGATTCATTATCAACTAGATTCATTACCAACTAGATTCATTATCAACTAGATTCATTATCAACTAGATTCATTATCAACTAGATTCATCATAAAGATTCATTAGCAACTAGATTCATTATCAACTAGATTCATCATCAACTAGATTCATTATCAACTAGATTCATTATCAACTAGATTCATTATCAACTAGATTCATTATCAACTAGATCAACTAGATTCATTATCAACTAGATTCATTATCAACTAGATTCATCGTCAACTAGATTCATTATCAACTAGATTCATCATAAAGATTCATTATCAACTAGATTAATTACCAACTAGATTCATTATCAACAAGATTCATTATCAACTAGATCAACTAGATTCATTACCAACTAGATTCATTATCAACTAGATTAATTACCAACTAGATTCATTACCAACTAGATTCATTATCAACTAGATCAACTAGATTCATTATCAACTAGATTCATTATCAACTAGATTCATTATCAACTAGATTCATCATAACGATTCATTATCAACTAGATTCATTATCAACTAGATTCATTACCAACTAGATTCATTATCAACTAGATTCATTATCAACTAGATTCATCATAAAGATTCATTATCAACTAGATTAATTACCAAATAGATTCATTATCAACAAGATTCATTATCAACTAGATCAACTAGATTCATTACCAACTAGATTCATTATCAACTAGATTACTTACCAACTAGATTCATTACCAACTAGATTAATTATCAACTAGATTCATTATCAACTAGATTCATTATCAACTAGATTCATCATAACAATTCATTATCAACTAGATTCATTATCAACTAGATTCATTACCAACTAGATTCATTATCAACTAGATTCATTATCAACTAGATTCATTATCAACTAGATTCATCATAAAGATTCATTAGCAACTAGATTCATTATCAACTAGATTCATCATCAACTAGATTCATTATCAACTAGATTCATTATCAACTAGATTCATTATCAACTAGATTCATTATCAACTAGATCAACTAGATTCATTATCAACTAGATTCATTATCAACTAGATTCATCGTCAACTAGATTCATTATCAACTAGATTCATCATAAAGATTCATTATCAACTAGATTAATTACCAACTAGATTCATTATCAACAAGATTCATTATCAACTAGATCAACTAGATTCATTACCAACTAGATTCATTATCAACTAGATTCATTACCAACTAGATTCATTACCAACTAGATTAATTATCAACTAGATCAACTAGATTCATTATCAACTAGATTCATTATCAACTAGATTCATTATCAACAAGATTCATTATCAACTAGATTCATTATCAACTAAATTCATCATAACGATTCATTATCAACTAGATTCATTATCAACTAGATTCATTACCAACTAGATTCATTATCAACTAGATTCATTATCAACTAGATTCATTATCAACTAGATTCATTACCAACTAGATTCATTACCAACTAGATTCATTATCAACAAGATTCATTATCAACTAGATTCATTATCAACTAGATTCATTACCAACTAGATTCATTATCAACAAGATTCATTATCAACTAGATTCATTACCAACTAGATTCATTATCAACTAGATTAATTACCAACTAGATTCATTACCAACTAGATTAATTATCAACTAGATCAACTAGATTCATTATCAACTAGATTCATTATCAACTAGATTCATCGTCAACTAGATTCATTATCAACTAGATTCATTACCAACTAGATTCATTATCAACAAGATTCATTATCAACTAGATCAACTAGATTCATTATCAACTAGATTAATTACCAACTAGATTCATTACCAACTAGATTAATTATCAACTAGATCAACTAGATTCATTATCAACTAGATTCATTATCAACTAGATTCATCATAAAGATTCATTATCAACTAGATTCATTACCAACTAGATTCATTATCAACAAGATTCATTATCAACTAGATCAACTAGATTCATTATCAACTAGATTAATTACCAACTAGATTCATTACCAACTAGATTCATTATCAACTAGATTCATTATCAACTAGATTCATCATCAACTAGATTCATTATCAACTAGATTCATTATCAACTAGATTCATTATCAACTAGATTCATCATAACAATTCATTATCAACTAGATTCATTATCAACTAGATTCATTACCAACTAGATTCATTATCAACTAGATTCATTATCAACTAGATTCATCATAAAGATTCATTATCAACTAGATTCATTACCAACTAGATTCATTATCAACAAGATTCTTTATCAACTAGATCAACTAGATTCATTATCAACTAGATTAATTACCAACTAGATTCATTACCAACTAGATTAATTATCAACTAGATTCATTATCAACTAGATTCATCGTCAACTAGATTCATTATCAACTAGATTCATTATCAACTAGATTCATTATCAACTAGATTCATCATAACAATTCATTATCAACTAGATTCATTATCAACTAGATTCATTACCAACTAGATTCATTATCAACTAGATTCATTATCAACTAGATTCATTATCAACTAGATTCATCATAAAGATTCATTAGCAACTAGATTCATTATCAACTAGATTCATCATCAACTAGATTCATTATCAACTAGATTCATTATCAACTAGATTCATTATCAACTAGTCATTATCAACTAGATTCATTATCAACTAGATTCATTATCAACTAGATTCATCGTCAACTAGATTCATTATCAACTAGATTCATCATAAAGATTCATTATCAACTAGATTAATTACCAACTAGATTCATTATCAACAAGATTCATTATCAACTAGATCAACTAGATTCATTACCAACTAGATTCATTATCAACTAGATTAATTACCAACTAGATTCATTACCAACTAGATTCATTATCAACTAGATTCATTATCAACTAGATTCATTATCAACTAGATTCATCATAACAATTCATTATCAACTAGATTCATTATCAACTAGATTCATTACCAACTAGATTCATTATCAACTAGATTCATTATCAACTAGATTCATTATCAACTAGATTCATCATAAAGATTCATTAGCAACTAGATTCATTATCAACTAGATTCATCATCAACTAGATTCATTATCAACTAGATTCATTATCAACTAGATTCATTATCAACTAGATTCATTATCAACTAGATCAACTAGATTCATTATCAACTAGATTCATTATCAACTAGATTCATCGTCAACTAGATTCATTATCAACTAGATTCATCATAAAGATTCATTATCAACTAGATTAATTACCAACTAGATTCATTATCAACAAGATTCATTATCAACTAGATCAACTAGATTCATTACCAACTAGATTCATTATCAACTAGATTAATTACCAACTAGATTCATTACCAACTAGATTAATTATCAACTAGATCAACTAGATTCATTATCAACTAGATTCATTATCAACTAGATTCATTATCAACTAGATTCATTATCAACTAGATTCATTATCAACTAGATTCATTATCAACTAGATTCATCATAACAGATTCATTATCAACTAGATTCATTATCAACTAGATTCATTACCAACTAGATTCATTATCAACTAGATTCATTACAACTAGATTCATTATCAACTAGATTCATCATAAAGATTCATTATCAACTAGATTCATTATCAACTAGATTCATCATCAACTAGATTCATTATCAACTAGATTCATTATCAACTAGATTCATTATCCAACTAGATTCATTATCAACTAGATTCATATAAAGATTCATTACAATAGATTCATTATCAACTAGATTCATTATCAACTAGATTCATATAAAGAATTCATCATCAACTAGATTCATCATCAACTAGATTCATTACACAGATTCATTATCAACTAGATTCATTATCAACTAGATCAACTAGATTCATTATCAACTAGATTCATTATCAACTAGATTCATTATCAACTAGATCAACTAGATTCATTATCAACTAGATTCATTATCAACTAGATTCATGTCAACTAGATTCATTATCAACTAGATTCATTATCAAGATTATTATCAACTAGATTCATTACCAACTAGATTCATTATCAACTAGATTCATTATCAACTAGATCTACTAGATTCATTATCAACAGATTCATTATCAACTAGATTCATTACCAACTAGATTCATTACCAACTAGATTAATTATCAACTAGATTCATTATCAACTAGATTCATTATCAACTAGATTCATCATAACAATTCATTATCAACTAGATTCATTATCAACTAGATTCATTACCAACTAGATTCATTATCAACTAGATTCATTATCAACTAGATTCATTATCAACTAGATTCATCATAAAGATTCATTAGCAACTAGATTCATTATCAACTAGATTCATCATCAACTAGATTCATTATCAACTAGATTCATTATCAACTAGATTCATTATCAACTAGATTCATTATCAACTAGATCAACTAGATTCATTATCAACTAGATTCATTATCAACTAGATTCATCGTCAACTAGATTCATTATCAACTAGATTCATCATAAAGATTCATTATCAACTAGATTAATTACCAACTAGATTCATTATCAACAAGATTCATTATCAACTAGATCAACTAGATTCATTACCAACTAGATTCATTATCAACTAGATTAATTACCAACTAGATTCATTACCAACTAGATTAATTATCAACTAGATCAACTAGATTCATTATCAACTAGATTCATTATCAACTAGATTCATTATCAACTAGATTCATTATCAACTAGATCAACTAGATTCATTATCAACTAGATTCATCATAAAGATTCATTACCATCTATATTCATTATCAACTAGATTCATTACCAACTAGATTCATTATCAACTAGATTCATTATTCTTTTTTTATTTATTTCACCTTTATTTAACCAGGTAGGCTAGTTGAGAACAAGTCCTTTATTTAACCAGGTAGGCTAGTTGAGAACAAGTCCTTTATTTAACCAGGTCGGCAAGTTGAGAACAAGTTCTCATTTACAATTGCAACCTGGCCAAGATAAAGCAAAGCAGTTCGACAACATACAACAACACAGAGTTACACATGGAGTAAAACAAACATACAGTCAATAATACAGTAGAAAAACAAGTCTATATACAATGTGAGCAAATGATGTGAGATAAGGGAGGTAAAGGCAATAAATAGGCCATGGTGGCAAAGTAAATACAATATAGCAAGTAAAACACTGGAATGGTAGATTTGTAGTGGAAGAAAGTGCAAAGTAGAAATAGAAATAATGGGGTGCAAAGGAGCAAAATAAAATAAATAAATACAGTAGGGGAAGAGGTAGTAGTTTGGGCTAAATTATAGATGGGCTATGTACAGGTGCAGTGATCTGTGAGCTGCTCTGACAGCAAAGCGTCAGGGGGCCAGAACATAATTACAAATCATTTATAGACAATAAAGCAAATAGCAAATTGACCACAAGAAGCCTAAAACATAATCACTTCAAACCTTGTTTACATTTGTATACATGGGAATACTTAGAAACCGATTTTCAAATGTAAAATCACTTGGACCTGATTTGCTGGTATTTATACAGTCTTTTATGTCCAACAATAAAAAATATGTATCATAGATACACAGAACAACCATGTACTGTCTATCACTGACCCTGGATAAGTTAGCGACTGGGCTAACACAGCTAACCTTTTTTTGGTCAATAATATGCTGTGTTTATTCAAATGTTACTGGCTTTATAATCACGAGGGATATTTAATTAGCAGGTAGATAGTTAGTTATACCTAGGTGGCAGAGGAGGCTGGTGGGAGGAGCTATAGGAGGATGGGCTCATTGTAATGGCTTCGAATGGAATTAAATGTAGAGTTATCAAACACATCAGACATATAGAAACGGTAAGTTTGATTCCATTCCATGAATTACAATGAGCTAGGTAGCTTAAAAGGTTAGCTGATTTTTCCCAAAAACGAACCTCATTGTTGCTAGCTACTTCCTGTCCCTCATGCTAGCTTTTACAGCCAAATATCATTTCAGAATTGTTTTATTTATTTATTTATTTATTTATTTATATATATCGATATGTCCAGCATTGTAGCTATTTCTCCATGTTTGCAAAATCGCTGGTGAAAACTAGTGTGCTGCAAACATTGCAAACGTTTTAGTCAGCAGTGGTTGTTTTGTTCACATTTTGTTCCTCACTGTTGCACCTCTGGAGCTTCGCCAAAGTAAAGCATTTCATTGGTTCGACAGTTGCAAGGCGTCCCTGATTTACAGCCGATTCCAACCCCTCTTTAGGTGATTTTTCTGCAAAGGAACTTCCCCGGGCTCTGCAACGAGGCTAGACTGGCAGGGACACCACGGGTGAAATACAGCCCTCGGGCTCCAGGCTACACACACACACACACGCACGCACGCACGCGCGCACACGCACACACGTACACACGCACACACACGCACACACACGCGCACACGCGCACACGCACACACACACACACGTACACACACACACACACCACATGTACACACACACACACACACACCACATGTACACACACACGCACACACACACACACACACACAGTGTAATACGGCAGGCCACCGACTGGACACAAGGACAAACTCTACTCTATTGTTCGTCCTGGGCAAGCCACACCTCAGCGTGGGGGCCACAGTCAAAGAGATTACAAGCATGACTCAATTTATATAATTGTACCAATAAATCATACATTTTATGAAAGATCTTAAGAAAACATGAAACAACACGCTTATGCATAGGATGTAGCAGAAGAAAATATGAAAACACCTGGTAAAGCCTTGTATGTCAAATTAGACGCAGAACACCTGGTAAAGCCAGGTGCCGGGACATCCTAGTGCTGAGACATCCTAGTGCTGAGACATCCTAGTGCTGAGACATCCTAGTGCTGAGACATCCTAGTCCTGAGACATCCTAGTGCTGAGACATCCTAGTGCTGAGACATCCTAGTGCTGAGACATCCTAGTGCTGAGACATCCTAGTGCTGAGACATCCTAGTGCTGAGACATCCTAGTGCTGAGACATCCTAGTCCTGAGACATCCTAGTGCCTCCTAGTGCCTCGACATCCTAGTGCCTCGACATCCTAGTGCCTCGACATCCTAGTGCCTCGACATCCTAGTGCCTCGACATCCTAGTGCCTCGACCTCCTAGTGCCTCGACCTCCTAGTGCTGAGACATCCTAGTGCTGAGACATCCTAGTGCTGAGACATCCTAGTGCTGAGACATCCTAGTGCTGAGACCTCCTAGTGCGTGCTGAGACAGTACATCCTAGTGCATTCTGGGACATGTGTTAATGAAACACTTACGGACACACATGTCTCCCCTCTCAAAGTAACCCGGGCAACACTGTGAGCGGCGACGGTACATGGTCCGGACTCCCCGCCGGTAAGCCGTCTTATAGCTGATCCTGTGGGAGAGAACGAGACACAGAGAGAAGAAGAAAGGCATTATGGGACATCGGGTTAAGAGAGTGACCCTGCTTTCTTCAAAACAGAATGAGACACAGAGGGAAGAAGACAGGCATTATGGGACATCGGGTTAAGAGAGTGACCCTGCCTTCTTCAAAACAGAATGAGACACAGGGAAGAAGACAGGCATTATAGGACATAAGATTGAGCGAGAGATGTAAAAGGAACAGAGAGAGATAGAGAGAGAGAGAGAGAGAGAGAGAGAGAGAGAGAGATGTAAAAGGAACAGAGAGAGAGAGATGTAAGAGAGAGAGAGAGAGAAAAAGCATCTTACATTGTAAAATCCATATTCACAAACAACAAGTGTGCGGTTAAAATTTGGCGAACATACATTTCTTTCCACATGGCAGTGGGGTGAGACAGGGATGCAGCTGAAGTCAAATGTTTACTGTTTGCAGATGCTCTGGTGCTTCTGTCCCCAGCCAATGAGGGCCTACAGCAGCACCTAGATCTTCTGCACAGATTCTGTCAGACCTGGGCCCTAACAGACCTGGGCCCTGACAGACCTGGGCCCTGACAGTAAATATCAGTAAGACAAAAATAATGGTGTTCCAAAAAAGGTCCAGTCGCCAGGACCACAAATACTAATTCCATCTAAACATCGTTGCCCTAAAGCACACAAAAACTATACATACCTCGGCCTAAATATCAGCACCACAGGTAACTTCCATGAAGCTATGAACGATCTGAGAGACAAGGCAAGAAGGGCCTTCTGCGCCATCAAAAGGAATAAAAATTAGGATTAGGACCAATTAGGATCTGGCTAAAAATACTTCAATCAGTTATAGAACCCATTGCCCTTTACGGTTGTGAGGTCTGGGGTCCGCTCACCAACCAAGAATTCACAAAATAACACAAACACCAAATTGAGACTCTGCATGCAGAATTCTGCAAAATATTCTCTGTGTACAACGTAGAACACCAAATAATGCATGCAGAGCAGAATTAGGCCGATACCCGCTAATGATCAAAATCCAGAAAAGAGCCGTTAAATTCTACAACCACCTAAAAGGAAGTGATTCCCAAACCTTCCATAACAAAGCCATCACCTACAGAGAGATGAACCTGGAGAAGAGTCCCCTAAGCAAGCTGGTCCTGGGGCTCTGTTCACAAACACAAACAGACCCCACAGAGCCCCGGGACAGAAACGCAATTAGACCCAATCAAATTATGAGAAAACAAAAAGATAATTATTTGACACATTCCAAAGAATTTACCAAAAAACTGAGCGAACTAGAATGCTATTTGGCCCTAAACAGAGAGTACACAGTGGCAGAATACCTGACCACTGTGACTGACCCAAACTTAAGGAAAGCTTTGACTATGTACAGACTCAGTGAGCATAGCCTTGCTATTGAGAAAGGCCGCCGTAGGCAGACCTGGCTCTCAAGAGAAGACAGGCTATGTGCAACACTGCCCACAAAATGAGGTGGAAACTGAGCTGCACTTCCTAAACCTCCTGCCAAATGTATGACCATATTAGAGACACATATTTCCCTCAGATTACACAGATCCACAAAGAATTCAAAAACTCCCATATCTATTGGGTGAAATACCACAGTGTTTCATCACAGCAGCAAGATTTGTGACCTGTTGCCACAAGAAAAGGTCAACCAGTGAAGAACAAACACCATTGTAAATACAACCCATATTTATGCTTATTTATTTTCCCTTTTATACTTTAACTATTTGTACATCGTTACAACACTGTATATAGACATAATATGACATTTGTAATGTCTCTATTCTTTTGGAACTTTTGTGAGTGTAATGTTTACTGGTATTTTTTATTGTTTATTTCACTTTGTTTACTGTTGTTGGATTCGGGCTAAACTTTGAACATGAACAATATGTGACCCGATTATCAAAATAAGATTGAGGACAGTAATATGTTGTGCATGTAAGTGTCTCATGGGGACAGTACTGTCTCTGGGTCAATGTGGGGGCAGTACTGTCTCTGGGTCAATGTGGGGACAGTACTGTCTCTGGGTCAATGTGGGGGCAGTACTATCTCTGGGTCAATGTGGGGACAGGACTGTCTCTGGGTCAATGTGGGGGACAGGACTGTGTCTGGGTTAATGGGAACAGTAATGTTGTGTACCCACCTGTGTCTGGTACATTTGAACCAGTTGAGGATGTCAGTACACCTGGTGTAGTACACCTGGTCAAAGGGGTGGGCGTAGGACTCCTGGACCGTCACAGCATAGCTACAGCAGAGGACACAAGGAACACGAATCACAATACGATTTAGAAACGGACTGTATTAACAGCTATCCTCCCCCTCTATCCTCTATCCTCCCCCTCTATCCTCCCCCTCCATCCTCCCCCTCCATCCTCCCCCTCTATCCTCTATCCTCTATCCTCCCCCTCTATACTCTATCCTCTATCCTCTATCCTCCCCCTCTATTCTCTATCCTCCCCCTCTATCCTCTATCCTCCCCCTCTATCCTCCCCCTCCATCCTCCCCCTCTATCCTCTATCCTCTATCCTCCCCCTCTATACTCTATCCTCTATCCTCTATCCTCCCCCTCTATTCTCTATCCTCCCCCTCTATCCTCTATCCTCCCCCTCTATCCTCCCCCTCTATCCTCCCCCTCTATCCTCCCCCTCTATCCGCTAACCTCCTCCTCTATCCTCTATCCTCCCCCTCTATCCTCCCCCTCTATCCTCCCCCTCTATCCTCCCCCTCTATCCTCTAACCTCCTCCTCTATTCTCTATCCTCCCCCTCTATTCTCTATCCTCCCCCTCTATTCTCTATCCTCCCCCTCTATCCTCTATCCTCCCCCTCTATCCTCTATCCTCCCCCTCTATTCTCTATCCTCTATCCTCCCCCTCTATCCTCCCCCTCTATCCTCTATCCTCTATCCTCCCCCTCTATCCTCTATCCTCTATCCTCCCCCTCTATCCTCTATCCTCCCCCTCTATCCTCTATCCTCTATCCTCCCCCTCTATCCTCTATCCTCTATCCTCCCCCTCTATCCTCTATCCTCTATCCTCCCCCTCTATCCTCTATCCTCCCCCTCTATCCTCCCCTCTATTCTCTCCCTCTATCCTCCCCCTCTATCCTCTATCCTCCCCCTCTATCCTCTATCCTCCCCCTCTATCCTCCCCCTCTATTCTCTCCCTCTATCCTCTATCCTCTATCCTCCCCCTCTATCCTCTATCCTCCCCCTCTATCCTCTATCCTCTATCCTCCCCCTCTATCCTCTATCCTCCCCCTCTATTCTCCCCCTCCATCCTCTATCCTCTATCCTCCCCCTCTATCCTCTATCCTCCCCCTCTATCCTCCCCCTCCATCCTCTATGCTCTCCCTCTATCCTCCCCCTCTATCCTCTAATCTTCCCCTCTATCCTCTAATCTTCCCCTCTATCCTCTATCCTCCCCCTCTATCCTCTAATCTCTCCCTCTATCCTCTATCCTCCCCCTCTATCCTCTCCCTCTATCCTCCCCCTCCATCCTCTATTCTCTATCCTCCCCCTCTATCCTCCCCCTCTATCCTCTCCCTCTATCCTCCCCCTCTATCCTCTAATCTCTCCCTCTATCCTCCCCCTCTATCCTCTAACCTCGCCCTCTATCCTCTAATCTCTCCCTCTATCCTCCCCCTCTATCCTCTATCCTCCCCCTCTATCCTCGAATCTCTCCCTCTATCCTCTATCCTCCCCCTCTATCCTCCCCCTCTATCCTCTATCCTCCCCCTCTATTCTCTATCCTCTATCCTCTATCCTCCCCCTCTATCCTCCCCCTCTATCCTCCCTCTCTACTCTCCATCCTCCCCCTCTAGCCTCTATCCTCCCCCTCTATCCTCCCCCTCTATTCTCCATCCTCCCCCTCTATCCTCTATCCTCCCCCTCTATCCTCCCCCTCTATCCTCCATCCTCCCCCTCTATCCTCCCCCTCTATTCTCCCCCTCTATTCTCCATCCTCCTCCTCTATCCTCCATCCTCCCCCTCTATCCTCTCCCTCTATCCTCTCCCTCTATCCTCTATCCTCCCCCTCTATCCTCCCCAACTATCCTCCCCCTCTATCCTCTATCCTCCCCCTCTATCCTCCATTCCTCCCCCTCTATCCTCCCCCTCTATCCTCCATCCTCCCCCTCTATCCTCCCCCTCTATCCTCCCCCTCTATTCTCCATCCTCCCCCTCTATCCTCTATCCTCCCCCTCTATCCTCTCTCCTCCCCCTCTATCCTCCCCCTCTATCCTCTTCCTCTATCCTCCCCCTCTACCCTCTCCCTCTATCCTCTATCCTCCCCCTCTATCCTCCCCCTCTATCCTCTATCCTCCCCTCTATCCTCTCCCTCTATCCTCTCCCTCTATCCTCTCCCTCTATCCTCCATCCTCCCCCTCTATTCTCTATCCTCCCCCTCTATCCTCTCCCTCTATCCTCTATCCTCTAATCTCTCCCTCTATCCTCTATCCTCCCCCTCTATCCTCTCCCTCTATCCTCCCCCTCCATCCTCTATTCTCTATCCTCCCCCTCTATCCTCTCCCTCTATCCTCCCCCTCTATCCTCTAATCTCTCCCTCTATCCTCCCCCTCTATCCTCTAACCTCGCCCTCTATCCTCGAATCTCTCCCTCTATCCTCTATCCTCTCCCTCTATCCTCCCCCTCTTTCCTCTATCCTCCCCCTCTATCCTCCCCCTCTATCCTCTATCCTCCCCCTCTATCCTCTATCCTCCCCCTCCATCCTCCCCCTCTATTCTCTATCCTCTATCCTCTATCCTCCCCCTCTATCCTCTATCCTCTATCCTCCCCCTCTATCCTCCCCCTCTATCCTCTATCCTCTATCCTCCCCCCTCTATCCTCTATCCTCTATCCTCACCCTCTATCCTCTATCCTCCCCCTCTATCCTCTATCCTCTATCCTCCCCCTCTATCCTCTATCCTCTATCCTCCCCCTCTATCCTCTATCCTCTATCCTCCCCCTCTATCCTCTATCCTCCCCCTCTATCCTCTATCCTCCCCCTCTATCCTCTCCCTCTATCCTCCCCCTCTATCCTCTAATCTCTCCCTCTATCCTCCCCCTCTATCCTCTAACCTCGCCCTCTATCCTCTAATCTCTCCCTCTATCCTCCCCCTCTATCCTCTATCCTCCCCCTCTATCCTCAAATCTCTCCCTCTATCCTCTATCCTCTCCCTCTATCCTCCCCCTCTTTCCTCTATCCTCCCCCTCTATCCTCCCCCTCTATCCTCTAATCTCTCCCTCTATCCTCTATCCTCCCCCTCTATCCTCTCCCTCTATCCTCCCCCTCCATCCTCTATTCTCTATCCTCCCCCTCTATCCTCTCCCTCTATCCTCCCCCTCTATCCTCTATCCTCTCCCTCTATCCTCCCCCTCTATCCTCTATCCTCCCCCTCTATCCTCCCCCTCTATCCTCTCCCTCTATCCTCTATCCTCTCCCTCTATCCTCCCCCTCTATCCTCCCCCTCTATCCTCTAATCTCTCCCTCTATCCTCTATCCTCCCCCTCTATCCTCTCCCTCTATCCTCCCCCTCCATCCTCTATTCTCTATCCTCCCCCTCTATCCTCTCCCTCTATCCTCCCCCTCTATCCTCTAATCTCTCCCTCTATCCTCCCCCTCTATCCTCTAACCTCGCCCTCTATCCTCTAATCTCTCCCTCTATCCTCCCCCTCTATCCTCTATCCTCCCCCTCTATCCTCAAATCTCTCCCTCTATCCTCTATCCTCTCCCTCTATCCTCCCCCTCTTTCCTCTATCCTCCCCCTCTATCCTCCCCCTCTATCCTCTAATCTCTCCCTCTATCCTCTATCCTCCCCCTCTATCCTCTCCCTCTATCCTCCCCCTCCATCCTCTATTCTCTATCCTCCCCCTCTATCCTCTCCCTCTATCCTCCCCCTCTATCCTCTAATCTCTCCCTCTATCCTCCCCCTCTATCCTCTAACCACGCCCTCTATCCTCTAATCTCTCCCTCTATCCTCCCCCTCTATCCTCTATCCTCCCCCTCTATCCTCGAATCTCTCCCTCTATCCTCTATCCTCTCCCTCTATCCTCCCCCTCTTTCCTCTATCCTCCCCCTCTATCCTCCCCCTCTATCCTCTATCCTCCCCCTCCATCCTCCCCTCTATTCTCTATCCTCTATCCTCTATCCTCCCCCTCTATCCTCTATCCTCTATCCTCCCCCTCTATCCTCCCCCTCTATCCTCCCTCTCTATTCTCCATCCTCCCCCTCTATCCTCTATCCTCCCCCTCTATCCTCCCCCTCTATTCTCCATCCTCCCCCTCTATCCTCTATCCTCCCCCTCTATCCTCCCCCTCTATCCTCCATCCTCCCCCTCTATCCTCCCCCTCTATTCTCCCCCTCTATTCTCCATCCTCCTCCTCTATCCTCCATCCTCCCCCTCTATCCTCTCCCTCTATCCTCCCCAACTATCCTCCCCTCTATCCTCTATCCTCCCCCTCTATCCTCCATTCCTCCCCCTCTATCCTCCCCCTCTATCCTCCATCCTCCACCTCTATCCTCCCCCTCTATCCTCTATCCTCTCCCTCTATCCTCCCCCTCTATCCTCCCCCTCTATTCTCCATCCTCCCCCTCTATCCTCTATCCTCCCCCTCTATCCTCTCTCCTCCCCCTCTATCCTCCCCCTATATCCTCTTCCTCTATCCTCCCCCTCTATCCTCTCCCTCTATCCTCTATCCTCCCCCTCTATCCTCCCCCTCTATCCTCTATCCTCCCCTCTATCCTCTCCCTCTATCCTCTCCCTCTATCCTCTCCCTCTATCCTCTCCCTCTATCCTCCATCCTCCCCCTCTATTCTCTATCCTCCCCCTCTATCCTCTCCCTCTATCCTCAAATCTCCCCCTCTATTCTCTCCCTCTATCGTCTCCCTCTATCCTCTATCCTCTCCCTCTATCCTCTCCCTCTATCCTCCCCCGCTATCCTCTATCCTCCCCCTCTATTCTCTATCCTCCCCCTCTATCATCCCCCTCTATCCTCTCCCTCTATCCTCTATCCTCCCCCTCTATTCTCTCCCTCTATCCTCTATCTTCCCCCTCTATCCTCTCCCTCTATCCTCTATCCTCCCCCTCTATCTCCCCCTCTATTCTCTCCCTCTATCCTCTATCTTCCCCCTCTATCCTCTCCCTCTATCCTCTATCCTCCCCCTCTATATTCTATCCTCCCCCTCTATTCTCTATCCTCCCCCTCTATCCTCCCCCTCTATCCTCTACCCTCCCCCTCTATCCTCCCCCTTTATCCTCCCCCTCTATCCTCTATCCTCCCCCTCCATCCTCTATCCTCCCCCTCCATCCTCCCCCTCTATCCTCTCCCTCTATCCTCCCCCTCTATACTCTATCCTCCCCCTCTATTCTCTATCCTCCCCCTCTATCCTCCCCCTCTATCCTCTATCCTCCCCCTCCATCCTCTATCCTCCCCCTCCATTCTCTCCCTCTATCCTCCCCCTCCATCCTCCCCCTCTATTCTCTATCCTCTATCCTCTATCCTCTATCCTCCCCCTCTATCCTCTATCCTCTATCCTCCCCTCTATCCTCCCCCTCTATCCTCCCCCTCTATTCTCCATCCTCCCCCTCTATCCTCTATCCTCCCCCTCTATCCTCCCCCTCTATCCTCCATCCTCCCCCTCTATCCTCCCCCTCTATTCTCCCCCTCTATTCTCCATCCTCCTCCTCTATCCTCCATCCTCCCCCTCTATCCTCTCCCTCTATCCTCTCCCTCTATCCTCTATCCTCCCCCTCTATCCTCCCCAACTATCCTCCCCCTCTATCCTCTATCCTCCCCCTCTATCCTCCATTCCTCCCCCTCTATCCACCCCCTCTATCCTCCATCCTCCACCTCTATCCTCCCCCTCTATCCTCTATCCTCTCCCTCTATCCTCCCCCTCTATCCTCCCCCTCCATCCTCCCCCTCTATCCTCCCCCTCTATCCTCCATCCTCCCCCTCTATCCTCCCCCTCTATCCTCCCCCTCTATTCTCCATCCTCCCCCTCTATCCTCTATCCTCCCCCTCTATCCTCTCTCCTCCCCCTCTATCCTCCCCCTCTATCCTCCCCCTCTATCCTCTTCCTCTATCCTCCCCCTCTATCCTCCCCCTCTATCCTCTATCCTCCCCCTCTATCCTCACCCTCTATCCTCTATCCTCCCCTCTATCCTCTCCCTCTATCCTCTCCCTCTATCCTCCATCCTCCCCCTCTATTCTCTATCCTCCCCCTCTATCCTCTCCCTCTATCCTCTATCCTCTAATCTCTCCCTCTATCCTCTATCCTCCCCCTCTATCCTCTCCCTCTATCCTCCCCCTCCATCCTCTATTCTCTATCCTCCCCCTCTATCCTCTCCCTCTATCCTCCCCCTCCATCCTCTATTCTCTATCCTCCCCCTCTATCCTCTCCCTCTATCCTCCCCCTCTATCCTCTAATCTCTCCCTCTATCCTCCCCCTCTATCCTCTAACCTCGCCCTCTATCCTCGAATCTCTCCCTCTATCCTCTATCCTCTCCCTCTATCCTCCCCCTCTGTCCTCTGTCCTCCCCCTCTATCCTCCCCCTCTATCCTCTATCCTCCCCCTCTATCCTCTATCCTCCCCCTCCATCCTCCCCCTCTATTCTCTATCCTCTATCCTCTATCCTCCCCCTCTATCCTCTATCCTCTATCCTCCCCCTCTATCCTCCCCCTCTATCCTCTATCCTCTATCCTCCCCCTCTATCCTCTATCCTCTATCCTCCCCCTCTATCCTCTATCCTCCCCCTCTATCCTCTATCCTCTATCCTCCCCCTCTATCCTCTATCCTCTATCCTCCCCCTCTATCCACTATCCTCTATCCTCCCCCTCTATCCTCTATCCTCCCCCTCTATCCTCTATCCTCCCCCTCTATCCTCCCCTCTATTCTCTCCCTCTATCCTCCCCCTCTATCCTCTATCCTCTATCCTCTATCCTCCCCCTCTATCCTCCCCCTCTATCCTCTATCCTCCCCCTCTATCCTCTATCCTCCCCCTCTATCCTCTATCCTCCCCCTCTATCCTCTATCCTCTATCCTCTATCCTCCCCCTCTATCCTCTATCCTCTATCCTCCCCCTCTATTCTCTATCCTCCCCCTCTATCCTCCCCCTCTATTCTCCATCCTCCCCCTCTATCCTCTATCCTCCCCCTCTATCCTCTATCCTCCCCCTCTATTCTCCCCCTCCATCCTCTATCCTCTATCCTCCCCCTCTATCCTCTATCCTCCCCCTCTATCCTCCCCCTCCATCCTCTATGCTCTCCCTCTATCCTCTAATCTTCCCCTCTATCCTCTAATCTTCCCCTCTATCCTCTATCCTCCCCCTCTATCCTCTATCCTCCCCTCTATCCTCTATCCTCTATCCTCCCCCTCTATCCTCTATCCTCTCCCTCTATCCTCCCCCTCTATCCTCTATCCTCCCCCTCTATCCTCCCCCTCTATCCTCTCCCTCTATCCTCTATCCTCTCCCTCTATCCTCCCCCTCTATCCTCCCCCTCTATCCTCTAATCTCTCCCTCTATCCTCTATCCTCCCCCTCTATCCTCTCCCTCTATCCTCCCCCTCTATCCTCTATTCTCTATCCTCCCCCTCTATCCTCTATCCTCCCCCTCTATCCTCACCCTCTATCCTCTATCCTCCCCTCTATCCTCTCCCTCTATCCTCTCCCTCTATCCTCCATCCTCCCTCTCTATTCTCTATCCTCCCCCTCTATCCTCTCCCTCTATCCTCTATCCTCTAATCTCTCCCTCTATCCTCTATCCTCCCCCTCTATCCTCTCCCTCTATCCTCCCCCTCTATCCTCTCCCTCTATCCTCCCCCTCCATCCTCTATTCTCTATCCTCCCCCTCTATCCTCTCCCTCTATCCTCCCCCTCCATCCTCTATTCTCTATCCTCCCCCTCTATCCTCTCCCTCTATCCTCCCCCTCTATCCTCTAATCTCTCCCTCTATCCTCCCCCTCTATCCTCTAACCTCGCCCTCTATCCTCGAATCTCTCCCTCTATCCTCTATCCTCTCCCTCTATCCTCCCCCTCTGTCCTCTGTCCTCCCCCTCTATCCTCCCCCTCTATCCTCTATCCTCCCCCTCTATCCTCTATCCTCCCCCTCCATCCTCCCCCTCTATTCTCTATCCTCTATCCTCTATCCTCCCCCTCTATCCTCTATCCTCTATCCTCCCCCTCTATCCTCCCCCTCTATCCTCTATCCTCTATCCTCCCCCTCTATCCTCTATCCTCTATCCTCCCCCTCTATCCTCTATCCTCCCCCTCTATCCTCTATCCTCTATCCTCCCCCTCTATCCTCTATCCTCTATCCTCCCCCTCTATCCACTATCCTCTATCCTCCCCCTCTATCCTCTATCCTCCCCCTCTATCCTCTATCCTCCCCCTCTATCCTCTATCCTCTATCCTCCCCCTCTATCCTCTATCCTCTATCCTCCCCTCTATCCTCTATCCTCCCCTCTATCCTCTATCCTCCCCCTCTATCCTCCCCTCTATTCTCTCCCTCTATCCTCCCCCTCTATCCTCTATCCTCTATCCTCTATCCTCCCCCTCTATCCTCTATCCTCCCCCTCTATCCTCTATCCTCCCCCTCTATCCTCCCCTCTATTCTCTCCCTCTATCCTCCCCCTCTATCCTCCCCCTCTATCCTCTATCCTCCCCCTCTATCCTCTATCCTCCCCCTCTATCCTCTATCCTCCCCCTCTATCCTCTATCCTCTATCCTCTATCCTCCCCCTCTATCCTCTATCCTCTATCCTCCCCCTCTATTCTCTATCCTCCCCTCTATCCTCCCCCTCTATCTCCATCCTCCCCTCTATCCTCTATCCTCCCCCTCTATCCTCTATCCTCCCCCTCTATTCTCCCCCTCCATCCTCTATCCTCTATCCTCCCCCTCTATCCTCTATCCTCCCCCTCTATCCTCCCCCTCCATCCTCTATGCTCTCCCTCTATCCTCTAATCTTCCCCTCTATCCTCTAATCTCCCCTCTATCCTCTATCCTCCCCCTCTATCCTCTATCCTCCCCTCTATCCTCTATCCTCTATCCTCCCCCTCTATCCTCTATCCTCTCCCTCTATCCTCCCCCTCTATCCTCTATCCTCCCCCTCTATCCTCCCCCTCTATCCTCTCCCTCTATCCTCTATCCTCTCCCTCTATCCTCCCCCTCTATCCTCCCCCTCTATCCTCTAATCTCTCCCTCTATCCTCTATCCTCCCCCTCTATCCTCTCCCTCTATCCTCCCCCTCTATCCTCTATTCTCTATCCTCCCCCTCTATCCTCTATCCTCCCCCTCTATCCTCTATCCTCCCCCTCTATTCTCCCCCTCCATCCTCTATCCTCTATCCTCCCCCTCTATCCTCTAATCCTCCCCCTCTATCCTCCCCCTCCATCCTCTATCCTCTCCCTCTATCCTCTAATCTCCCCTCTATCCTCTAATCTTCCCCTCTATCCTCTATCCTCCCCCTCTATCCTCTATCCTCCCCCTCTATCATCTATCCTCCCCCTCTATCCTCCCCCTCTATCCTCTATCCTCCCCCTCTATCCTCCCCCTCTATCCTCTCCCTCTATCCTCTATCCTCTCCCTCTATCCTCCCCCTCTATCCTCCCCCTCTATCCTCTAATCTCTCCCTCTATCCTCTATCCTCCCCCTCTATCCTCTCCCTCTATCCTCCCCCTCCATCCTCTATTCTCTATCCTCCCCCTCTATCCTCTCCCTCTATCCTCCCCCTCTATCCTCTAATCTCTCCCTCTATCCTCCCCCTCTATCCTCTAACCTCGCCCTCTATCCTCTAATCTCTCCCTCTATCCTCCCCCTCTATCCTCTATCCTCCCCCTCTATCCTCAAATCTCTCCCTCTATCCTCTATCCTCTCCCTCTATCCTCCTCCTCTTTCCTCTATCCTCCCCCTCTATCCTCCCCCTCTATCCTCTAATCTCTCCCTCTATCCTCTATCCTCCCCCTCTATCCTCTCCCTCTATCCTCCCCCTCCATCCTCTATTCTCTATCCTCCCCCTCTATCCTCTCCCTCTATCCTCCCCCTCTATCCTCTAATCTCTCCCTCTATCCTCCCCCTCTATCCTCTAACCTCGCCCTCTATCCTCTAATCTCTCCCTCTATCCTCCCCCTCTATCCTCTATCCTCCCCCTCTATCCTCGAATCTCTCCCTCTATCCTCTATCCTCTCCCTCTATCCTCCCCCTCTTTCCTCTATCCTCCCCCTCTATCCTCCCCCTCTATCCTCTATCCTCCCCCTCTATCCTCCCCCTCTATCCTCTATCCTCTATCCTCCCCCTCTATCCTCCCCCTCTATTCTCCCCCTCTATTCTCCATCCTCCTCCTCTATCCTCCAGCCTCCCCCTCTATCCTCTCCCTCTATCCTCTCCCTCTATCCTCTATCCTCCCCCTCTATCCTCCCCAACTATCCTCCCCCTCTATCCTCTATCCTCCCCCTCTATCCTCCATTCCTCCCCCTCTATCCTCCCCCTCTATCCTCTATCCTCTCCCTCTATCCTCCCCCTCTATCCTCCCCCTCTATTCTCCATCCTCCCCCTCTATCCTCTATCCTCCCCCTCTATCCTCTCTCCTCCCCCTCTATCCTCCCCCTCTATCCTCTTCCTCTATCCTCCCCCTCTATCCTCTCCCTCTATCCTCTATCCTCCCCCTCTATCCTCTATCCTCCCCTCTATCGTCTCCCTCTATCCTCTCCCTCTATCCTCTCCCTCTATCCTCTCCCTCTATCCTCCATCCTCCCCCTCTATTCTCTATCCTCCCCCTCTATCCTCTCCCTCTATCCTCAAATCTCCCCCTCTATTCTCTCCCTCTATCGTCTCCCTCTATCCTCTATCCTCTCCCTCTATCCTCTCCCTCTATCCTCCCCCGCTATCCTCTATCCTCCCCCTCTATTCTCTATCCTCCCCCTCTATCATCCCCCTCTATCCTCTCCCTCTATCCTCTATCCTCCCCCTCTATTCTCTCCCTCTATCCTCTCCTCTCTATCCTCTATCTTCCCCCTCTATCCTCTCCCTCTATCCTCTATCCTCCCCCTCTATCCTCTCCCTCTATCCTCTATCCTCCCCCTCTATTCTCTATCTCCCCCTCTATTCTCTATCCTCTCCCTCCTCTCCCCCTCTATCCTCTATCCTCCCCCTCTATTCTCTATCCTCCCCCTCTATCCTCCCCCTCTATCCTCTATCCTCCCCCTCTATCCTCCCCCTTTATCCTCCCCCTCTATCCTCTATCCTCCCCCTCCATCCTCTATCCTCCCCCTCCATCCTCCCCCTCTATCCTCTCCCTCTATCCTCCCCCTCTATACTCTATCCTCCCCCCTCTATCCTCCCCCTCTATCCTCTATCCTCCCCCTCCATCCTCTATCCTCCCCCTCCATTCTCTCCCTCTATCCTCCCCCTCTATCCTCCCCCTCTATCCTCTATCCTCCCCCTCTATCCTCTATCCTCCCCCTCTATTCTCTATCCTCCCCCTCTATCCTCTATCCTCCCCCTCTATTCTCTATCCTCCCCCTCTATCCTCCCCTCTATCCTCTATCCTCCCCCTCTATCCTCTATCCTCTATCCTCCCCCTCTATCCTCGAATCTCTCCCTCTATCCTCTATCCTCTCCCTCTATCCTCCCCCTCTTTCCTCTATCCTCCCCCTCTATCCTCTCCCTCTATCCTCTATCCTCCCCCTCTATCCTCCCCCTCTATCCTCTATCCTCCCCTCTATCCTCTCCCTCTATCCTCTCCCTCTATCCTCTCCCTCTATCCTCCATCCTCCCCCTCTATTCTCTATCCTCCCCCTCTATCCTCTCCCTCTATCCTCAAATCTCCCCCTCTATTCTCTCCTTTCTATCGTCTCCCTCTATCCTCTATCCTCTCCCTCTATCCTCTCCCTCTATCCTCCCCCTCTATTCTCTATCCTCCCCCTCTATTCTCTCCCTCTATCGTCTCCCTCTATCCTCTATCCTCCCCCTCTATCTCCCCCTCTATTCTCTATCCTCTCCCTCTATCCTCCCCCTCTATCCTCTATCCTCCCCCTCTATTCTCTATCCTCCCCCTCTATCCTCCCCCTCTATCCTCTACCCTCCCCCTCTATCCTCCCCCTTTATCCTCCCCCTCTATCCTCTATCCTCCCCCTCCATCCTCTATCCTCCCCCCTCCATCCTCCCCCTCTATCCTCGTCCCTCTATCCTCCCCCTCTATACTCTATCCTCCCCCTCTATTCTCTATCCTCCCCCTCTATCCTCCCCCTCTATCCTCTATCCTCCCCCTCCATCCCTCTATCCTCCCCCTCCATTCTCTCCCTCTATCCTCCCCCTCCATCCTCCCCCTCTATTCTCTATCCTCTATCCTCTATCCTCCCCCTCTATCTCTCTATCCTCTATCCTCCCCCTCTATCCTCCCCCTCTATCCTCCCCCTCTATTCTCCATCCTCCCCCTCTATCCTCTATCCTCCCCCTCTATCCTCCCCCTCTATCCTCCATCCTCCCCCTCTATCCTCCCCCTCTATTCTCCCCCTCTATTCTCCATCCTCCTCCTCTATCCTCCATCCTCCCCCTCTATCCTCTCCCTCTATCCTCTATCCTCCCCCTCTATCCTCCCCAACTATCCTCCCCCTCTATCCTCTATCCTCCCCCTCTATCCTCCATTCCCTCCCCTCTATCCTCCCCCTCTATCCTCCATCCTCCACCTCTATCCTCCCCCTCTATCCTCTATCCTCTCCCTCTATCCTCCCCCTCTATCCTCCCCCCTCCATCCTCCCCCTCTATCCTCCCCCTCTATCCTCCATCCTCCCCCTCTATCCTCTATCCTCCCCCTCTATCCTCTCTCCTCCACCTCTATCCTCCCCCTCTATCCTCCCCCTCTATCCTCTTCCTCTATCCTCCCCCTCTATCCTCTCCCTCTATCCTCTATCCTCCCCCTCTATCCTCCCCCTCTATCCTCTATCCTCCCCTCTATCCTCTCCCTCTATCCTCTCCCTCTATCCTCCATCCTCCCCCTCTATTCTCTATCCTCCCCCTCTATCCTCTCCCTCTATCCTCTATCCTCTAATCTCTCCCTCTATCCTCTATCCTCCCCCTCTATCCTCTCCCTCTATCCTCCCCCTCCATCCTCTATTCTCTATCCTCCCCCTCTATCCTCTCCCTCTATCCTCCCCCTCCATCCTCTATTCTCTATCCTCCCCCTCTATCCTCTCCCTCTATCCTCCCCCTCTATCCTCTAATCTCTCCCTCTATCCTCCCCCTCTATCCTCTAACCTCGCCCTCTATCCTCGAATCTCTCCCTCTATCCTCTATCCTCTCCCTCTATCCTCCCCCTCTTTCCTCTGTCCTCCCCCTCTATCCTCCCCCTCTATCCTCTATCCTCCCCCTCTATCCTCTATCCTCCCCCTCCATCCTCCCCCTCTATTCTCTATCCTCTATCCTCTATCCTCCCCCTCTATCCTCTATCCTCTATCCTCCCCCTCTATCCTCCCCCTCTATCCTCTATCCTCTATCCTCCCCCTCTATCCTCTATCCTCTATCCTCCCCCTCTATCCTCTATCCTCTATCCTCCCCCTCTATCCTCTATCCTCTATCCTCCCCCTCTATCCTCTATCCTCTATCCTCCCCCTCTATCCTCTATCCTCCCCCTCTATCCTCTATCCTCCCCCTCTATCCTCCCCTCTATTCTCTCCCTCTATCCTCCCCCTCTATCCTCTATCCTCTATCCTCTATCCTCCCCCTCTATCCTCCCCCTCTATCCTCTATCCTCCCCCTCTATCCTCTATCCTCCCCCCTCTATCCTCTATCCTCCCCCTCTATCCTCTATCCTCTATCCTCTATCCTCCCCCTCTATCCTCTATCCTCTATCCTCCCCCTCTATTCTCTATCCTCCCCCTCTATCCTCCCCCTCTATTCTCCATCCTCCCCCTCTATCCTCTATCCTCCCCCTTTATCCTCTATCCTCCCCCTCTATTCTCCCCCTCCATCCTCTATCCTCTATCCTCCCCCTCTATCCTCTATCCTCCCCCTCTATCCTCCCCCTCCATCCTCTATGCTCTCCCTCTATCCTCTAATCTTCCCCTCTATCCTCTAATCTTCCCCTCTATCCTCTATCCTCCCCCTCTATCCTCTATCCCTCCCCTCTATCCTCTATCCTCTATCCTCCCCCTCTATCCTCTATCCTCTCCCTCTATCCTCCCCCTCTATCCTCTATCCTCCCCCTCTATCCTCCCCCTCTATCCTCTCCCCTCTATCCTCTATCCTCTCCCTCTATCCTCCCCCCTCTATCCTCCCCCTCTATCCTCTAATCTCTCCCTCTATCCTCTATCCCTCCCCCTCTATCCTCTCCCTCTATCCTCCCCCTCCATCCTCTATTCTCTATCCTCCCCCTCTATCCTCTCCCTCTATCCTCCCCCTCTATCCTCTAATCTCTCCCTCTATCCTCCCCCTCTATCCTCTAACCTCGCCCTCTATCCTCTAATCTCTCCCTCTATCCTCCCCCTCTATCCTCTATCCTCCCCCTCTATCCTCAAATCTCTCCCTCTATCCTCTATCCTCTCCCTCTATCCTCCCCCTCTTTCCTCTATCCTCCCCCTCTATCCTCCCCCTCTATCCTCTTATCTCTCCCTCTATCCTCTATCCTCCCCCTCTATCCTCTCCCTCTATCCTCCCCCCTCCATCCTCTATTCTCTATCCTCCCCCTCTATCCTCTCCCTCTATCCTCCCCCTCTATCCTCTAATCTCTCCCTCTATCCTCCCCCTCTATCCTCTATCCTCCCCCTCTATCCTCAAATCTCTCCCTCTATCCTCTATCCTCTCCCTCTATCCTCCCCCTCTTTCCTCTATCCTCCCCCTCTATCCTCCCCCTCTATCCTCTAATCTCTCCCTCTATCCTCTATCCTCCCCCTCTATCCTCTCCCTCTATCCTCCCCCTCCATCCTCTATTCTCTATCCTCCCCCTCTATCCTCTCCCTCTATCCTCCCCCTCTATCCTCTAATCTCTCCCTCTATCCTCCCCCTCTATCCTCTAACCTCGCCCTCTATCCTCTAATCTCTCCCTCTATCCTCCCCCTCTATCCTCTATCCTCCCCCTCTATCCTCGAATCCTTCCTCTATCCTCTATCCTCTCCCTCTATCCTCCCCCTCTTTCCTCTATCCTCCCCCTCTATCCTCCCCCTCTATCCTCTATCCTCCCCCTCCATCCTCCCCCTCTATTCTCTATCCTCTATCCTCTATCCTCCCCCTCTATCCTCTATCCTCTATCCTCCCCCTCTATCCTCCCCCTCTATCCTCCCTCTCTATTCTCCATCCTCCCCATCTCTCCTCTATCCTCCCCCTCTATCCTCCCCCTCTATTCTCCATCCTCCCCCTCTATCCTCTATCCTCTCCCTCTATCCTCCCCCTCTATCCTCCATCCTCCCCCTCTATCCTCCCCCTCTATTCTCCCCCTCTATTCTCCATCCTCCTCCTCTATCCTCCATCCTCCCCCTCTATCCTCTCCCTCTATCCTCTCCCTCTATCCTCTATCCTCCCCCTCTATCCTCCCCAACTATCCTCCCCCTCTATCCTCTATCCTCCCCCTCTATCCTCCATTCCTCCCCCTCTATCCTTCCCCCTCTATCCTCCATCCTCCACCTCTATCCTCCCCCTCTATCCTCTATCCTCTCCCTCTATCCTCCCCCTCTATCCTCCCCCTCTATTCTCCATCCTCCCCCTCTATCCTCTATCCTCCCCCTCTATCCTCTCTCCTCCCCTTCTATCCTCCCCCTCTATCCTCTTCCTCTATCCTCCCCCTCTATCCTCTCCCTCTATCCTCTATCCTCCCCCTCTATCCTCCCCCTCTATCCTCTATCCTCCCCTCTATCCTCTCCCTCTATCCTCTCCCTCTATCCTCTCCCTCTATCCTCCATCCTCCCCCTCTATTCTCTATCCTCCCCCTCTATCCTCTCCCTCTATCCTCAAATCTCCCCCTCTATTCTCTCCCTCTATCGTCTCCCTCTATCCTCTATCCTCTCCCTCTATCCTCTCCCTCTATCCTCTCCCTCTATCCTCTATCCTCCCCCTCTATTCTCTCCCTCTATCCTCTCCCTCTATCCTCCATCCTCCCCCTCTATCCTCTATCTTCCCCCTCTATCCTCTCCCTCTATCCTCTATCCTCCCCCTCTATCCTCTCCCTCTATCCTCTATCCTCCCCCTCTATTCTCTATCTCCCCCTCTATTCTCTATCCTCTCCCTCTATCCTCCCCCTCTATCCTCTATCCTCCCCCTCTATTCTCTATCCTCCCCCTCTATCCTCCCCCTCTATCCTCTATCCTCCCCCTCTATCCTCCCCTTTATCCTCCCCCTCTATCCTCTATCCTCCCCCTCCATCCTCTATCCTCCCCCTCCATCCTCCCCCTCTATCCTCTCCCTCTATCCTCCCCCTCTATACTCTATCCTCCCCCTCTATTCTCTATACCCCCCTCTATCCTCCCCCTCTATCCTCTATCCTCCCCCTCCATCCTCTATCCTCCCCCTCCATTCTCTCCCTCTATCCTCCCCCTCTATCCTCCCCCTCTATCCTCTATCCTCCCCCTCTATCCTCTATCCTCCCACTCTATTCTCTATCCTCCCCCTCTATCCTCTATCCTCCCCCTCTATTCTCTATCCTCCCCCTCTATCCTCCCCTCTATCCTCTATCCTCCCCCTCTATCCTCTATCCTCTATCCTCCCCCTCTGTACTCCCCCTCTATCCTCCCTCTCTATTCTCCATCCTCCCCCTCTATCCTCTATCCTCCCCCTCTATCCTCCCCCTCTATTCTCCATCCTCCCCCTCTATCCTCTATCCTCCCCCTCTATCCTCCCCCTCTATCCTCCATCCTCCCCCTCTATCCTCCCCCTCTATTCTCCCCCTCTATTCTCCATCCTCCTCCTCTATCCTCCATCCTCCCCCTCTATCCTCTCCCTCTATCCTCTCCCTCTATCCTCTATCCTCCCCCTCTATCCTCCCCAACTATCCTCCCCCTCTATCCTCTATCCTCCCCCTCTATCCTCCATTCCTCCCCCTCTATCCTCCCCCTCTATCCTCCCCCTCTATCCTCCATCCTCCACCTCTATCCTCCCCCTCTATCCACTATCCTCTCCATCTATCCTCCCCCTCTATCCTCCCCCTCCATCCTCCCCCTCCATCCTCCCCCTCTATCCTCCCCCTCCATCCTCCCCCTCTATCCTCCCCCTCTATCCTCCACCTCTATTCTCCATCCTCCACCTCTATCCTCTATCCTCCCCCTCTATCCTCTCTCCTCCCCCTCTATCCTCCCCCTCTATCCTCTTCCTCTATCCTCCCCCTCTATCCTCTCCCTCTATCCTCTATCCTCCCCCTCTATCCTCCCCCTCTATCCTCTATCCTCCCCTCTATCCTCTCCCTCTATCCTCTCCTCTATCCTCTCCCTCTATCCTCCATCCTCCCCCTCTATTCTCTATCCTCCCCCTCTATCCTCTCCCTCTATCCTCTATCCTCCCCCTCTATTCTCTCCCTCTATCCTCTCCCTCTATCCTCTATCTTCCCCCTCTATCCTCTCCCTCTATCCTCTATCCTCCCCCTCTATCCTCACCCTCTATCCTCCCCCTCTATTCTCTATCTCCTCCTCTATTCTCTATCCTCTCCCTCTATCCTCCCCCTCTATCCTCTATCCTCCCCCTCTATTCTCTATCCTCCCCCTCTATCCTCTCCCTCTATCCTCTATCCTCCCCCTCTATCCTCCCCCTCTATCCTCTATCCTCCCCCTCTATCCTCCCCCTTTATCCTCCCCCTCTATCCTCTATCCTCCCCCTCCATCCTCTATCCTCCCCCTCCATCCTCCCCCTCTATCCTCTCCCTCTATCCTCCCCCTCTATACTCTATCCTCCCCCTCTATTCTCTATCCTCCCCCTCTATCCTCCCCCTCTATCCTCTATCCTCCCCCTCCATCCTCTATCCTCCCCCTCTATCCTCTCCCTCTATCCTCCCCCTCTATCCTCCCCCTCTATCCTCTATCCTCCCCCTCTATCCTCTATCCTCCCCCTCTATTCTCTATCCTCCCCCTCTATCCTCTATCCTCCCCCTCTATTCTCTATCCTCCCCCTCTATCCTCCCCTCTATCCTCTATCCTCCCCCTCTATCCTCTATCCTCCCCCTCCATCCTCTATCCTCCCCCTCTATCCTCCCCCTCTATTCTCCATCCTCCCCCTCTATCCTCTATCCTCTCCCTCTATTCTCTATCCTCTCCCTCTATCCTCCCCCTCTATCCTCCATCCTCCCCCTCTATCCTCCATCCTCCCCCTCTATCCTCCCCCTCTATTCTCCAATCTCCCCCTCTATCCTCTATCCTCCCCCTCTATCTTCTCTCCTCCCCCTCTATCCTCTCGCTCTATCCTCCCCCTCTATCCTCCCCTCTATCCTCTATCCTCCCCTCTATCCTCTCCCTCTATCCTCTCCCTCTATCCTCCATCCTCTCCCTCTATCCTCTATCCACCCCCTCTATTCTCTATCTCCCCCTCTATTCTCTATCCTCTCCCGCTATCCTCCCCCTCTATCCTCTATCCTCCCCCTCTATTCTCTATCCTCCCCCTCTACCCTCCCCCTCTATCCTCTATCCTCCCCCTCTATCCTCCCCCTTTATCCTCCCCCTCTATCCTCTATCCTCCCCCTCCATCCTCTATCCTCCCCCTCCATCCTCCCCCTCTATCCTCTCCCTCTATCCTCCCCGTCTATACTCTATCCTCCCCCTCTATTCTCTATCCTCCCCCTCTATCCTCCCCCTCTATCCTCTATCCTCCCCCTCTATCCTCTATCCTCCCCCTCTATTCTCTATCCTCCCCCTCTATCCTCCCCCTCTATTCTCTATCCTCCCCCTCTATCCTCTATCCTCCCCCTCTATTCTCTATCCTCCCCTCTATCCTCTATCCTCCCCCTCTATCCTCTATCCTCCCCCTCTATTCTCTATCCTCCCCCTCTACCCTCCCCCTCTATCCTCTATCCTCCCCCTCTATCCTCCCCCTTTATCCTCCCCCTCTATCCTCTATCCTCCCCCTCCATCCTCTATCCTCCCCCTCCATCCTCCCCCTCTATCCTCTCCCTCTATCCTCCCCGTCTATACTCTATCCTCCCCCTCTATTCTCTATCCTCCCCCTCTATCCTCCCCCTCTATCCTCTATCCTCCCCCTCTATCCTCTATCCTCCCCCTCTATTCTCTATCCTCCCCCTCTATCCTCCCCCTCTATTCTCTATCCTCCCCCTCTATCCTCTATCCTCCCCCTCTATTCTCTATCCTCCCCTCTATCCTCTATCCTCCCCCTCTATCCTCTATCCTCCCCCTCCATCCTCTATCCTCCCCCTCTATCCTCCCCCTCTATTGTCCATCCTCCCCCTCTATCCTCTATCCTCCCCCTCTATTCTCTATCCTCTCCCTCTATCCTCCCCCTCTATTCTCTATCCTCTCCCTCTATCCTCCCCCTCTATCCTCCATCCTCCCCCTCTATCCTCCATCCTCCCCCTCTATCCTCCCCCTCTATCCTCTATCCTCCCCCTCTATCCTCTCTCCTCCCCCTCTATCCTCTCCCTCTATCCTCCCCCTCTATCCTCCCCCTCTATCCTCTATCCTCCCCTCTATCCTCTCCCTCTATCCTCTCCCTCTATCCTCCATCCTCCCCCTCTATTCTCTATCCTCCCCCTCTATCCTCTCCCTCTATCCTCTATCCTCCCCCTCTATTCTCTCCCTCTATCCTCTATCCTCTCCCTCTATCCTCTCCCTCTATCCTCTATCCTCCCCCTCTATCCTCTATCCTCCCCCTCTATCCTCTATCCTCCCCCTCTATCCTCTATCCTCCCCCTCTATCCTCTATCCTCCCCCTCTATTCTCTATTCTCCCCCTCTATCCTCCCCCTCTAGCCTCTCCCTCTATCCTCTATCCTCCCCTCTATTCTCTCCCTCTATCCTCTCCCTCTATCCTCTATCTTCCCCCTCTATCCTCTCCCTCTATCCTCTATCCTCCCCCTCTATCCTCTCCCTCTATCCTCTATCCTCCCCCTCTATTCTCTATCCTCCCCCTCTATTCTCTATCCTCTCCCTCTATCCTCCCCCTCTATTCTCTATCCTCTCCCTCTATCCTCCCCCTCTATTCTCTATCCTCTCCCTCTATCCTCCCCCTCTATCCTCCATCCTCCCCCTCTATCCTCCATCCTCCCCCTCTATCCTCCCCCTCTATCCTCTATCCTCCCCCTCTATCCTCTCTCATCCCCCTCTATCCTCTCCCTCTATCCTCCCCCTCTATCCTCCCCCTCTATCCTCTATCCTCCCCTCTATCCTCTCCCTCTATCCTCTCCCTCTATCCTCCATCCTCCCCCTCTATTCTCTATCCTCCCCCTCTATCCTCTCCCTCTATCCTCTATCCTCCCCCTCTATTCTCTCCCTCTATCCTCTATCCTCTCCCTCTATCCTCTCCCTCTATCCTCTATCCTCCCCCTCTATCCTCTATCCTCCCCCTCTATCCTCTATCCTCCCCCTCTATCCTCTATCCTCCCCCTCTATCCTCTATCCTCCCCCTCTATTCTCTATTCTCCCCCTCTATCCTCCCCCTCTAGCCTCTCCCTCTATCCTCTATCCTCCCCTCTATTCTCTCCCTCTATCCTCTCCCTCTATCCTCTATCTTCCCCCTCTATCCTCTCCCTCTATCCTCTATCCTCCCCCTCTATCCTCCCCCTCTATCCTCTATCCTCCCCCTCTATCCTCTATCCTCCCCCTCTATTCTCTATCCTCCCCCTCTATCCTCCCCCTCTATCCTCTATCCTCTATCCTCCCCCTCCATCCTCTATCCTCCCCCTCCATCCATCCACCCACTCTAACCTCTCCCTCTATCCTCCCCCTCTATCCTCTATCCTCCCCCTCTATCCTCTATCCTCCCCCTCTATCCTCCCCCTCTATCCTCTATCCTCCCCCTCCATCCTCTATCCTCCCCATCTCTATCCTCCCCCTCTATCCTCCCCCTCTATCCTCTATCCTCCCCCTCTAGCCTCTATCCTCCCCCTCTATCCTCTATCCTCCCCCTCTATCCTCCCCCTCTATCCTCCCCCTCTATCCTCTATCCTCCCCCTCTATTCTCTATCCTCTCCCTCTATTCTCTATCCTCTCCCTCTATCCTCCCCCTCTATCCTCCCCCTCTATCCTCTAACCTCCTCCTCTATTCTCTATCCTCCCCCTCCCTCCTCCCCCTCTATCCTCTCCCTCTATCCTCTATCCTCCCCCTCTATTCTCTATCCTCCCCCTCTATCCTCCCCCTCTATCCTCTATCCTCCCCCTCTATTCTCTATCCTCCCCCTCTATCCTCTATCCTCCCCCTCTATTCTCTATCCTCCCCCTCTCTCCTCTCCCTCTCTCCTCCCCCTCTATCCTCCCCCTCTATCCTCTATCCTCTCCCTCTATCCTCTATCCTCCCCCTCTATCCTCTATCCTCCCCCTCTATCCTCTCCCTCTATCCTCCCCCTCTATCCTCTCCCTATATCCTCTATCCTCTCCCTCTATCCTCTATTCTCTATCCTCTATCCTCCCCCTCTATCCTCCCCCTCTATCCTCTTCCTCTATCCTCTATCCTCCCCTCTATCCTCTATCCTCTCCCTCTATCCTCCCCCTCTATCCTCTATCCTCCCCCTGTATCCTCTCCCTCTATCCTCTCCCTCTATCCTCCCCCTCTATCCTCTCCCTCTATCCTCCCCCTCTATCCTCTATCCTCCCCCTCTATTCTCTATCCTCCCCCTCTATCCTCTCCCTCTATCCTCCCCCTCTGTCCTCCCCCTCTATCCTCCCCCTCTATCCTCTATCCTCCCCCTCTATCCTCTCCCTATATCCTCTATCATCTCCCTCTATCCTCTATCCTCCCCCTCTATCCTCCCTCTCTATCCTCTCCCTCTATCCTCCCCCTCTATCCTCTATCCTCTCCCTCTATCCTCCCCCTCTATCCTCCCCCTCTATCCTCCCCCTCTATCCTCTATCCTCCCCCTCTATCCTCTATCCTCTCCCCTCTCCCTCTATCCTCTCCCTCTATCCTCCCCCTCTATCCTCCCCCTCTATCCTCTCCCTATATCCTCTATCCTCTCCCTCTATCCTCTATTCTCTATCCTCTATCCTCCCCCTCTATCCTCTCCCTCTATCCTCTTCCTCTATCCTCCCCCTCTATCCTCTATCCTCCCCCTCCATCCTCTATCTTCCCCCTCTATCCTCTATCCTCCCCCTCTATCCTCTATCCTCCCCCTCTATCCTCTATCCTCCCCCTCCATCCTCTATCCTCCCCCTCTATCCTCCCCCTCTATCCTCCCCCTCTATCCTCTATCCTCCCCCTCTATTCTCTATCCTCTCCCTCTATTCTCTATCCTCTCCCTCTATCCTCCCCCTCTATCCTCTATCCTCCCTCTCTATCCTCCCCCTCTATCCTCCCCCTCTATCCTCTAACCTCCTCCTCTATTCTCTATCCTCCCCCTCTATCCTCCCCCTCTATCCTCTCCCTCTATCCTCTCCCTCTATCCTCTATCCTCCCCCTCTATTCTCTATCCTCCCCCTCTATCCTCCCCCTCTATCCTCTATCCTCCACCTCTATTCCCTATCCTCCCCCTCTATCCTCCCCCTCTATCCTCCCCCTCTATCCTCTATCCTCTCCCTCTATCCTCTATCCTCCCCCTCTATCCTCTATCCTCCCCCTCTATCCTCTCCCTCTATCCTCCCCCTCTATCCTCTCCCTATATCCTCTATCCTCTCCCTCTATCCTCTATTCTCTATCCTCTATCCTCCCCCTCTATCCTCCCCCTCTATCCTCTTCCTCTATCCTCTATCCTCCCCTCTATCCTCTATCCTCTCCCTCTATCCTCCCCCTCTATCCTCTCCCTCTATCCTCTCCCTCTATCCTCCCCCTCTATCCTCTCCCTCTATCCTCTCCCTCTATCCTCCCCCTCTATCCTCTATCCTCCCCCTCTATTCTCTATCCTCCCCCTCTATCCTCTCCCTCTATCCTCCCCCTCTATCCTCCCCCTCTATCCTCCCCCTCTATTCTCTCCCTCTATCCTCTTCCTCTTTCCTCCCCCTCTATCCTCTATCCTCCCCTCTATCCTCTATCCTCTCCCTCTATCCTCCCCCTCTATCCTCTATCCTCCCCCTCTATCCTCTATCCTCTCCCTCTATCCTCTCCCTCTATCCTCTCCCTCTATCCTCCCCCTCTATCCTCCCCCTCTATCCTCTCCCTATATCCTCTATCCTCCCCCTCTATCCTCTCCCTCTATCCTCTTCCTCTATCCTCCCCCTCTATTCTCTATCCTCCCACTCTATTCTCTATCCTCTCCCTCTATCCTCCCCCTCTATCCTCTATCCTCCCCCTCTATTCTCTATCCTCCCCCTCTATCCTCCCCCTCTATCCTCTCCCTCTAATCTCTCCCTCTATCCGCTAATCTCTCCCTCTATCCTCTTCTCTATCCTTGCTTATTTTTCATAAGTGACACAATATGGCTGCTGCGTGTTAATTGATTAGGAAGAGAGTGCTGTGTGTGTCGTTGGCTGATCAATTATCCTGCTGCATATTTCATCTGGAATCAATGACGTCCTACAGACGCATTGGGAATAGATATGGGCTTCTTAGTCTCACCATCTGTCTGTCTGTCTGTCTGTCTGTCTGTCTGTCTGTCTGTCTGTCTGTCTGTCTGTCTGTCTGTCTGTCTGTATCTCTCTCGGCCTGTCTGTCTGCCAACTCTCTGTCTGTCTGTCTGTCTGTCTGTCCTGTCTGTCTGTCTGTCTGTCTGTCTGTCTGTCTGTCTGTCTGTCTGTCTGTCTGTCTGTCTGTCTGTCTGTCTGTCTGTATCTCTCTCGGCCTGTCTGTCTGCCAACTCTCTGTCTGTCTGTCTCTTTGTCTCTGTCTGTCTGTTTGTCTCTCTCCCTCTATCTGTCTGTATCTCTTTCTCCCACTATTTGTGCTGTCTTCACAACTGCTATGGTGATTGAATCATCGTAGGAGTTGGCAAGACAGCACAAACATATCATGGGACCAGGCTAGGATCATTCTGATAAACATATCATGGGGTTATACTAGGATCATTCTGATAAACATATCATGGGGTTAGACTAGGATCATTCTGATAAACATATCATGGGGTTATACTAGGATCATTCTGATAAACATATCATGGGGTTAAACTAGGATCATTCTGATAAACATATCATGGGGTTAAACTAGGATCATTCTGATAAACATATCATGGGGTTATATCTAGATCCATTATTGCATGGATCTCCATTCCATCTCATTTTTCTCAAATAAACAGCAAACCTGTTTATTTTTATTTTTTTACCCCTTTTTTTCTATCCAATTTCGTGGTTTCCAATTGGTAGTTACAGTCTTGTCTCATCGCTGCAACTCCCGTACGGACTCGGTAGAGAGTCGTGCGTCCTCCTGAAACACGACCCAAACCAAGCTGCTTCTTGACACAACGCCCCGCTTAACCCGGGAAGCAAGCCGCACCAATGAGACAAGGACATCCCTGTTTGCCAAACCCTTCCCCTAACCCGGACGACGCTGGACCAATTGTGCT
>NC_138313.1:51527500-51592500 GCF_965601325.2 Salmo salar | reverse complement strand
CAATTGTTGGAAAAAATTACTTGTGTCATGCACAAAGTAGATGTCCTAACCAACTTGCCAAAAACTATAGTTTGTTAACAAGAAATTTGTGGAGTGGTTGAAAAAACGAGTTTTTAATGACTCCGACCTAAGTGTATGTAAACTTCCCACTTCAACTGTGTGCGTTGTCTCAGCCTGGGCTGCGTGTTTTGTGTATTACGAGTCTCGTCCCGTGTCGTTCTACAAGGTTTACCCTCGCATCCCAGTATTTTTTGTATATGTGTTTGTTTTGTGTGTAGATGATGTATTCCTGCGCCTGTCTCCAAATCCTTTACACCAACCGTGATATATAGACTGACTTTTTACAATTGTTCCCATTTTGAAAGCTACACCTTACGACATTATTAAAAACACTTTATTAGAATAACCTAATAACCTAATTGGGAAATACTCTCTATAGGCCGTTTGGTTCGCAACGGGCAAGGAGGTGGGATTCATGCGTTACCTCTTTTAAACTAAGCTTAGTTCAGCTGTAAGGTTTGTTTAAACTACTCGTTCAAACCTTTATATCTTGTTTGTTCTACATCTGTCATTGTTACCTATAATGTTTTTATGTAATTTAAAAAACAACTTCAAACTTTTCTGAGAACTCTGTTCGATAAATTAGTTGCTTGATCATGAAGTAGAGGAGCTTGTGTAACGTAGAAAGCTTTTATTTTTCTATGGTAGAGTAGGTCAGGGCGTGACTAGGGGGGTTTTGTCTAGTTTCTGTATTTCTATGTTGTTGTTTTTTTGGGATGATCTCCAATTAGAGGCAGCTGGTCATCGTTGTCTCTAAATTGGGGGATCATATTTAAGTTGTTGTTTTTTTCCCACTAGGTTTTGTGGGAGATTATTTTGTATGTTTTCACCACGGTTTGTTGTTTAGTTTTTAATTGATTTGTATGTCTTGTCACAGTTTCACTATATATAATAAAATGCGGAACGATACACACGCTGTGCCTTGGTCTCCAATCGTACGACAAGCGTGACAGCTTGAATAAAAACAAAATCATACAGACAAAAAGAAAAAGTGGCTTTTTAAAATAATTTGACACCCCGGAGACTCAAATTATAATATAAAATATAAAATAGGCTTCAGCTATGTGGCCCACATCATCCGACATTGAGAGAGAAGTATTTATATATATATATATATATATATATATATATATATATATTCAATCTTAGCTCTGTCTACATGTTTTCTTTCATTCTGTAAATGATTTCTAAGATATTTATTGAAGTAAGTTGTGCAGACTTAAGAACGGGCCACTTAGCATGACCAATCATCTTCAAGGAAGGCGAGGAGGAAGGAGTATTGGAGGAGGAGGGAATATGGGGAGAGGAGGAGGAGGAGGAAGGAGTATGGGGAGAGGAGGAAGAGGAAGGAGTACTGTGGTAATATCGGCCATCTCTAGTAGCTGTGTGTGGTTCATTCACATGTTCAGATAATCCGCTGCATTGAGAGGTGTGTGTGTGTGTGTGTGTGTGTGTGTGTGTGTGTGTGTGTGTGTGTGTGTGTGTGTGTGTGTGTGTGTGTGTGTGTGTGTGTGTGTGTGTGTGTGTGTGTGTGTCACATGTGAAAATCAATAGGTCCTTCACTTCTCTAAGTAGCAGTTCACTTAAAGACCCAGAGGTTAAAAGTCATGATCATTTCCTTAACAGGATCATTCATCAGCACACACACACACACACACACACACACACACACCGCACACACACACACCCACACAAAACAGCAATATTGTAAATGTTCCACCTTGTCTCTGATAGGTGCATACACTCTTAGAAAAACGAGTTCCAATTGTCCCCATGGAAACCCTTTAACCAATCTAACACAGTGTGGTCAAAGACATAGTAACCAGATCTGGTTACCTATAACTACAAACCTATTTATATTTTTTGGGGGGGGGTTATTATATATTTATTAACTAATTTCCAGATATCTTCTAAACTACCCACAAAGCACTATTTCTCAAAGTTCTTGACATTTTCCCGGATTAACCGACCTTCATGTCTTAAAGTAATGATGGACTGTCGTTTCTCTTTGCTTATTTGAGCTGTTCTTGCCATAATATGGACTTGGTCTTTTACCAAATAGGGCTATCTTCTGTATACCACCCCTTCCTCGTCACAACACAACTGATTGGCTCAAACGCATTAAGAAGGAAAGAAATTCCACAAATTAACTTTTAACATGGCACACCTGTTAATTACAATGCATTCCAGGTGACTACCTCATGAAGCTGGTTGAGAGAATGCCAAGAGTGTGCAAAGCCGTCATCAAGGCAAAGGGTGGCTACTTTGAAGATTCTCAAATATAAAATATATTTAGATCTGTTTAACACTTTTTTGGGTTACTACATGAATAGTACAAATAAAGACAAACCCTTTGAATGAGTAGGTGTGTCCAAACTTTTGACTGGTACTGTATATACCTATAACTATTCACTAGAATTGTTGTAATATTTGGGATAAGGAAATACACTGAACAAAAGCATAAACGCAACATGTAAAGTGTTGCTAACATGTTTCATGAGCTGAAACAAAATATACAAGAAATGTTCCATACACACAAAGTGTATTTCTCTCAAATGTTGTGCATAAATTAGTTTACATCCCTGTTAGTGAGCATTTCGCCTTTTGCCAAGATAATCCATCCACCTGACAGGTGTGGAATATCAAGAAGCTGATTAAACTGCATGATCATTACACAGGTGCACCTTGTGCTGGGGACAATAAACGGCCACTTTAAAATGTGCAGTTTTTGTCACAACAACACAATGGCCACAGATGTCTCAGATTTTGAGGGAGCAGTGCAATTGGCATGCTGACTGCAGGAATGTCCACCAGAGCTGTTTCCAGATAATTTAATGTTAATTTCTCTACCATAAGCCACCTCCAACATCACTTCAGACCACGTGTATGGCGTTGTGTGGGCGAGTGGTTGCGGTGGGGTTATGGTATGGGCCCCATGGTGGAGGTGGGGTTATGGTATGGGCCCCATGGTGGAGGTGGGGTTATGGTATGGGCCCCATGGTGGAGGTGGGGTTATGGTATGGGCCCCATGGTGGAGGTGGGGTTATGGTATGGGCCCCATGGTGGAGGTGGGGTTATGGTATGGGCCCCATGGTGGAGGTGGGGTTATGGTATGGGCCCCATGGTGGAGGTGGGGTTATGGTATGGGCCCCATGGTGGAGGTGGGGTTATGGTATGGGCCCCATGGTGGAGGTGGGGTTATGGTATGGGGCAGGCATAAGCTACAGACAACAAACACAACTGTAATTTGAGACACCGTGACGAGATCCTGAGGCCCATTGTCGTTCGTGCCATTCATCTGCTGCCATCACCTCATGTTTCAGTATGATAATGCACAGCCCCCGTGTCCCAAGGACCTGTACACAGTTCCTGGAAGCTGAAAATGTCCCAGTTCTTCCATGGCCTGCATACTCACCAGACATCAAATCAAATCAAAGTTTATTTGTCACGTGCTCCGAATACAACAGGTGTAGTAGACCTCACAGTGAAATGCTGAATACAACAGGTGTAGTAGACCTCACAGTGAAATGCTGAATACAACAGGTGTAGTAGACCTCACAGTGAAATGATTACTTACAAGCTCTAACCAATAGTGCAAAAAAGGTATTAGGTGAACAATGGGTAGGTAAAGAAATAAAACAACAGTAAAAAGACAGGATATATACAGTAGAGAGGTTATATACAGTAGAGAGGCTATATACAGTAGAGAGGCTATATACAGTAGAGAGGCTATATACAGTAGAGAGAGGCTATATACAGTAGAGAGAGGCTATATACAGTAGAGAGGCTATATACAGTAGAGAGAGGCTATATACAGTAGAGAGAGGCTATATACAGTAGAGAGGCTATATACAGTAGAGAGGTTATATACAGTAGAGAGGCTATATACAGTAGAGAGGCTATATACAGTAGAGAGGTTATATACAGTAGAGAGGCTATATACAATAGAGAGGCTATATACAATAGAGAGGCTATATACAGTAGCGGCTATATACAGTAGAGAGGCTATATACAGTAGAGAGAGGCTATATACAGTAGAGAGGTTATATACAGTAGAGAGGCTATATACAGTAGAGAGAGGCTATATACAGTAGAGAGGTTATATACAGTAGAGAGGCTATATACAGTAGAGAGAGGCTATATACAGTAGAGAGGCTATATACAGTAGAGAGGCTATATACAGTAGAGAGGCTATATACAGTAGAGAGAGGTTATATACAGTAGAGAGGTTATATACAGTAGAGAGGTTATATACAGTAGAGAGGTTATATACAGTAGAGAGGCTATATACAGTAGAGAGAGGTTATATACAGTAGAGAGGCTATATACTGTAGAGAGGCTATATACAGTAGAGAGGCTATATACAGTAGAGAGGTTATATACAGTAGAGAGGCTATATACAGTAGAGAGGCTATATACAGTAGAGAGGCTATATACAGTAGAGAGGCTATATACAGTAGCGAGGCTATATACAGTAGAGAGGCTATATACAGTAGCGAGGCTACATACAGTAAAGAGGCTATATACAGTAGAGAGAGGCTATATACAGTAGAGAGGCTATATACAGTAGAGAGGCTATATACAGTAGAGAGGCTACATACAGTAAAGAGGCTATATACAGTAGAGAGAGGTTATATACAGTAGAGAGGCTATATACAGTAGAGAGTCTATATACAGTAGAGAGGCTATATACAGTAGAGAGGCTATATACAGTAGAGAGAGGCTATATACAGTAGAAAGGCTATATACAGTAGAGAGAGGCTATATACAGTAGAGAGGCTATATACAGTAGAGAGGCTATATACAGTAGAGAGAGGCTATATACAGTAGAGAGGCTATATACAGTAGAGAGGCTATATACAGTAGAGAGGCTATATACAGTAGTGAGGCTATATACAGTAGTGAGGCTATATACAGACACCGGTTAGTCAGGCTGATTGAGGTAGTAAAGTGACTATGCATATATGATGAACAGAGAGTAGCAGCAGCGTAAAAATAGGGGTTGGGGGGGGGACACAATGCAAATAGTCCAGGTAGCCATTTGATTACCTGTTCAGGAGTCTTATGGTTTGGGGATTAAAAACTGTTGAGAAGCCTTTTTGTCCTAGACTTGGCACTCTGGTACCGCTTGCCATGCGGTAATAGAGAGAACAGTCTATGACTGTGGTGGCTGGGGTCTTAGGGCCTTCCTCTGACACCGCCTGGTGTAGAGGTCCTGGATGGTATGTCACCCATTGAGCAAGTTCCAGTTTCCACCAATATCACAGCCATTGAAGAGCAGTGGGGACAACGTTCCACAGGCCACAATCAACAGCCTGATCAACTCTATGTGAAGGAGATGTGTCGCACTGCGTGGTCACACCAGATACTGACTGGTTTTCTGATCCACGCCCCCTACCTTTTTTAAAGGTATCTGTGACCAACAGATGAATATTATGTATTCCCAGTCATGTGAAATCCATAGATTAGGGCATATCTGTATTCCCAGTCATGTGAAATCCATAGATTAGGGCATATCTGTATTCCCAGTCATGTGAAATCCATAGATTAGGGCATATCTGTATTCCCAGTCATGTGAAATCCGTAGATTAGGGCATATCTGTATTCCCAGTCATGTGAAATCCATAGATTAGGGCATATCTGTATTCCCAGTCATGTGAAATCCATAGATTAGGGCATATCTGTATTCCCAGTCATGTGAAATCCATAGATTAGGGCATATCTGTATTCCCAGTCATGTGAAATCCATAGATTAGGGCATATCTGTATTCCCAGTCATGTGAAATCCATAGATTAGAGCCTAATGAATTTATATCAGTTGACTAATTTCCTTATATGAAGTATAACTCGGTAATGTGTTTGAAATTGTTACATGTTGCGTTTATATATATATATATTTTACATTATTCCTCTGAATTAGGCTGTTTGAAAAAAGGTTTGAATCCTATGCAACATTGTTTGAAGTACAGCAGACCAACATAGCTACTGTAGTAGGCATTGTGGTGCTGGGAAACCTTGGTAGAGCATGGGTGGAGTAGGCATTGTGGTGCTGGGAAACCTTGGTAGAGCATGGGTGGAGTAGGCATTGTGGTGCTGGGAAACCTTGGTAGAGCATGGGTGGAGTAGGCATTGTGGTGCTGGGAAACCTTGGTAGAGCATGGGTGGAGTAGACATTGTGGTGCTGTAAAACCTTGGAGGAGCATGGGTGGAGTACGCATTGTGGTGCTGTACGACCATGGTAGAGTATGGGTGGAGTAGGCATTGTGGTGCTGTAGAGCATGGGTGGAGTAGGCATTGTGGTGCTGTAGAGCATGGGTGGAGTACGCATTGTGGTGCTGTAGAGCATGGGTGGAGTAGGCATTGTGGTGCTGTAGAGCATGGGTGGAGTAGGCATTGTGGTGCTGTAAAACCTTGGTAGAGCATGGGTGGAGTAGGCATTGTGGTGCTGTAAAACCTTGGTAGAGCATGGGCATAGTAGGCATTGTGGTGCTGTAAAACCTTGGTAGAGCATGGGTGGAGTAGGCATTGTGGTGCTGGAAAACCTTGGTAGAGCATGGGTGGAGTAGCCATTGTGGTGCTGTAGAGCATGGGTGGAGTAGGCATTGTGGTGCTGGAAAACCTTGGTAGAGCATGGGTGGAGTAGGCATTGTGGTGCTGTAGAGCATGGGTGGAGTAGGCATTGTGGTGCTGTAAAACCTCGGTTGATCAAGGGTGGAGTAGGCATTGTGGTGCTGGGAAACCTTGGTAGAGCATGGGTGGAGTAGGCATTGTGGTGCTGTAAAACCTTGGTAGAGCAAGGGTGGAGTAGGCATTGTGGTGCTGTAAAACCTTGGTAGAGCATGGGTGGAGTAGGCATTGTGGTGCTGTAAAACCTTGGTGGAGCATGGGTGGAGTAGGCATTGTGGTGCTGTAAAACCTTGGTAGAGCATGGGTGGAGTAGGCATTGTGGTGCTGTAAAACCTTGGTAGAGCATGGGTGGAGTAGGCATTGTGGTGCTGTAAAACATTGGTGGAGCATGGGTGGAGTAGGCATTGTGGTGCTGTAAAACCTTGGTGGAGCATGGGTGGAGTAGGCATTGTGGTGCTGTAAAGCCTTGGTAGAGCATGGGTGGAGTAGGCATTGTGGTGCTGTACAACCCTGGTAGAGCATGGGTGGAGTAGGCATTGTGGTGCTGTAGAGCATGGGTGGAGTAGGCATTGTGGTGCTGTAAAACCTTGGTAGAGCATGGGTGGAGTAGGCATTGTGGTGCTGTAAAACCTTGGTAGAGCATGGGTGGAGTAGGCATTGTGGTGCTGGAAAACCTTGGTAGAGCATGGGTGGAGTAGGCATTGTGGTGCTGTAAAACATTGGTAGAGCATGGGTGGAGTAGGCATTGTGGTGCTGTAAAACCTTGGTAGAGCATGGGCATAGTAGGCATTGTGGTGCTGTAAAACATTGGTAGAGCATGGGTGGAGTAGGCATTGTGGTGCTCATGTGAATTTCCTTTTATAACTACTTCTCACTTAAAACTTAGTTTTTTTTTTATTTTTAATTTCCATGGTTTTTACACCGGAAGTATATTTTCTGTTAAAGGTTATTATACAACATTTCCACATGCAAAGACAGATTTTGTTTAGCAGCCAAAAGGCTGCCATTGGCTGTTGCAACCTTTAACTTGGCCTCTGCCAAAAGGTCTTGCCTAACTGCAAGGGTTGCTGGTTAACCCCTGGTCTGCTAATAGCTCAATTCAGTTTGGAACAAACTATTAAAGTATGTGTAGAATGTCAAAAAGTCATTGTCTATAGCTTTCAGAAGGTGAATAGCTCAATTGATTGATTGTGACAGTATTACACTGTAAAATATGACTCAATTCCCATTGAAAGCAAAGTTTAAAAAAAAAACTGTTTCATGTCATTGACTCCATACAGTGCCTTCAGAAAGTATTCAAACCCCTTGACTTATTCCACATTTGTTGTGTTACGGCCTGAATTCAAAAATGGTTAAATATATATTTGTTCTCTTCCATCTACACACAATATCCCATAATGACATCACAATACCCCATCATGACATCACAATACCCCATCATGACATCACAATACCCCATCATGACATCACAATACCCCATAATGACAAAGTGAAAACATGTTATTAGAAATGATTGCAAATGTATTGAAAATTAAATACAGAAATATCTAATTTACATAAGTATTCACACCCCTGTGTCAATACATGCTAGCTATTGCAGTGATTAGAGCTGTGAGTATTTCTGGGTGAGTCTCTAAGAGCTTTGCACACCTGGATTGTACAATATTTGCCCATTATTCTTCTTCAATCTCTGTCAAATTGGTTGTTGATCATTGCCAGACAACCATTTTCAAGTCTTATCATAGATTTTCAAGCAGATTCTAGTCAAAACTGTAACTCGGCCACAGAGTAAAATTTACTGTCTTCTTGGTAAGCAACTCCAGTGTAGATTTGTCCTTGTGTTTCAGGTTATTGTCCTGCTGAAAGGTGAGTTTATCTCCCAGTGTCTGTTGGAAAGCAGACTGAACCAGGTTTTCCTCTAGGATTTTGTCTGTGTTTAGCTCCATTCTGTTTCTTATTTATCCTGATAAACTCCCTAGTCCTTAAAGGAAAACTCCACCTGAAAACTTTTGGTTTTTTGTTTCATTAGTCCATTGTTGACATAATCCCCAAAATGTTTTGCTTGTCAGTAATCACGTTTTCAAGATATGTTCGTTAGCTTGCTAGCTCCAGAGGCTAGCTGCTGGTCTTTGGACAAGTAAGCTAACGTTAGCTAGGTAATGTAGGACTGGTATTTGTAGGACTGGCATTTGGACGTGAGCTAGCTAACGTTAGCTAGCTAGCTTCTTTGTTCGAGATCAGTTGTTGTTGTTGTCTGGCTCTAGCTAGCTTGCTAACGGCTGAAGTAATTTGTGTAAAACCCTTCCATAACCAAATATAGCTATCTACCTTTGTTTACCTGTTAGTTTTCTGGTGTTAGCTAGCTACAGAGGCTAGCTGCTGGACTTTGGACAAGCAAGCTAATGTTAGCTAGTTAGCGCCTGTTTGTATTTTATTGATTTAACCTCAGCTGAAACACCACCATATAGCTAGCTATCTACAGAAGCATAGGTTTATTCACATCAACTTCTTCAGACTGTCAGCAGCATCTGTCTTGATGCCAAGCAACCTAGTTGCTGGTCCTAGTTTTAGAATTCTGAGATTCAGCTGAAAAGTTAGCATCGTCAGAAATGCTACAAAAAGGTAGCACATCGTTGGTTCTTAATGGACAGAAAATGAACATATGAGAGCGATAAACTATACATTTTATTTAAAAAACTGTTGCTCCTACAAACTTATTAGTCAATCTGACATTTTTTAAGTCGAATGGTCACTTTATGGACGCTATAGTCTTGTTTTAATCTGACGTCTAGAATTTGAGCTAGGTAGGTGCAGAAAAAACTCTGAAAACTCAATTGCTAATGACCCTGTTAAAAATCTGGTATTTGGTTTTCAACCTGTTAAGGTGTAGGGGGCAGTATTTCCACGGCCGGATGAAAAACGTACCCAAATTAAACTGCTTACTACTCGGGCCCAGAAACTAGAATTGGATAAACTAGAATATTCATATTATTAGTAGATTTGGATAGAAAACACTCTGAAGTTTCTATAACTGTTTGAATGATGTCTGTGAGTATAACAGAACTCATATGGCAGGCAAAAACCTGAGAAAAATCCAACCAGGAAGTGTGGAAATCTGAGAATTGTGGTTCATCTTTTGAATCCCTATCGAAACTACAGTGTCTGTGGGGTCACGTTGCACTTCCTAGGGCTTCCATTGGCTGTCAACAGCCTTCAGAAAGTTTTTTCCTCCTTCTCCTGTTACTGGGCAGAGAATAGTAGCTCAGTCAATGAGTGGACTGTCTGAGGACAAAGGGCTTGGGTATGCACGATCCCACGAGTGCGCCGTTGCTTCTTTTTCTCCTGGAATGAATACGCTATTGTCCAGTTGGAATATTATCGCATTTTTACGTAAAAAATACCCTAAAGATTGATTGTAAACAACGTTTGACATGTTTCTACAAACGGTAATGGAACATTTTGACTTTTCGTGTCTCGAATTACGCTCGCGCATTATGCCTTTGGATAGTGACCTGAACGCACGAACAAAACGGAGGTATTTGGACATAAATATGGATTATTTCGAACAAAAACAACATTTCTTGTGGAAGTAGCAGTCCTGGGAGTGCATTCTGACAAAGATCAGCAAAGTTAAGAGCATATTTCTAATACTAATTCTGAGTTTAGGTGACCCCAGAACTTGGCGGGTGTCTGTATAGCTTGCTTTGATGGCGAGCTATGTACTCAGAATATTGAAAAATGTGCTTTCGCCGAAAAGCTATTTTAAAATCTGACACAGCAGTTGCATCAAGGAGTACTGTATCTATAATTCTTAAAATAATTGTTATGTATTTTGTCAACATTTATGATGAGTATTGTTTGTAAATTGAAGTGCTCATTCACTGGAAGTTTTTGGTGAGAATACATTTTCTGAACATCACGCGCCAATGTAAAATGCTGTTTTTGGATATAAATATGACCTTTATCGAACAAAACATACATGTATTGTGTAACATGATGTCCTAGGAGTGTCATCTGATGAAGATCGTCAAAGGTTAGTGCTTCATTTAGCTGTATTATGGGTTTTTGTGACACATCCCCTTGCTTTGAAAATGTCAGTGTGATTATTTTTGGCAGGGTACTCTCCTGACATAATCTAATGTTTTGCTTTCGCTGTAAAGCCTTTTTGAAATGAGACAATGTGGTTACATCAAGGAGAAGTGTATCTTTACAATGGTGTAAAATAGTCGTATGTTTGAGAAATTGAAATGATTAGATTTTTAATGTTTTTATATTTCTCGCCGTGCTGTTCCATTGGATGCTAGCGGAACACCTGTCCTCAACAGGTTTTAACAGCCATACTGTTCATGATGAGAGGTGGGGAATGTGTTTGTGTACCTCCAATCAAGTTGATTTGCAAATTGTCATCGACATCGGTGTCATATTGACTAAGATATGATGGTAGAGATAATGTAATTTAACATTGAGCTTCAACCAATACATACTATAGTCGTGCTAATTCCTACGTAAGTATTATTCTGAAGTAATTTCAATGAATGGCTTTAATAGAGACTCATACAGCAACACAATGACATTCATCAACACATGATCTTTATCGACTTAATAGGATCGAAAAGAGATTGTTTATTTCATGTAAGATACGGCTTTCAATACCATTTTATTTTATTTTATGTATTTTATTTCATATTATTTACTAGGACTTGAAGAAAAGGAACTACAACAGATGTTTTGGCCTTTAGCTCACCTTAACTCACCGGTGGTGGTGACTGTAGTCTCTGGATGTTTCCTGTAGTCTCTGGATGTTTCCTGTAGTCTCTGGATGTTTCCTGTAGTCTCTGGATATTTCCTGTTGTCTCTGGATGTTTCCTGTAGTCTCTGGATGTTTCCTGTAGTCTCTGGATGTTTCCTGTAGTCTCTGGATGTTTCCTGTAGTCTCTGGATGTTTCCTGTAGTCTCTGGATGTTTCCTGTTGTCTCTGGATGTTTTCTGTAGTCTTTGGATGTTTCCTGTAGTCTCTGGATGTTTCCTGTAGTCTCTGGATGTTTCCTGTAGTCTCTGGATGTTTCCTGTAGTCTCTGGATATTTCCTGTAGTCTCTGGATGTTTCCTGTTGTCTCTGGATGTTTCCTGTTGTCTCTGGATATTTCCTGTAGTCTCTGGATGTTTTCTGTAGTCTCTGGATGTTTCCTGTAGTCTCTGGATGTTTCCTGTAGTCTCTGGATGTTTCCTGTAGTCTCTGGATGTTTCCTGTAGTCTCTGGATGTTTCCTGTAGTCTCTGGATGTTTCCTGTAGTCTCTGGATGTTTCCTGTTGTCTCTGGATGTTTCCTGTTGTCTCTGGATATTTCCTGTAGTCTCTGGATGTTTCCTGTTGTCTCTGGATATTTCCTGTAGTCTCTGGATGTTTCCTGTTGTCTCTGGATGTTTCCTGTACTCTCTGGATATTTCCTGTAGTCTCTGGATATTTCCTGTAGTCTCTGGATGTTTCCTGTAGTCTCTGGATGTTTCCTGTTGTCTCTGGATATTTCCTGTAGTCTCTGGATGTTTCCTGTAGTCTCTGGATGTTTCCTGTAGTCTCTGGATGTTTCCTGTAGTCTCGGGCTGGTGGAGAGAACACTGCTGCAGGGAGACTCTGTTGGCGGGGAAACGCGACAGATGGGCTGGTGTTCTAACGTTCCGATTTTCTACTCCTCTGATCTAGGCAGGGAGAGGTGATGGGTCTTGGGTCTGTGAGAGAGAAACAAATAACGAGTTAGTAAAGATTTGCCATATTCCCAAAGCTTGAAGACGTGTCGAAGCCAGAAGCCAAAGTTAGTTAAAACACAAGTTTAACGACTGTATTATAAAAAATAACCAGAATCGAAAGCATTTGACCTACAATTGTTTTGACATCTACTACTACAGTTGATGATATAATGGAATCATGAGGTTTTCAGAGACATAGCACACAAAAACTCTCTCTCCTTACCCCCGGCTCCCCCTCAACTTCCCTATTTTTCTCTCTGCATCCCTCCCTCTTTCCTTTCCCTCCCTCCCTCCCTCCCTCCCTCCCTCCCTCCCTCCCTCCCTCCCTCCCTCCCTCCCTCCCTCCCTCCCTCCCTCTTTCCTCTCCCCTCCCTCCCTCCCTCCCTCTTGCTCTCTCCCCCTCTCCCTCCCTCCCTCCCTCTTTCCTTTCCCCTCCCTCCCTCCCTCCTTCCCTCCCTCTTGCTCTCTCCCCCTCTCCCTCCCTCCCTCCCTCTTTCCTTTCCCCTCCCTCCCTCCCTCCCTCCCTCCCTCCCTCCCTCCCTCCCTCCCTCCCTCCCTCCCTCCCTCCCTCCCTCCCTCATTCTCTCTTGCTCTCTCCCTCCCCCTCCCTCCTCTTCCTCCCTCCCTCCCTCTTTCCTTTCCCCTCCCTCCCTTCCTCCCTCCCTCCCTCCATCCATTCCTCCCTCTTTCCTTTCCCCTCCCTCCCTCCCTCCCTCCCTCTTGCTCTCTCCCCCCTCTCCCTCCCTCCCTCCCTCCCTCCCTCATTCTCTCTTGCTCTCTCCCTCCCTCTCCCTCCTCTTCCTCCCTCCCTCCCTCCCTCTCTCTCCCTCTTTCCTTTCCCCTCTCCCTCCCTCCCTCTTTCCTTTCCCCTCCCTCCCTCCCTCCCTCTTGCTCCCTCCCTCCCTCCCTCCCTCCTTCTCTCTTGCTCTCTCCCTCCCTCTCCCTCCTCTTCCTCCCTCCCTCCCTCCCCTCTTGCTCTCTCCCTCCCTCTTCCTCCCTCCCTCCCCTCTTGCTCTCTCCCCCCTCTCCCTCCTCTTCCTCTCTCCCTCCCTCTTTCCTTTCCTCTCCCTCCCTCCCTCCCTCCTCCCTCCCTCCCTCCCTCTCCCTCCCTCCCTCCCTCCCTCCCTCCCTCCCTCTCTCTTGCTCTCTCTCTCCCTCCCCCTCCCTCCCTCCCCCTCCCTCCCTCCCTCCTCTTCCTCCGTCCGTCCCTCCCTCTCTCCCTCCCTCTCTCCCTCCGTCCGTCCCTCCCTCCCTCTCTCCCTCCCTCCCTCCCTCCCTCCCTCCCTCCCTCTCCCTCCTCTTCCTCCCTCCCTCCCTCTCCTCCGTCCCTCCCTCCCTCTCCTCCGTCCCTCCTTCCCTACAGACTCCATTAACTCAAGAGGCTCTTCTCCTATGGTGAACACTTATCAGCAGGATCACAGCCACAGTGAGTGGTTTCTCAACAACGCACTGAGAGCCAGTTATTTCAGCGCAACTAACGGAATACTGAGAAGTAGCAGTGAAAAGGGACAATGTTTGGTTAAAGCAGCAGGACTATTCGAAATCTTTCAAATTCTTCCGGCGTTTGCTTTAGCCTGTACGTCGGTGTTTGTGACTAATTCTATTGGCTTCATTGTAACAGGGAAACTCAATCAAGCACAGATACTGGTATTTGCAATGATTTAGAATAGTGTTTGAACCAGGTCTGAGCAGACAGACAGAGTTCTATGTCCCACATGGTACCCTATTCCATACGTAGTGTGCTACTTTTGATGGGCCCTTTGTCAACAGTAGTGGTCTACGGTACCATTTGGGATGCGTGCGGGCTTGTTTGTTGCCAGTCTCATTTTATCCCTTTTAATTATTCACACACACACACACACACACACACACACACACACACACACACATTATATCCCCCGGTAATTATTCCAAGTGAGACAGACAGGGTTCAGGGTTCAGCGTTGAAGCTCTTCTAACCTCCACTCTGTCGCTGTGATCTGAATCATGATCAAAACAACAATAAAAATGCTGTCTTGTTTTTTTTTTGTTGGTTCTTTTACAAAGAAATTAATTATTCATAGTTTTTGGTTTTCCTTCAGATGTTCAGATGGTGATGACGTTTCCCTGATGGCCCAGGGGGGGGTGGAGAGAGAGAGAGGGGGGGTGGAGAGAGAGAGAGGGGTGGAGAGAGAGGGGGGGGGGGGAGAGAGGGGGGTGGAGAGAGAGAGGGGGGGGTGGAGAGAGAGAGGGGGGGGTGGAGAGAGAGAGGGGGGGCCCAGGGGCGAGAGGTGAAGAGAGAGAGAGGGGTGGAGAGAGAGAGAGGGGTGAAGAGAGAGAGGGGGGTGAAGAGAGAGAGGGGGCCCAGGGCCGAGAGGTGAAGAGAGAGAGAGGAGGGTGGAGAGAGAGAGAGGGGGGGGTAGAGAGAGAGAGAGGGGGGGCCCAGGGGCGAGAGGTGAAGAGAGAGAGAGGGGTGGAGAGAGAGAGAGGGGGGTGGAGAGAGAGAGGGGGGTGGAGAGAGAGAGGGGGGGTGAAGAGAGAGAGAGGAGGGGCCCAGGGGCGAGAGGTGAAGAGAGAGAGGGGGGTGGAGAGAGAGAGAGGGGGGGTAGAGAGAGAGAGAGGGGGGGTGAAGAGAGAGAGGGGGGGTGAAGAGAGAGAGAGGAGGGGTGAAGAGAGAGAGAGGGGGGGTGAAGAGAGAGAGAGGGGGTGAAGAGAGAGAGGGGGGTGAAGAGAGAGAGGGGGGGTAGAGAGAGAGGGGGGGTAGAGAGAGAGAGGAGGGGTGAAGAGAGAGAGGGGGGGTAGAGAGAGAGGGGGGGTAGAGAGAGAGAGGAGGGGTGAAGAGAGAGAGAGGGGGGGTAGAGAGAGAGGGGGGGTAGAGAGAGAGAGGAGGGGTGAAGAGAGAGAGGGGGGGTAGAGAGAGAGAGGAGGGTGGAGAGAGAGAGGGGGGGGTAGAGAGAGAGAGGAGGGGTGAAGAGAGAGAGGGGGGGGTAGAGAGAGAGAGGAGGGGTGAAGAGAGAGAGGGGGGGTGAAGAGAGAGAGGGGGGTTGAAGAGAGAGAGAGGGGGGGTGAAGAGAGAGAGAGGGGGTGAAGAGAGAGAGGGGGGTGAAGAGAGAGAGGGGGGGTAGAAGAGAGAGAGGGGGGGTGAAGAGAGAGAGAGGGGGTGAAGAGAGAGAGGGGGGGTGAAGAGAGAGAGGGGGGTTGAAGAGAGAGAGAGGGGGGGTGAAGAGAGAGAGAGGGGGGGTGAAGAGAGAGAGGGGGGGTGAAGAGAGAGAGGGGGGTTGAAGAGAGAGAGAGGGGGGGTGAAGAGAGAGAGAGGGGGGGTGAAGAGAGAGAGGGGGGGGTGAAGAGAGAGAGGGGGGGGGGTGAAGAGAGAGAGAGGGGGGGTGAAGAGAGAGAGGGGGGGGTGAAGAGAGAGAGGGGGGTGGAGAGAGAGAGGGGGGTGGAGAGAGAGAGGGGGGGTGAAGAGAGAGAGAGGAGGGGCCCAGGGGCGAGAGGTGAAGAGAGAGAGAGGGGGTGAAGAGAGAGAGAGGAGGGGTGAAGAGAGAGAGGGGGGTGAAGAGAGAGAGAGGGGGGGTGAAGAGAGAGAGAGGGGGGGTAGAGAGAGAGAGGGGGGGTGAAGAGAGAGAGGGGGGGTAGAGAGAGAGAGGAGGGGTGAAGAGAGAGAGGGGGGGTGAAGAGAGAGAGAGGAGGGGTGAAGAGAGAGAGGGGGGTGAAGAGAGAGAGAGGGGGGGTGAAGAGAGAGAGGGGGGGTGGAGAGAGAGAGGGGGGGTGAAGAGAGAGAGGGGGGGTGAAGAGAGAGAGGGGGGTGAAGAGAGAGAGAGGGGGGGTGAAGAGAGAGAGAGGGGGTGAAGAGAGAGAGGGGGGGTAGAGAGAGAGAGGAGGGGTGAAGAGAGAGAGGGGGGGTAGAGAGAGAGAGGAGGGTGGAGAGAGAGAGGGGGGGTAGAGAGAGAGAGGAGGGGTGAAGAGAGAGAGGGGGGGTGAGAGAGAGAGAGGGGGGGTGAAGAGAGAGAGGGGGGGTGAAGAGAGAGAGGGGGGTTGAAGAGAGAGAGAGGGGGGGTGAAGAGAGAGAGAGGGGGGTGAAGAGAGAGAGGGGGGGTGAAGAGAGAGAGGGGGGGTGAGAGAGAGAGAGAGGGGGGGTGAAGAGAGAGAGGGGGGGTGAAGAGAGAGAGGGGGGGTGAAGAGAGAGGGGGGGTGGAAGAGAGAGAGAGGGGGGGGTGGAGAGAGAGAGAGGGGGGGTGAAGAGAGAGAGGGGGGGTGAAGAGAGAGAGGGGGGGTGAAGAGAGAGGGGGGTGAAGAGAGAGAGAGGGGGGGTGAAGAGAGAGGGGGGGGTGAAGAGAGAGAGGGGGGGGGTGAAGAGAGAGAGAGGGGGGGTGAAGAGAGAGAGGGGGGGGTGAAGAGAGAGAGGGGGGGTGAAGAGAGAGAGGGGGGTTGAAGAGAGAGAGGGGGGGTGAAGAGAGAGGGGGGGTAGAAGAGAGAGAGAGGGGGGGTGAAGAGAGAGAGAGGGGGGGTGAAGAGAGAGAGGGGGGGTGAAGAGAGAGAGAGGGGGGGTGAAGAGAGAGAGGGGGGGGGTGAAGAGAGAGAGGGGGGGTGAAGAGAGAGGGGGGGTGAAGAGAGAGGGGGGGTGAAGCGAGAGAGGGGGGGGCGAAGAGAGAGAGAGGGGGGGCGAAGAGAGAGAGGGGGGGCGAAGAGAGAGAGGGGGGGTGAAGAGAGAGAGAGGGGGTGAAGAGAGAGAGGGGGGGTGAAGAGAGAGAGGGGGGGTGACGAGAGAGGGGGGGTGAAGAGAGAGAGGGGGGTTGAAGAGAGAGAGGGGGTGAAGAGAGAGAGGGGGGGTGAAGCGAGAGAGAGGGGGGGGCGAAGCGAGAGAGGGGGGGGCGAAGAGAGAGAGAGGGGGGGCGAAGAGAGAGAGGGGGGGTGAAGAGAGAGAGGGGGGGTGAAGAGAGAGAGGGGGGGTGATGAGAGAGGGGGGGTGAAGAGAGAGAGGGGGGTTGAAGAGAGAGAGGGGGTGAAGAGAGAGAGGGGGGGTGAAGCGAGAGAGGGGGGGGGCGAAGAGAGAGAGAGGGGGGGCGAAGAGAGAGAGGGGGGGTGAAGAGAGAGAGGGGGGGTGAAGAGAGAGAGGGGGGTGAAGAGAGAGAGGGGGGGTGAAGAGAGAGAGAGGGGGGGTGAAGAGAGAGAGGGGGGGTGAAGAGAGAGAGGGGGGGTGAAGAGAGAGAGGGGGGGTGAAGAGAGAGGGGGGGTGAAGAGAGAGAAGGGGGGTGAAGAGAGAGAGGGGGGGTGAAGAGAGAGGGGGGGTGAAGAGAGAGAGGGGGGGTGAAGAGAGAGGGGGGTGAAGAGAAAGAGGGGGGGTGAAGAGAGAGAGAGGGGGTGAAGAGAGAGGGGGGGTGAAGAGAAAGAGGGGGGGTGAAGAGAGAGAGAGGGGGTGAAGAGAGAGAGGGGGGTAGAAGAGAGAGAGGGGGGGTGAAGAGAGAGGGGGGGTGAAGAGAGAGAGGGGGGGTGAAGAGAGAGGGGGGGTGAAGAGAAAGAGGGGGGGTGAAGAGAGAGAGAGGGGGTGAAGAGAGAGAGGGGGGGTGAAGAGAGAGAGGGGGTGAAGAGAGAGAGGGGGGGTGAAGAGAGAGGGGGGGTGAAGAGAGAGGGGGGGTGAAGAGAGAGAAGGGGGGTGAAGAGAGAGGGGGGGTGAAGAGAGAGAGGGGGGGTGGAGAGAGAGGGGGGGTGAAGAGAGAGGGGGGGGTGAAGAGAGAGTAGGGGGGTGAAGAGAGAGAGGGGGGGTGAAGAGAGAGAGGGGGGGTGAAGAGAGAGAGGGGGGTGAAGAGAGAGAGGGGGGTGAAGAGAGAGGGGGGGGGCAGTGGTAAGAGTCTAACAACTGATGTGTGGACTTACAATGTCTGAAAACATCACTCATCATCTATCGTTGAAATCTCTCTGCATGGGACAATTCAAATGACAACAATTTGTTACATCTAAAGCATATGTGAATGTGAATAATTGTGTACATTTAAATTTAAAAAAAACTGATGGGTAACTGAAAGGCGAGACTGTAAAAAACCAATAGCGCTGTAACTGGTGGAGTGGAAAGTTATGCAGTTTATGACGTCCAATCAGTTCAGCACCTCGTATTATTCAGGACCCAAACTGGGACATGTAGTTCTCTGTCAAACTGGGTCATGTTCTGTAGTTCTCTCTGTCAAACTGGGTCATGTTCTGTAGTTCTCTCTGTCAAACTGGGTCATGTTCTGTAGTTCTCTCTGTCAAACTGGGTCATGTTCTGTAGTTCTCTCTGTCAAACTGGGTCATGTTCTGTAGTTCTCTGTCAAACAGGGTCATGTTCTGTAGTTCTCTCTGTAAAACAGGGTCATGTTCTGTAGTTCTCTCTGTAAAACAGGGTCACATTCTGTAGTTGGACGTCTATATAATAAACACAGCGCACAGTTTAATATGAATCCCACTCACTGACAGGCCGTGTTTAAATTCACAAAAGAACTTTACTTATTCAACTTTGAGAATAAGCAACCTTCAGATATTACGACGACAAAAGAAGACAAACAATGTATACGAAACGCTTCGGTCTGGTTTTAGACCCCATCATAGCACTGAGACTGCACTTGTGAAGGTGGTAAATGACCTTTTAATGGCGTCAGACCGAGGCTCTGCATCTGTCCTCGTGCTCCTAGATCTTAGTGCCGCTTTTGATACCATCGATCACCACATTCTTTTGGAGAGATTGGAAACCCAAATTGGTCTACATGGACAAGTTCTGGCCTGGTTTAGATCTTATCTGTCGGAAAGATATCAGTTTGTCTCTGTGAATGGTTTGTCTTCTGACAAATCAATTGTAAATTTCGGTGTTCCTCAAGGTTCCGTTTTAGGACCACTATTGTTTTCACTATATATTTTACCTCTTGGGGATGTCATTCGAAAACATAATGTTAAATTTCACTGCTATGCGGACGACACACAGCTGTACATTTCAATGAAACATGGTGAAGCCCCAAAATTGCCCTCGCTAGAAGCCTGTGTTTCAGACATAAAGAAGTGGATGGCTGCAAACTTTCTACTTTTAAACTCGGACAAAACAGAGATGCTTGTTCTAGGTCCCAAGAAACAAAGAGATCTTCTGTTGAATCTGACAATTAATCTTGATGGTTGTACAGTCGTCTCAAATAAAACTGTGAAGGACCTCGGCGTTACTCTGGACCCTGATCTCTCTTTTGAAGAACATATCAAGACTGTTTCAAGGACAGCTTTTTTCCATCTACGTAACATTGCAAAAATCAGAAATGTTCTGTCCAAAAATGACGCAGAAAAATGTATCCATGCTTTTGTTACTTCTAGGCTGGACTACTGCAATGCTCTACTTTCCGGTTACCCGGATAAAGCACTAAATAAACTTCAGTTAGTGCTAAATACGGCTGCTAGAATCCAGACTAGAACCAAAAAATTTGATCATATTACTCCAGTGCTAGCCTCCCTACACTGGCTTCCTGTTAAGGCAAGGGCTGATTTCAAGGTTTTACTGCTAACCTACAAAGCATTACATGGGCTTGCTCCTACCTATCTTTCCGATTTGGTCCTGCCGTACATACCTACACGTACGCTACGGTCACAAGACGCAGGCCTCCTAATTGTCCCTAGAATTTCTAAGCAAACGGCTGGAGGTAGGGCTTTCTCCTATAGAGCTCCATTTTTATGGAATGGTCTGCCTACCCATGTGAGAGACGCAGACTCAGTCTCAACCTTTAAGTCTTTACTGAAGACTTATCTCTTCAGTAGGTCCTATGATTAAGTCTAGTCTGGCCCAGGAGTGTGAAGGTGAACGGAAAGGCTGGAGCAACGAACCGCCCTTGCTGTCTCTGCCTTGCCGGTTCCCCTCTTTCCACTGGGATTCTCTGCCTCTAACCCTTTTACAGGGGCTGAGTCACTGGCCTACTGGTGTTCTTCCATGCCGTCCATGGGAGGGGTGCGTCACTTGAGTGGGTTGAGTCACTGACGTGGTCTTCCTGTCTGGGTTGGCGCCCCCCCTTGGGTTGTGCCATGGCGGAGATCGTTGTGGGCTATACTCGGCCTTGTCTTAGGACGGTAAGTTGGTGGTTGGAGACATCCCTCTAGTGGTGTGGGGGCTGTGCTTTGGCAAAGTGGGTGGGGTTATATCCTGCCTGTTTGGCCCTGTCCGGGGGTATCATCGGATGGGGCCACAGTGTCTTCTGATCCCTCCTGTCTCAGCCTCCAGTATTTATGCTGCAGTAGTTTATGTGTCGGGGGGCTAGGGTCAGTCTGTTACATCTGGAGTATTTCTCTTGTCTTATCTGGTGTCCTGTGTGTATTTAAATATGCTCTCTCTAATTCTCTCTTTCTCTCTTTCTGTCTTTCTCTCGGAGGACCTGAGCCCTAGGACCATGCCTCAGGACTACCTGGTATGATGACTCCTTGCTGTCCCCAGTCCACCTGGCCGTGCTGCTGCTCCAGTTTCAACTGTTCTGCCTGCGGCTATGGAACCCTGACCTGTTCACCGGACGTGCTTGTTGCACCCTCGACAACTACTATGATTATTATTATTTGACCATGCTGGTCATTTATGAACATTTTAACATTTTAACATCTTGACTATGTTCTGTTATAATATCCACCCTGCACAGCCAGAAGAGGACTGGCCACCCCTCATAGCCTGGTTCCTCTCTAGGTTTCTTCCTAGGTTTTTGGCCTTTCTAGGGAGTTTTTCCTAGGGAGTTTTTCCTAAGCCACCGTGCTTCTACACCTGCATTGCTTGCTGTTTGGGGTTTTAGGCTGGGTTTCTGTAACAGCACTTTGAGATATCAGCTGATGTAAGAAGGGCTTTATAAAAATACATTTGATTTGATTTGAATTTGAAAAGGAGATATGTGTCATTTCTGTTGGCACACAGTTTGACATCTGAGTTTCAGGAAAAGGATTATGAAGAAAAATAAAGCAACGGAAGGGAAAAGGGAACATTTATTCAGAAAACTAGTCCAGAGTCTCTGTCTCTAATGGCATCCTATCTGATATTTAGTGCCCTACTTTTGACCAGAGGGGGCCCCCGCTATATGGTCTGATATATTGAACCATTTGGGATGCAGAATGAGCTGTTCATTCCGCATTATGAATCAGAACAATAACAGGAAGAAAACTGATCAATACGCTGCTGTTAGCTGAAAGCTTTTCTGTTCCTGTGTGTGTGTGTGTGTGTGTATATGTGTGTGTGTGTGTATGTATTTCTGTCTGTGTGTGTGTGTGTGTGTGTGTATGTATTTCTGTCTGTGTGTGTGTGTGTGTGTATGTATTTCTGTCTGTGTGTGTGTGTGTGTGTGTGTGTGTGTGTGTGTGTGTGTGTGTGTGTGTGTGTGTGTGTGTGTGTGTGTGTGTGTGTGTGTGTGTGTGTGTGTGTGTGTGTGTGTGTGTGTGTGTGTATATGTGTGTGTGTGTGTATGTATTTCTGTCTGTGTGTGTGTGTGTATGTATTTCTGTCTGTGTGTGTGTGTGTGTGTATGTATTTCTGTCTGTGTGTGTGTGTGTGTGTGTGTGTGTGTGTGTGTGTGTGTGTGTGTGTGTGTGTGTGTGTGTGTGGTGTGTGTGTGTGTGTGTGTGCCAATGTTTGTGTTGCTTCACAGTCCCCGCTGTTCCATAAGGTGTATTTTGATCGTGTTTTAAATCTGATTCTCCTGCTGCATCAGTTACCTGATGTGGAATAGAGTTCCATGTAGTCATGGCTCTATGTAGTACTGTGCTCCTCCCATAGTCTGTTCTGGACTTGGGGACTGTGAAGAGACCTCTGGTGGCATGTCTTGTGGGGTATGTATGGGTGTCTGAGCTGTGTGCCAGTAGTTTAAACAGACCTCTGGTGGCATGTCTTGTGGGGTATGTATGGCTGTCTGAGCTGTGTGCCAGTAGTTTAAACAGACCTCTGGTGGCATGTCTTGTGGGGTATGGATGGGTGTCTGAGCTGTGTTCCAGTAATTCAAACAGACAGCTCGGTGCTTTCAACATGTCAATACCTCTCATAAATAAAAGTAATGATGAAGTCAGTCTCTCCTCCACTTTGAGCCAGGAGAGATTGACATGCATATTGTTAATGTTAGCTCTCTGCGTACATCCAAGGGCCAGCCGTGCTGCCCTGTTCTGAGCCAATTGCAATTTTCCTCAATCCTTTTTTGTGGCACCTGACCAGACGACTGAACAGTAGTCTATGGGTCGACAAAACTAGGGCCTGTAGGACCTGCCTTGTTGATAGTGTTGTTAAGAAGGTAGAAACTAGGGCCTGTAGGACCTGCCTTGTTGATAGTGTTGTTAAGAAGGAAGAGCAGCGCTTTATTATGGACAGACTTCTCCCCATCTTAGCTACTGTTGTATCAATATGTTTTGACCATGACAGTTTACAATCCAGGGTTACTCCCAGCAGTTTAGTCTCCTCAACTTGCTCAATTTCCACATTATTTATTACAATATTTAGTTGAGGTTTAGGGTTTAGTGAGTGTTTTGCTCCAAATACAATGCTTTTAGTTTTAGAAATATTTAGGACTAACATATTCCTTGTCACCCACTCTGACCCTAACTGCAGCTCTTTGTTGAGTGTTGCAGTCAATTCAGTCGCTGTAGAAGCTGACGTGTATAGTGTTGAGTCATCCGCATACATACAAACTCTGGCTTTACTCAGTCAGAGGCATGTCGTTAGTAAAAAAATGTAAAAGCAAGGGGCCTAGACAGCTGCCCTGGGGAATTCCTGATTCTAACAGGATTATATTTGAGAGGATTCCATTAAAGAACATCCTCTGTGTTCTGTTAGACAGGTAACTCTTTATCCACAACATAGCAGAGGGGTTAAAGCCAAAACACATACATTTTTCCAGCAGCAGACTTTGATCAATAATGTCAAAAGATTCACTGAAGTCTAACAAGACAACCCCCCACAATCATTTTATCATCCATTTCTCTCAGCCAATCCTCTGTCATTTGTGTAAGTGCTGTGCCTGTTGAGTGTCCTTCCTTATAAGCGTGCTGAAATTCTGTTGTCAATTTGTTTACTGTGAAATAGCATTGTATCTGGTCAAACACCATTTATTTCATAAGTTTACTAAGGGTTGGTAACAGGCTGATTGGTCAGCTATTTGAGTCAGTAAAAGGAGGCTTTACTATTCTTGGGAAGCGGAATGACTTTAGCTTCCCTCCAGGCCTGAGGGCACACGATCTCTAGTAGGCTTATATTGAATATATGGCAAATAGGAGTGGCCATATTGTCCGCTATCATCCTCAGTAATTTTCCATCCAAGTTGTCAGACCCCGGTGGCTTGTCATTGTTCATAGACAATTTTTTCACCTCTTCCACACTGACTTTATGGAATTCAAAAGTACAATTCTTGTCTCTCATAATTTGGTCTGATATACTTGGATGTGTCGTGTCAGCTTTCGTTGCTGGCATGTCATCCCTAAGTTTGCTTATCTTGCCAATGGAAAAGTCATTAAAGTAGTTTGCAATATCAGTGGGTTTTGTGATGAATGAGCCATCTGATTCAATGAATGAAGGAGCCGAATTGGCTTTTTTCCCCAATATTTCCTTTAAGGTGCCCCAAAGCTTTTTTACTGTCATTCTTAATATAATTTATCTTTGTTTCATAGTGTAGTTTATTTTTCTTTGTATTTAGTTTAGTCACATGATTCCTTAATTTGCAGTACGTTCACCAATCGGTTGGGTTGCCAGACTTAATTGCCGTTCCTTTTGCCTCGTCACGCTCAGCCATACAATTATTCAATTCAAGTGCAGCGTCTGGTTGCTCCTCATTACACACCACAGACCAGCAAATATTATTTACATCATTAACATATGAATCACTACAAAACATCATTGCAGGCAAGCAATAAGCAGCCAATGTCATTTCTAGGATATTTATTTTTATCAGGATATTTTATACTTCCACTTGATTAGATTTTTATTTATTTGATGTTTTGATTTTATTGGCTTTACTTTTTAGTCCAGTCGCCCTGGGTCAGTAACCATCCAGTCCCCTGGGTCAGTAACCATCCAGTCCCCTGGGTCAGTAACCACCCAGTCCCCTGAGTCAGTAACCATCCAGTCCCCTGGGTCAGTAACCATCCAGTCCCCTGGGTCAGTAACCATCCAGTCCCCTGGGTCAGTAACCATCCAGTCCCCTGGGTCAGTAACCATCCAGTCCCCTGGGTCAGTAACCATCCAGTCCCCTGGGTCAGTAACCATCCAGTCCCCTGAGTCAGTAACCATCCAGTCCCCTGGGTCAGTAACCATCCAGTCCCCTGGGTCAGTAACCATCCAGTCCCCTGAGTCAGTAACCATCCAGTCCCCTGGGTCAGTAACCATCCAGTCCCCTGGGTCAGTAACCATCCAGTCCCCTGGGTCAGTAACCATCCAGTCCCCTGGGTCAGTAACCATCCAGTCACCTGGGTCAGTAACCATCCATTCCCCTGGGTCAGTAACCATCCAGTCCCCTGGGTCAGTAACCATCCAGTCCCCTGGGTCAGTAACCATCCAGTCCCCTGAGTCAGTAACCATCCAGTCCCCTGGGTCAGTAACCATCCAGTCCCCTGGGTCAGTAACCATCCAGTCCCCTGGGTCAGTAACCATCCAGTCCCCTGGGTCAGTAACCATCCAGTCCCCTGGGTCAGTAACCGTCCAGTCCCCTGGGTCAGTAACTGTCCAGTCCCCTGGGTCAGTAACCATCCAGTCCCCTGGGTCAGTAAGCATCCAGTCCCCTGAGTCAGTAACCATCCAGTCCCCTGAGTCAGTAACCATCCAGTCCCCTGAGTCAGTAACCATCCAGTCCCCTGGGTCAGTAACCATCCAGTCCCCTGGGTCAGTAACCATCCAGTCCCCTGAGTCAGTAACCATCCAGTCCCCTGGGTCAGTAACTGTCCAGTCCCCTGGGTCAGTAACCATCCAGTCCCCTGAGTCAGTAACCATCCAGTCCCCTGGGTCAGTAAGCATCCAGTGCCCTGCCGTGCAACAACTGAACCGACTGCTTCCTTCCTTCAGATCTTTCTTATTGATCTTAATGAATTGTTGGACTAATTAGTCTACTCTTAGACGTTGTAAAACACTGGTAATGGTAACATGTTGGCTTCATTGACTCAGGGTCCTGTTACTTCCTGACTGAGATAGAAACGACTGTAATGTCCAATTAACAGAATGCACAGAGATGTCTGACAGGACAGAACACAATAAATAGCAGAACAACTATAACAAGGGGGTTGTCAAGAATTGTTACAAAACTTATACAATTTGCATTGACCCTTTTTTGTACTGACTCTATGCATACTCACACGCCAACACACGCCAACACACACACACAAAACACCCACACACATAACACTTTGAATTCAGGACATAAAGTTAATTCCATTGCTACATTTTGTGCAGTTTTTACTTTAACGCCTTATTGCAAACAGGATGCATGTTTTTGGAATATTTGTATTCTGTACAGGCTTCCTTCTTTTCACTCTGTCATTTAGGTTAGTATTGTGGAGTAACTACAATGTTGTTGATCCACCCTCAGTTTTCTCCTATCACAGTCGTTAAACTTTGTAACTGTTTTAATAGTCACCATTGGTCTCATGGTGAAATCCCTGAGCGGTTTCCTTCCTCTCCGGCAACTGAGTTAGGAAGGACACCTGTATCTTTGTAGTGACTGGGTGTATTAATACACCATCCAACGTGTAATTAATAACTTCACCATGCTCAAAGGGATATTCAAATGTCTGTTTTTAATTTGTACCCATCTACCAAAAGCTGCCCTTTGCAAAGCATTGGAAAACCTCCCTGGTCTTTGTGGTTCAATCTGTGTTTAAAATTCACTGAGGGACTGAGGGACCTTACAGATAATTGTGTGTGTTGGGTACAGAGATGAGGTAGTCATTAAAAAATCATGTTAAACACTATTATTCCACACAGAGTCCATGCAACTTATTATGTGACTTGTTAAGCACATTTTTACTCCTGAACTTATTTAGGCTTGATATAACAAAGGGGTTGAATACTTACTGACTCAAGACATTTCAGCTTTTAATTTTTTATTAGCCTAATTTGTAAAAAGAATATCGCAAAACGTAATTCCACTTGACATTAAGGGGTATTGTGGGTAGGCCAGTGACAATTTTTTTTAAATCTCAATTTAATCCATTTTAAATTCAGGCTGTAACACAACAATGTGAAAAAAAAGTAAAATGGTGTGAATACTTTCTGAATATGTACATATTATCTCGTCTACCAACACTGATTCTACTCTGTGTATTATCTATCCTGATTGCTAGTTTTACCCCTAACTACAGGTACATATTACCTCATCTACCAACACTGATTCTACTCTGTGTATTATCTATCCTGATTGACTAGTCAGTTTTACCCCTAACTACAGGTACATATTACCTCATCTACCAACACTGATTCTACTCTGTGTATTATCTATCCTGATTGCTAGTTTTACCCCTAACTACAGGTACATATTACCTCAACCACCTCGTACCCCTGAACAATGTCTCGGTGCTGCTACTCTTCATAGCCTCCTTATTGTTATCTATTGCGTAACTATGTTCTATTTTTAACTCTGCACGGTTGGGAGAGGGTTCGTAAACGAAGCATTTCACGGTAAAGTCAACACCTGTTGGTCTTCGGCGCATGGGACAAATAACATTTATGATTTATGTGAAATATCCAGTAACAACACACACTCATCCATTTCACATCAATTGCTTTTTCAGCTTTCTGTACTTGATTAAGTTGAGAGATAATTCAGTTGCTGACACATAGACTCATAAATTATGTAGTATGTTAATATGGGTATTAGAACACAAATCTAGACACTGTTCTTCTACTGTTCTACTCTAACACACAACAACAACAAAAATGGATATTCTTAAAACTACACTCTGATCTGATGTTCAACTAGTCCTGCACCAGAGTCGTCAGGAGGCATTGTACTGGACCCTAATAGTGCTTTGTTTACCCCATGCTGTTTGTTTACCCATGCTGCTTGTTTACCCATTCTGTTTGTTTACCCATGCTGTTTGTTTACCCATGCTGTTTGTTTACCCATGCTGTTTGTTTACCCATGCTGCTTTGTTTACCCATGCTGTTTGTTTACCCATGCTGTTTGTTTACCCATGCTGTTTGTTTACCCATGCTGCTTGTTTGCCCACTTTGTTTGCCCAGTTTACCCATGCTGTTTATTTGATCACTCCAGATTGAAGTTGAACATTTTGGGAGATGCCTCCAAAAACCGACCACTAGGGGCAAAAAAAAAACAAACAAATTTTTTTTAAAATTAAAATAATAAAATAAATAAATAAAAGAGTTCCCAGAGCTGGGATAGACCGCACAGTCTATGGAGCTGGAGCTCACTGCTTAGACCACTGTGCCATCCATCCACCATGAATAGCCAAAGGCCTTAATTAATGCCTCAGATTAACAGCAAACGTGTTATTCTGTTTTAACCCAAATCTGATTCCTGAACCAATCGAATCTAACACCTGAAATGTATTAACCCAAATCTGATTCCGTGAACCAATCGAAACTAACACCTGAAGTTTATTAACCCAAATCTGATTCCTGAACCAATCGAATCTAACATCTGAAGTTTATTAACCCTATCCCAAATCTGATTCCTTATTAAAAAGAGTAGTTCACTATTTTAAAACTTGATGTTAGATGGTTCCTCATCCTGAAAGTAGTCTAAGGGCCAGGAGAAAAAGTTATCCATGATTCAGTTTTCTTTAAACAGCCATTACAAACTTCTGCTAACTTTAGCCAAAGCTAGCCTAAACATCTATGGAAATAATGGGGGACATCAAGTAGTAAAATAGATAACTACTCCTTTAAATGACGGGGGACATCAAGTGGTAAAATAGTGAACTACGCCTTTAAATGATGGGGGACATCAAGCAGTAAAATAGTGAACTACTCCTTTAACTTAAACACCCACGGAATTAATGGATAACCATTAACTTAACCCAGTCTACGGTTAAGTCAATGCATTCATTCAGACTAAGGGTTAAGGTTTGGTATACAGAAACCTTCAGGGTTAACTCCAGTCATTCAGACTAAGGGTTAGGTTAAGGGTTAAGGGTTAAGGGTTAAGGTTTGGTATACAGAAACCTCCAGGGTTAACTTCAGTCATTCAGACTAAGGGTTAGGTTAAGGGTTAAGGGTTAAGGTTTGGTATACAGAAACCTTCAGGGTTAACTCCAGTCATTCAGACTAAGGGTTAGGTTAAGGGTTAAGGGTTAAGGGTTAAGGTTTGGTATAGAGCAACCTCCAGGGTTAACTTCAGTCATTCAGACTAAGGGTTAGGTTAAGGGTTAAGGGTTAAGGTTTGGTATACAGAAACCTCCAGGGTTAACTCCAGTCATTCAGACTAAGGGTTAAGGTTTGGTAAGGTTCCACCAACATCTAGTTAGTGGTAGAGTTGTTTCTGTATAATATGCTTAAAACGTCTGGAGCTCATGAGGGAACTACTTGCCTAAATACAGGACATCACCACTAGGGGGCAACAGTGAGCATTATTACCATCAAGTAGTATTGGGTTTAGCTAGGGTGCTGTGGACTCAGGTGGTCGAATAGAAGTAAACTACAAGCTCTGGCTGAAGGGGTCAGGTGTTCAATCCCAGTGATAGTCACTCGTTTTTACAACTTCGAAAATTGACGTTTCATCACAAACACGTTGAAATGTGACTTTTGGAGCAACTTTCAAATTCTGCAGTGAGACTGTTTATTATTGTTGCACAGCAACTGGTGAACCAACTAACTTGTCGTCTAACCTTTCAATAATGTCAAACTCAGAACCCAAAACCAAACCTGCTGTTTACAGTTTACGTTAACAGTCTGTTTTACGAGAACCTTCGGTGCACATTTTCATTGAGCTAACGGAATATGTTCCTTTGAGCTAACGGAATACGTCCCTTTGAGCTAACGGAATACGTTCCTTTGAGCTAACGGAAGACGTCCCTTTGAGCTAACGGAATACGTCCCTTTCAGCTAACGGAATACGTCCCTTTGAGCTAACGGAATACGTCCCTTTGAGCTAACGGAATACGTCCCTTTGAGCTAACGGAATACGTCCCTTTGAGCTAACGGAATACGTCCCTTTGAGCTAACGGAATACGTCCCTTTGAGCTAACGGAATACGTCCCTTTGAGCTAACGGAATACGTTCCTTTGAGCTAACGGAATACGTCCCTTTGAGCTAACGGAAATACGTTCCTTTGAGCTAACGGAATACGTTCCTTTGAGCTAACGGAATTACATACGAAGTGTTTATTTGAACTTTAAGCTGCTTTAAAAACTTCACAAATTGTTTTACCCAACGATAAACTAATCAACACCAGGAAGGTAAGATGGTTGATTAATGTTAATATGATGTATTTGTCGATATAAATGCTTCGCTCGTTTCGTCCTGTTTGAAGTCTCTTTAAAATGTTTTTATATAAAGGTACAGTGAAAGAACTAAGTGTTTCCGGGATTCTAGTCAAGAGTTTGAATGATTTCCATTCTGAATCATCTATATAATATAATAATATAATAATAATATCTTAGTAAATATGTCCAGCTGCAGGAGAACCAAGATCGCTGATGGGGGTCACACTCGGACAATCAGAGAAGGGATCGCAAATTATTGCGAATCCTGGTGGCACAAAATAATCAAAAGGTCTGACTGCACAGAGATGCTTGGGAAAAAATGGTCACTGCGGGAGACCAGGGTGTGTGTGTGTGTGTTTCAGGGGAATGGGGTGTATCTGAGCTCCATCAGCTTGGACTTGACATTAGTTAATCAAATCTCCCAATGTGTTTTGCTAAATGTTGCGCGGCTTCTCAAACAGCTACAACTGTATATGCATTCATACATCAGGTCTTCTGTTGAGCTGGGCTCAAGGATGGATCAACTGTTGAACATCTGAGCTCGTGGATGTTTATGGGGGAAGGGTGGGGAGAGTGTGTGTGAGTGTGTGTGGGAGAGTGTGTGTGTGTGTGTGTGTGTGTGTGTGTGTGTGTGTGTGTGTGTGTGTGTGTGTGTGTGTGTGTGTGTGTGTGTGTGTGTGTGTTCCACATTTGTTGCTAAGTGGTAATGATGTCAGTGACAGTATAGGATGAATCACAATACATTTTTCTCAAAATAATAATTGCTTGCCAAAAAAAAAAAAAGATTTTTGTAATGGCAATCCTGGTAATAGGCAACAATCCTTCGCATGAACAATTATTGCGCATATTATTCGTTAATTATGGAAATGAAGATACGTAAGATTTTTTTAGATATCATTATTTTTTTAGAAACTATATATAATACAAATGCTTTTGGAGGTTGCTCTTCTCGAAGGGTCCCGGCCTCTCAGCGGGGGGATGTGGGGGGGTCTGCCGGTCACTGGGATGGGGGGGGGGGGGGGGGGGTTAGCAGTTGGAGAACAATTGGAGGTAGCAATGGAAAGCTATCACTGGTACAGCTACAGTTGAATTCGGAAGTTTACATACACTTAGGTTGGAGTTGATAAAACTCGTTTTTCAACCACTCCACAAATTTCTTGTTAACAAACTATAGTTTTGGCAAGTCGGTTAGGACATCTACTTTGTGCATGACACAAGTCATTCTTGTAACAATTGTTTACAGACAGATTATTTCACTTATAATTCACTGTATTACAATTCCAGTGGGTCAGAATTTTACATACACTAAGTTGACTGTGCTTTTAAACAGCTTGGAAAATTCCAGAAAATTATGTCATGGCTTTAGAAGCTTCTGATAGGCTAATTGACATCATTTGAGTCAATTGGAGGTGTACCTGTGGATGTATTTCAAGGCCTACCTTCAAACTCAGTGCCTCTTTGCTTGACATCATGGGAAAATCAAAAGAAATCAGCCAAGACCTCAGGAAAAAAATTGTAGACCTCCACAAGTCTGGTTCATCCTTGGGAGCAATTTCCAAACACCTGAAGGTACCACGTTCATCTGTACAAACCAAAGTATGCAAGTATAAACACCATGGGACCACGCAGCCGCCATACCGCTCAGGAAGGAGACTCGTTCTGTCTCCTAGATATGAACGTACTTCAGTGCGAAAAGTGCAAATCAATCCCAGAACAACAGCAAAGGACCTTGTGAAGATGCTGGAGGAAACAGGTACAAAAGTATCTATATCCAAAGTAAAACAAGTCCTATATCGACATAACCTGAAAGGCCGCTCAGCAAGGAAGAAGCCACAACTCCAAAACCGCCATAAAAAAGCCAGACTACGGTTTGCAACTGCACATGGGGACAAAGATCGTACTTTTTGGATAAAAAAAGCTGGAGACTCATATCTCCCTCACTAGCTTTAAGCACCAGCTGTCAGAGCAGCTCACAGATCACTGCACCTGTACATAGCCCATCTGTAAATAGCCCATTCAACTACCTCATCCCCATACTGTATTTATTTATTTATTTATCTTGGTCCTTTGCACCCCAGTATCTCTACTTGCACATTAATCTTCTGCACATCTACCATTCCAGTGTCTAATTGCTATACTGTAATTACTTCGCCACCATGGCCTATGTATTGCCTTACCTCCCTTATCTTAACTCATTTGCACTCACTGTGTATAGATTTGTCTTTTTTCTACTGTATTATTGACTGTATGTTTGTTTATCCCATGTGTAACTCTGTGTTGTTGTATGTGTCGAACTGCTTTGCTTTATCTTGGCCAGGTCGCAATTGTAAATGAGAACTTGTTCTCAACTAGCCTACCTGGTTAAATAAAGGTGAAAAAAAAACAAATGTCCTCTGGTCTGATGAACCAAAAATAGAACTGTTTGGTAACAATGACCATCGTTATGTTTGGAGGAAAAAGGGGGAGGCTTGCAAGCCGAAGAACACCATCCCAACTGTGAAGCACGGGGGTGGCAGCATCATGTTGTGGAGGTGCTTTGCTGCAGGAGGGACTGGTGCACTTCACAAAATAGTTGGCATCATGAGGCAGGAAAATTATGTGGATATATTTAAGCAACATCTCAAGACATCAGTCAGAAAGTTAAAGTTTGGTCGCAAATGGGTCTTCCAAACGGACAATGACCCCCAGCATACTTCCATAGTTGTGGCAAAATGGCTTAAGGACAACAAAGTCAATGTATTGGAGTGGCCATCACAAAGCCCTGACCTCAATCCTATAGATACTTGTGGGCAGGACGGAAAAAGTGTGTGCGAGCAAGGAGGCCTACAAACCTGACTCAGTTATACCAGCTCTGTCAGGAGGAATGGGCCAAAATTCCCCCAACTCACTGTGGGAAGCTTGTGGAAGGCTACCTGAAACATTTGACCCAAGTTAAACAATTTAAAGGCAATGCTACTGAATACTAATTGAGTGTATGTAAACTTCTGACCCACTGAGAATGTGATGAAAGAAATAAAAGCTGAAATAAATAATTGTCTCTACTATTATTCTGACATTTCACATTCTTAAAATAAAGTGGTGATCCTAACTGACCTAAAACAGTGAATTTTTACTAGGATTAAATGTCAGAAATTGTGAAAAACAGAGTTTAAATGTATTTGGCTAAGGTGTATGTAAACTTCCGACTTCAACTGTATATTGACACTCAATCACTGGTACTTTTTAATGGTACGTTTCCAAACATATTTTATGATAAATATAATTGAAACTTGTATCTCATTATGGTAAATAGCTAAATAAGTATAGCCAGTTATAATTGTAATGGCTTAGCAGATAATAAGAAAAGACGATCAGTATTTACCTGGCTGAAAGAGAAGGAATATAATATCTATTGTTTACAGGAAACTCATTCAACTATTTTAGATGAAGTTGTTTGGAGAAAGGACTGGGGTGGTGAAATATACTTCTCCCATGGGGCAAAGAAAACTCACAAGGGGTGACAGACAGATCCTCAAGGTAGATGGATTATTTTAAATAAATTATTGAACCATAAACAGATTTGGCTCCATCACCACTCCTCCACCACCACTCCTCCACCACCACCACCACCACCAGACCTCCTCCACCACCAGACCTCCACCACCACCAGACCTCCTCCACCATCAGACCTCCACCACCACTAGACCTCCACCACCACCAGACCTCCTCCACCACCACCAGACCTCCACCACCACCACTAGACCTCCACCACCACCACTAGACCTCCACCACCACCAGACCTCCACCACCACCACTAGACCTCCACCACCACCAGACCTCCTCCACCACCACCAGACCTCCACCACCACCACTAGACCTCCACCACCACCAGACCTCCACCACCACCACCAGACCTCCTCCACCACCAGACCTCCTCCACCACCAGACCTCCACCACCAGACCTCCATCACCAGACCTCCATCACCAGACCTCCATCACCACTCCTCCATAGCCCCATAGCAAGCATCCAGACTGGGGGGTTCGTAACTGGGGGGTTGGTCACTTCCTTGAAGTGTTCAGTGTGTGCGACCAGTAAAGGGAAACCTTGAGAGGCCGTCTGCATTGTGGTGCTGCCCAGACCTTCTGTACTTGATGTCGTACTGGTGAGCAGATAACAGTAATGCCCATCGCTGCATGCGGCTGGCTGCGAGCGACGGAATGCCGGTGTGGGGACCAAAGATGGAGGTGATGGGACTACGGTCCGTCAGTAGTGTGAATCGTCGGCCAAACAGAAACTGATGAAATGTATTAACTCCAAACACGATGGCGAGCGCTTCAAGCTCTATCTGTGCATAATTGCTCTCGACTTTAGTTGAGGTCTGTGATGCGAAAGCAATTGGTCTTTCTTCCCCTGATGTCATGATGTGTGAGACAACTGCACCAGCACCATAAGGCGACGCATCACATGCCAACTGTAATGGCAAGTTGGGGTTGAAGTGGGTTAGGGCCTCTGACTGAGCTAAGGCTGTTTTCACTTTCTTGAAGACCTCCTCACATCTGTCTGTCCACTTCCACTGTTTGGTTTTGTTCAAAAGTTCAGGCAGTGGCTTTAACATGTTAGCTAGGTTCAGCACAAACTTTGCGTCGTACGTCAGTAGTCCTAAGAATGATCTCAGCTGACTCACGTTCTGTGGGGATGGAGCTTCTGCGAAGTCCTTCACCTTCGATGGCGCCTTGTGGAGCCCCGAACTGTCGATGACGTGGCCCAGGTACTCAACAGAGGGCCGTAAAAACTGTCATTTGTCCTTCCGGACCCTCAGACCGTACTCCTCCAATCGCTGTCGTGTAGCGTTCAGGTTTCTCAGGTGCTCCTGCTCGTCTTCGCCGGTGATGAGTAGCTCATCGAGGTAACATTGGACCCCACGGTGAGCCCGCTCAGTAATCTGGTCCATAGCTCTCTAAAACAAGGCCGGAGCTGAGGTGATTCCAAAAGGAAGCCTCCAGTACTTGTACAGTCCTTTTGTGAGTCACTATGGTCAACAATTATTGTGACTCTTTATCCACATGCATCTAGTAGATAGACTTATGTTAGGCCTATCTTACTGAATTTCTGTCCTCCAGCTAAAACAGAAAAGAGGGTCGTCAATGAGGGGTAGTGGATATTTTTCAGCAGTCAAGACTGGGTCAATGGTGACAGAGTCTGAGTGATCCATCTTTTTTTATGACTGGAACGACGGGTGTAGCCCATTCACTAACATTCCCTGGATCCAATACTCCACTCTCCACTAGTCTGTTGCATTAACATTCCCTGGATCCAATACTCCACTCTCCACTAGTCTGTTTCACTAACATTCCCTGGGTCCAATACTCCACTCTCCACTAGTCTGCTTCATTAACATTCCCTGGATCCAATACTCCACTCTCCACTAGTCTGTTTCATTAACATTCCCTGGGTCCAATACTCCACTCTCCACTAGTCTGCTTCATTAACATTCCCTGGATCCAATACTCCACTCTCCACTAGTCTGTTGCATTAACATTCCCTGGATCCAATACTCCACTAGTCTATTTCATTAACATTCCCTGGATCCAATACTCCACTCTCCACTAGTCTGTTGCATTAATTAACATTCCCTGGATCCAATACTCCACTAGTCTGTTTCATTAACATTCCCTGGATCCAATACTCCACTCTCCACTAGTCTGTTTATCTCACTTTCAACTTTTGGTTTAATGGCGTATGGGACAGGTCTAGCTTTGAAGCATTTTTGGCTTGCTGTGTGATTTCACGGTCAGTTTAACTGTTATGTCCTTCATCCTGCCAAGTTCTCCTTTGAACACGTCCACGTGTTTCCTCTAATATCACTTGTAGGTTTGTGTCCTCTTTTGCAACCATGTGAATTTCCTGCCAAGTTTAGTTTGATCTTTTTCCAGCCATGTGCGTCCTAGCAAAGCTGCATGGTGGCCTTTCACAATGTAGAGCGGTAGCTTTACCTTCTGTTCATTGCGCTCCACTGTATCAATCACGCTTCCTCTCACTGGAACAATCTCACCGGTGTATGTTTTCAGCGTCATCTCTGTGGGCTGTAGTGTGAGGTGATGTAGTTTCTCCTTTGTATACAGCCTCAGATGGCAAAGATATGGCTGCTCCGGTGTCCCCCAGCATCCGTACTGCGTTTCCATCCAGTAGCGGTGTCACCCAGTAGCCGTATCCATTGTCTGAAATTGACATAACATGCAAAGATTCTTCCCCTTCAGACAGGGTATCACTTCGTTCATCCTCTGTGTGCTCCATTTTATGCTCTTTCTTTTTGTACTTCCTGAAGTCGCTTTTCCTTTGTTCAGTACTTTGGTTTGATTGTGTCTTTTTGTTTTATCATTCACGTTCCATGTGACCCTTTTTACCCACAACTTCTGCAGTCTAAGTCTTTGCACCAACATTCCTCTGCTTGGTGACCTGGTTTCCCACAGCGATAGCACGGCTTGGTGACCTGGCTTCCCACAGCGATAGCACGGCTTGGTGACCTGGTTTCCCACAGCGATAGCACGGCTTGGTGACCTGGCTTCCCACAGCGATAGCACGGCTTGGTGACCTGGTTTCCCACAGCGATAGCACGGCTTGGTGACCTGGTTTCCCACAGCGATAGCACGGCTTGGTGACCTGGTTTCCCACAGCGATAGCACGGCTTGGTGACCTGGTTTCCCACAGCGATAGCATGGCTTACCACCTTCTGCCTTGTGTTTTTAAATCCGAAGACACCTTATACACTTTGGTCGATGCACTTAGCAGTTGTGCGTCTTTATTTCCCATTTCCATTGACGTACTCAACTTCTAATGCTCTCTGCAATGTTAACCTTTCTAGGGTAGGTGGCACCAAATCGTCGCACCTACGTAACAGCCAGTGTAATCCTGTGGCGCGTTATTCAAAAACCTCAAAAATGCAAAAACTTCAATTTTTCAAACATATGACTATTTTACACCATTTTAAAGACAAGACTCTCGTTAATCTAAACACACTGTCCGATTTCAAAAAGGCTTTACAACGAAAGCAAAACATTAGATTATGTCAGCAGAGTACCCAGCCAGAAATAATCAGACACCCATTTTTCAAGCTAGCATATAATATCACATAAACCCAAACCACAGCTAAATGCAGCACTAACCTTTGATGATCTTCATCAGATGACAACCCTAGGAGATGATGTTATACAATACATGCATGTTTTGTTCAATCAAGTTCATATTTATATCACATTAGCATGTGACTAGCATGTGACTAGCATTCCCACCGAACACTGCCGGTGAATTTACTAAATTACTCACGATAAACGTTCACAAAAAGCATAACAATTATTTTAAGAATTATAGATACAGAACTCCTCTATGCACTCGATATGTCCGATTTTAAAATAGCTTTTCGGTGAAAGCACATTTTGCAATATTCTCAGTAGATAGCCCGGCATCACAGGGCTAGCTATTTAGACACCCAGCAAGTTTAGCACTCACCAAAGTCAGATTTACTATAAGAAAAATGTTATTACCTTTGCTGTCTTCGTCAGAATGCACTCCCAGGACTTCTACTTCAATAACAAATGTTGGTTTGGTTCAAAATAATCCATAGTTATATCCAACAGCGGCGTTTTGTTCGTGCGTTCAAGACACTATCCGAAAGGGTAAATAAGGGTGACGAGCATGGCGCAATTCGTGACAAAAAAAATCTAAATATTCCATTACCGTACTTCGAAGCATGTCAACCGCTGTTTAAAATCAATTTTTATGCCATTTTTCTCATAAAAAAGCGATAATATTCCGACCGGGAATCTGCGTTTAGGTAAACAGACGAAAGAAAATAAAGCATGCGGTCGACTCGGGCACGCGCCTAAGCCCATAGTACTCTGATCGGCCACTTGCCAAAAGCGATAATGTGTTTCAGCTAGAGGCTGCCTCGATATCGTTCAGCTTTTTCCCGGGCTCTGAGAGCCTATGGGAGCCGTAGGAAGTGTCACGTTAGAGCAAAGATCCTCAGTCTTCAATAAAAAGAGCCCAGATGAAACACAACTTGTCAGACAGGCCACTTCCTGCATGGAATCTTCTCAGGTTTTGGCCTGCCATTTGAGATCTGTTATACTCACAGACACCATTCAAACAGTTTTAGAAACTTTAGGGTGTTTTCTATCCAAAGCAAATAATTATATGCATATTCTAGTTACTGGGCAGGAGTAGTAACCAGATTAAATCGGGTACGTTTTTTATCCGGCCGTGTCAATACTGCCCCCTAGCCCTAACAGGTTAAGTTACTCTCAGTCAGATGGCCTCGCTGCACATGCCACACACTAACCTATCACGTATAGTGTCGCTCATTGATCGCCCAAATTCACAGTGTTCAGATAACTGTTTCAATACAGTCACAAACTGTGCGATTGATTCCCCCACCTCTTGATTTCTCTGATGATACCCGGAATCTCTCTGCGATTATCACTGGTTTGGGAGAATAATGTCCTTTTAAAAAGGTAGCCACAATTTCATCATATGATTTCTCACCGGGTTTATCAGGCGTTACTAGGCTGCGCAGTAGATTGAATGTCTTTCCTCTCATAACAGTCAAACATGTTGGAACAACGACTTCTGCTTTATTTCCATTTGCTAACACAAAGTACTCCAAACGTTCTATGTAAGAACTCCATTGTTCCATAGATTCATCAAATGTTCCTATATTTCCAACCAATGCAGACATTTACAGTTTATTATTTTTCTTTCTCACACTTTTCAGACGGTCCCTTAGTCCCAGACCCCTTTTTTAATTTTAATTTTAATTTTCAAATCACAGTGACTTCACTTTCTCCTGCAGCGAAACTCTTCCTATCCCTCAAAGCTCTCGTTGCCGTGACATCAGAAGCTAGCTAGCATCACTCGACTGGCTAGCTCTATCTACAGCGGGGAAAAAATAAATAAAAACGAATTAAACTCCAACTTTCTACGGAAGATAATGAGCACAAGCGTGAGAATGTTTCTTCCTCGTCGCCAGTTTTGTTGTAAAACACACTGTATTATGTATACAACTAATATAAGGACATGACATGAGACGGGAGTAGAATCTAACGTGGGCATTGTTTAATGCCTTTCACAGGACAAAACATTCCCAGCATTTCAATGTACATTAGCAGAAGGGTATTACAGGTGCCCTAAAGGGACAAACTAGAATATTAATACACAACAGCACCTTATTCCCTATGGGTTCTGGTCAAAAGTAGTGCACTACATAGGGAAAAGGATGCCATGTGGGACGACAGACCCATTCTCCTATTACTGTCCTACTGGGTTCAATTAAAACAGAGAACAGAAGGAAAGCGAACTCTTCTGTTTCCTTAGGTGTTCTGGTCAAGGTAGGACGAAGCCACACACACACACACACACACACACACACACACACACACACACACACACACACACACACACACACACACACACACACACACACACACATGCATAAAGAGCAGTCTGTGTAAAGTAAACATCTTATTGGTGTTCCTAAGAAAGTTTCAGCACCGCAGGCCAGGATTAAAGTCTGCAGAACTTTGAGAGGGGCAAGAAGTTTCAATAGACAGAGAGAGGCAAGAAGAAAGGAAGAGTGGCAGAGAGGTAGAGGTAGAAACCAGGGAAGAATAACCTAGGAAAAGTGGCAGAGAGGTAGAGGCCAGGGCAGAGAGGGAGAGGTAGAGACCAGGGCAGAGAGGTAGAGACCAGGGCAGAGAGGGAGAGGTAGAGACCAGGGCAGAGAGGGAGAGGTAGAGACCAGGGCAGAGAGGGAGAGGTAGAGACCAGGGCAGAGAGGTAGAGACCAGGGCAGAGAGGGGAGAGAGGTAGAGACCAGGGCAGAAAGGGAGAGACCAGGGCAGAGAGGGAAAGGTAGAGACCAGGGCAGAGAGGGAGAGACCAGGGCAGAGAGGGAGAGGTAGAGACCAGGGCTGAGAGGGAGAGGTAGAGACCAGGGCAGAGAGGTAGAGGTAGAGACCAGGGCAGAGAGGTAGAGACCAGGGCAGAGAGGGAGAGACCAGGGCAGAGAGGGAGAGAGGTAGAGACCAGGGCAGAGAGGGAGAGGTAGAGACCAGGGCAGAGAGGTAGAGGTAGAGACCAGGGCTGAGAGGGAGAGGTAGAGACCAGGGCAGAGAGGGAGAGGTAGAGACCAGGGCAGAGAGGGAGAGACCAGGGCAGAGAGGTAGAGACCAGGGCAGAGAGGTAGAGACCAGGGCAGAGAGGGAGAGGTAGAGACCAGGGCAGAGAGGGAGAGGTAGAGACCAGGGCAGAGAGGGAGAGGTAGAGACCAGGGCAGAGAGGTAGAGACCAGGGCAGAGAGGGAGAGGTAGAGACCAGGGCTGAGAGGGAGAGGTAGAGACCAGGGCAGAGAGGTAGAGGTAGAGACCAGGGCAGAGAGGTAGAGACCAGGGCAGAGAGGTAGAGACCAGGGCAGAGAGGGAGAGGTAGAGACCAGGGCAGAGAGGTAGAGACCAGGGCAGAGAGGGAGAGGTAGAGACCAGGGCAGAGAGGGAGAGGTAGAGACCAGGGCAGAGAGGGAGAGGTAGAGACCAGGGCAGAGAGGTAGAGACCAGGGCAGAGAGGGAGAGAGGTAGAGACCAGGGCAGAGAGGGAGAGACCAGGGCAGAGAGGGAAAGGTAGAGACCAGGGCAGAGAGGGAGAGACCAGGGCAGAGAGGGAGAGGTAGAGACCAGGGCTGAGAGGGAGAGGTAGAGACCAGGGCAGAGAGGTAGAGGTAGAGACCAGGGCAGAGAGGTAGAGACCAGGGCAGAGAGGGAGAGACCAGGGCAGAGAGGGAGAGAGGTAGAGACCAGGGCAGAGAGGGAGAGGTAGAGACCAGGGCAGAGAGGTAGAGGTAGAGACCAGGGCTGAGAGGGAGAGGTAGAGACCAGGGCAGAGAGGGAGAGGTAGAGACCAGGGCAGAGAGGGAGAGACCAGGGCAGAGAGGTAGAGACCAGGGCAGAGAGGGAGAGGTAGAGACCAGGGCAGAGAGGGAGAGGTAGAGACCAGGGCAGAGAGGGAGAGGTAGAGACCAGGGCAGAGAGGTAGAGACCAGGGCAGAGAGGGAGAGGTAGAGACCAGGGCTGAGAGGGAGAGGTAGAGACCAGGGCAGAGAGGTAGAGGTAGAGACCAGGGCAGAGAGGTAGAGACCAGGGCAGAGAGGTAGAGACCAGGGCAGAGAGGGAGAGGTAGAGACCAGGGCAGAGAGGTAGAGACCAGGGCAGAGAGGGAGAGGTAGAGACCAGGGCAGAGAGGGAGAGGTAGAGACCAGGGCAGAGAGGTAGAGACCAGGGCAGAGAGGAGAGGTAGAGACCAGGGCAGAGAGGGAGAGACCAGGGCAGAGAGGGAGAGGTAGAGACCAGGGCAGAGAGGGAAAGGTAGAGACCAGTGCAGAGAGAGAGAGAGGTAGAGACCAGGGCAGAGAGGGAGAGACCAGGGCAGAGAGAGAGAGGTAGAGACCAGGGCAGAGAGGGAGAGAGGTAGAGACCAGGGCAGAGAGGGGGAGGTAGAGACCAGGGCAGAGAGGGAGAGGTAGAGACCAGGGCAGAGAGGTAGAGACCAGGGCAGAGAGGGAGAGGTAGAGACCAGGGCAGAGGGGAGAGGTAGAGACCAGGGCAGAGAGGTAGAGACCAGGGCAGAGAGGGAGAGGTAGAGACCAGGGCAGAGAGGTAGAGACCAGGGCAGAGAGGTAGAGGTAGAGACCAGGGCAGAGAGGGAGAGGTAGAGACCAGGGCAGAGAGGTAGAGGTAGAGACCAGGGCAGAGAGGTAGAGACCAGGGCAGAGAGGGAGAGGTAGAGACCAGGGCAGAGAGGTAGAGACCAGGGCAGAGAGGGGTAGAGACCAGGGCAGAGAGGTAGAGACCAGGGCAGAGAGGGAGAGGTAGAGACCAGGGCAGAGAGGGAGAGGGAGAGACCAGGGCAGAGAGGGAGAGGTAGAGACCAGGGCAGAGAGGGAGAGGGAGAGACCAGGGCAGAGAGGTAGAGACCAGGGCAGAGAGGGAGGTAGAGACCAGGGCAGAGAGGGAGAGGTAGAGACCAGGGCAGAGAGAGAGAGACCAGGGCAGAGAGGTAGAGACCAGGGCAGAGAGGGAGAGGTAGAGACCAGGGCAGAGAGGGAGAGGTAGAGACCAGGGCAGAGAGGTAGAGACCAGGGCAGAGAGGGAGAGGTAGAGACCAGGGCAGAGAGGGAGAGGTAGAGACCAGGGCAGAGAGGTAGAGACCAGGGCAGAGAGGGAAAGGTAGAGACCAGGGAAGAATAACCTAGGGAAAAAGGATGAGTGGCAGAGAGGGAGAGACCAGGGCAGAGAGGGAGAGGTAGAGACCAGGGCAGAGAGGGAGAGGTAGAGACCAGGGCAGAGAGGTAGAGACCAGGGCAGAGAGGGAAAGGTAGAGACCAGGGAAGAATAACCTAGGGAAAAAGGATGAGTGGCAGAGAGGGAGAGAGAGAGAGAAAAAGAGAGAGAGATAGTGGAATGAAAGATAAACAAACAAAAAAATGAGAGACAGAGAAAGAAAGTAAGAAAGAAAAAGGAGAGCGTGGAAGCCGTCAGAGATGAAACGCTGAAACAACAGACTGTCTGCCAGCAGGTTCATTTTACAGCCCGATAGTTTCACACCTCAGCCCTCTGTCGGCCCGTCCCCCCCGCCCTCCCAACACTGAACGCCTCTGTGGGTACGTCCCAAATGGCATTCCACTTCCCTACATCGGGCGGATGGGCGGGCGGGCGGGGGAAAGGGAGAGGGAGAAAGACAGAGAGAGAGAGATTTTTTTTGCACATCGTTACAACAATGTATATAGACATAATATACACTTTTACTGTTTATTATCTACTTCACTTGCTTTGGCAACGTTAACATGTGTTTCCCATGCCAATAAAGCCCTTCCGTTGAAATTGAATTGAGAGAGACAGACGGAGACAGATAGGAGAAAAGGAGAGAGACAGAGGGAAAGAGAGAGAGAGAGCAGCATAAGTAGTGCACTATCTAGGGAATAAGGTGCCAGTAGTGCACTATCTAGGGAATAGGGTGCCAGTAGTGCATTATGTAGGGAATAGGGTGCCAGTAGTGCACTATCTAGGGAATAGGGTGCCAGTAGTGCATTATGTAGGGAATAGGGTGCCAGTAGTGCACTATCTAGGGAATAGCGTGCCAGTAGTGCATTATGTAGGGAATAGGGTGCCAGTAGTGCACTATGTAGGGAATAGGGTGCCAGTAGTGCACTATGTAGGGAATAGGGTGCCAGTAGTGCACTATGTAGGGAATAGGGTGCCAGTAGTGCACTATCTAGGGAATAGGGTGCCAGTAGTGCACTATCTAGGGAATAGGGTGCCAGTAGTGCACTATGTAGGGAATAGGGTGCCAGTAGTGCACTATGTAGGGAATAGGGTGCCAGTAGTGCACTATCTAGGGAATAGGGTGCCAGTAGTGCACTATCTAGGGAATAGGGTGCCAGTAGTGCACTATCTAGGGAATAGGGTGCCAGTAGTGCACTATCTAGGGAATAGGGTGCCAGTAGTGCACTATCTAGGGAATAGGGTGCCAGTAGTGCACTATCTAGGGAATAGGGTGCCAGTAGTGCACTATCTAGGGAATAGGGTGCCAGTAGTGCATTATCTAGGGAATAGGGTGCCAGTAGTGCATTATGTAGGGAATAAGGTGCCAGTAGTGCACTATCTAGGGAATAGGGTGCCAGTAGTGCACTATCTAGGGAATAGGGTGCCAGTAGTGCATTATCTATTGAATAGGGTGCCAGTAGTGCACTATCTAGGGAATAGGGTGCCAGTAGTGCATTATGTAGGGAATAGGGTGCCAGTAGTGCATTATGTAGGGAATAGGGTGCCAATAGTGTAAAATATAGGGAATAGGGTGCCATATGGAAGGTAGCCACTGTGTGTGTACTGTGGTGTCTATATTTAATTGGTGTCAGTGTCGGTCCAGGGACGGGATGGGACCGAGCAGAGTGCAGCGAGCAGCAAGCACAGGGCAGAGAACAGAAACAGCAACAACAAAAAAGCAACCAACAAGTGCTCAGCATATGTGGGAACTCATTCAAGAAGAGTTGGAAAAGCATTCCAGGTGAAGCTGGTTGAGAGAATGCCAAGAGTATAAATCTGTCATCAAGACAAACGGTGGCTATTTGAAGAATCGCAAATCTAAAAAAAAAATATATATATATATTTTTTTATTTTTATTTGTTTAACAGTTTTTTGGTTACTACATGATTCCATATGTGTTATTTTATAGTTTTGATGTCTTCACCATTATTCTACAATGTAGAAAATAGTAAAAATAAAGAAAAACCCTTGAATGAGTAGGTGTTCTAAAACTTTAGACCGCTAGTGTATGTCAAACAGGTTTGTTGATTTCAGTCTTCTGTGATGTATATAAAGTGTAATATTGGGATGCAAACTCCAAATTGAATATTTTTTCATCTCTATAGCTGACATGGTACAGCTGTCTTCTTTCGTTAAGCCCATAACCATGTGTGTGAAGTGTATACTTTTGTTTCAAAGTAGATTTGTTTCAAACTACCAAGAATCACTCTGTGTGGCCCTGATTTAGCCCACTGCAGTAAATGAAAGAACCATGGATTACAGTTTCTCCTGGCCAATAGACTACTTCCAGGGTGAGGAACCATCTAACATTAAGTTGTAAAATAGTGAACTACTCCTTTAACTGATTATAACCGTAGAGTTGTTTCTGTATAATATGCCTAAAACGGCTGGAGCTCCCAAGTGGCACAGCAGTCTAAAGCACTGCATCTCAGTACTAGAGGTGTCATAGACCTTGGTTTGATCCCGGGCTGTATCACAACCAGGGAGTCCCATAGGGAAGCGCACAATTGACCCAGCGTCGTCCGGGTTAGGCCGTCATTGTAAATAAAAATTAGTTCTTAACTGGCTTGCCTGGTTAAATAAAAATAAAATAAATAAAAATGAGGGAACTTATGTGCCTAAATACAGGACATCACCACTAGGGGGCAACGGTGAGCGTTATTACCATCAAGTAGTATTGGGTTTAGCTAGGGTGCTGTGGACTCGGGTGGTCGAATAGAAGTAAACTACAAGCTCTGGCTGAAAGGGTCAGGTGTTCAATCCCAGTGATAGTCACTTGTTTTTACAACTTTGAAATTTGACGTTTCATCACAAACATGTCGAAATTTGACTTTTGGAGCAACTTCGAAATGTGATGTTAGGAGAAACGTTGAAAAACGTAAAATTCTGCAGTGAGACTGTTTATTATTGTTGCACAGCAACTGGTGAACCAACTAACTTGTCGTCTAACCTTTCAGTAATGTCAAACTCAGAACCCAAAACCAAACCTGCTGTTTACAGTTTACGTTAACAGTCTGTTTTACGAGAACCTTCGGTGCACATTTTCATTGAGCTAACGGAATACGTTCCTTTGAGCTAACGGAATACGTCCCTTTGAGCTAACGGAATACGCTCCTTTGAGCTAATGGAATACGTCCCTTTGAGCTAACGGAATACGTCCCTTTGAGCTAACGGAATATGTTCCTTTGAGCTAACGGAATACGTTCCTTTGAGCTAACGGAATACGTTCCTTTGAGCTAACGGAATACGTTCCTTTGAGCTAATGGAATACGTTCCTTTGAGCTAACGGAATATTTTCCTTGATTGAGCTAACGGAATACGTCCCTTTGAGCGAACGGAATATGTTCCTTGATTGAGCTAACGGAATACGCTCCTTTGAGCTAACGAAATATGTTCCTTTGAGCTAACGGAAATATGTTCCTTTGAGCTAACGGAATATGTTCCTTTGAGCTAACGGAATACGTTCCTTTGAGCTAACGGAATATTTTCCTTGATTGAGCTAACGGAATACGTCCCTTTGAGCTAACGGAATACGCTCCTTGATTGAGCTAACGGAATACGTCCCTTTGAGCTAACGGAAATATGTTCCTTTGAGCTAACGGAAGAACATATGAAGTGTTAGTGAGCCAGAGTGTGATGCTGTGGGGTTGATCTCGTCTTGGGGACCAGTAGTTCCAAGGGTGGAAGTAAAAAGCATATAAACAGACTGGAGGCCCTCAACCTCATAAGAGTTCACACACACACACACACACACAGATCAACCAGGTAGATGAGTGTCTAGCCCGAGGTGTGTGTGATTAACCAGATCAGGGTCTTTCCAATTGACTCTTTATGAGCCAGTCAGACATGGTCAGCACCTGTGTGTGTGTGTGTGTGTGTGTGTGTGTGTGTGTGTGTGTGTGTGTGTGTGTGTGTGTGTGAGGCCTGCTGGAACCTTTAGACCATGGTCTCTATGGAGATCATCAATAGTCATTACTAACAGCATTCATTGATCCTCTTCGGCTGTTCCCATTGGAGAACCCTATTAGCTTCCCATTGGAGAACACTTTTAGCTTCCAGGTAGGAGAACACTTTTTGTTTTCAGGTAGATAAAGGGTTCTACCTGGAACCAAAAGTGTTGTATCTACTGTAGTACCAAAAAGGGTTCAATCTGAAACCAAAAGGGCTGTATCTACTGTAGTACCAAAAAGGGTTCTACCTGGAACCAAAAGGGTTGTACCTACTGTAGTACCAAAAAGGGTTCAACCTGGAACCAAAAGGGTTGTACCTACTGTAGTACCAAAAAGGGTTCTACCTCGAACCAAAAGGGTTGTACCTACTGTAGTACCAAAAAGGGTTCAATCTGAAACCAAAAGGGCTGTACCTACTGTAGTACCAAAAAGGGTTCAATCTGAAACCAAAAGGGCTGTACCTACTGTAGTACCAAAAAGGGTTCAATCTGGAACCAAAAGGGCTGTACCTACTGTAGTACCAAAAAGGGTTCAACCTGGAACCAAAAGGGCTGTATCTACTGTAGTACCAAAAAGGGTTCAATCTGAAACCAAAAGGGCTGTACCTACTGTAGTACCAAAAAGGGTTCAATCTGGAACCAAAAGGGCTGTACCTACTGTAGTACCAAAAAGGGTTCAACCTGGAACCAAAAGGGCTGTATCTACTGTAGTACCAAAAAGGGTTCAATCTGGAACCAAAAGGGCTGTACCTACTGTAGTACCAAAAAGGGTTCAATCTGAAACCAAAAGGGCTGTATCTACTGTAGTACCAAAAAGGGTTCAACCTGGAACCAAAAGGGTTGTATCTACTGTAGTACCAAAAAGGGTTCTAGAAAGGGTTCTACCCGCACATGCTGTCTCAACCTCTGAATGCTGCCGAGGTGTTGACCTGTTGCACCCTCTATAACCACTGTGATTATTATTATCTGACCCTACTGGTCATCTATGAATGTTTGAACAACTTGAAGAACGATCTGGCCTTAATGGCTATGTACTTTTATAATCTCCACCCGGCACAGCCAGAAGAGGACTGGCCACCCCTCAGAGCCTGGTTCCTCTCTAGGTTTCTTCCTAGGTTCTGGCCTTTCTAGGGAGTTTTTCCAAGCCACCGTCCTTCTACATCTGCATTGCTTGCTCTATGTGGTTTTAAACTGTGTATCTGTAAAGCACTTTGTGACAACTGCTGATTTAGTTCCTCTGTCTGGTGTCTGTGTTCTTTTGCCCATCTTAAATATTTATTTTTAATTGTCCAGTCTGAGATATGGCTTTTTCGTCGCAACTCTGCCTAGACGGCCAGCATCCCGGAGTCGCCTCTTCGCTGTTGATGTTGCGACTGGTGTTTTGCGGGTACTATATTTAATGAAGCTGCCAGTTGAGGACTTGTGAGGCATCTGTTTCTCAAACTAGACAGTCTAAAGTACTTGTCCTCTTGCACAGTGGTGCACCGGGGCCTCCCACTCCTCTTTCTATTCTGGTTCTGTGAAGGGAGTAGTACACAGCGTTATACCAGATCTTCAGTTTCTTGGCAATTTCTCGCATGGAATAGCCTGACGAGTTTCAGAAGAAAGGTCTTTGTTTCTGGCCATTTTGAGCCTGTAATCGAACCCACAAATGCTGATGCTCCAGATACTCAACTAGTCTAAAGAAGGACAGTTTTTGTTGAAACAGTTTTCAGCTGTGCTAACATAATTGCAAAAAGGGTTTTCTAATGATCAATTAGCCTTTAAAAATGATAAACTTGGATTCGCTAACACAATGTGCCATTGGAATACAGGAGTGATAGTTGCTGATAATGGGCCTCTGTACGCCTATGTAGATATTCCATTTAAAAAATCTGCCGTTTCCAGCTACAATAGTCATTTACAACATTAACAATGTCTACACTGTATTTCTGATCAATTTGATGTTATTTTAAATGGACAAAAAAAAAAAATAAAAAAAAAAATCGCTTTTCTTTCAAAAACAAAGACATTTCTAAGTGAACCCAAACTTTTGAACGGTAATGTAGCCTCACTACTGTTATTTTACTGGTGCTCTTCAATCATTTTTACTATCTATTTTATACATAACATTTATTTTTCTTAAAACTGCATTGTTGAATAAGGGCTTGTCAGTAATAATTTCACTGTAAAGGTCTACACCTCTTGTATCTTGCACATGTGACAAATAAAATTTGATTTGATTCTTTTTGTTGTCATTGTTTCTACAGATTGTAAATTTGAAAATATAATTTTTTTTGCTAAAAGTATTACTATATTATTGATCGATTGACTATGACTTTTCACATCGCCCAGTAGTGCTATCTGCAGGGTTAACTCCAGGTAAGTATTGCAATTCTTATGCCATTCCTGGACCTGTGAACAAAAACAAGCTACATATGGACAGTACCAAAACAAAAAATCTAATGATTCTGCCTCTTCACAGCACAATCTGCAGAGCTGGGAAGGTTGTATCCCCCATATAAACCATGTGCTAAGGAATCGGTACGTCAAAAATCTATTCCCAACTATTTTGCAATCTATATGACACAGCTGTCATTTGTTTGGTCCTTAAATGAAACTGGTATACTTTTTATTTATCACAATTTTCTTTAATAACCTATTATGGTCTTTAATGCAGGGCTGACAGACATGCTCCTTACTTTTCCTCCCTTCCACTTTCTTCTTCCATCTTTGCAGTAATGCTGCAATTGGTTGGTTGTAATTTTGGGTAGAGCAGATATTTCCTTATGTTTTTGTTAGTGGCAAGTATGACATAACTCCACCAGTCGTATTTATGATATAATTTACGAAACTTATACCATTTATTTAAAAAAAAATAAACATGTTTTTTTTTTTTTTTTATCAATTCGTATATTTGAGTTTAACCACAATATTTGTTCTATAATTTGTTCTGTCTTTTCTGGTGGATTTGATTGAAATTGTAACCAACTTTCTATGGCTTGTTTTATAAATAGCAATATTTGGGAGATGATTTCCTTTTCAAATAACTGAAAGTGCGAGGTTGTAATCTGAATAAAGGGATAAAGGCCTTTCTTGAACACGAGGTGAGACATTCTTACTAATTCGCTAGAGAACCTGTTCGGATTTAAGTATAACTTCTGTATGTCTGACGCCTTTAGTGAGAGGTCTAAGGCTTTAATATTTAATCATTTCTGCCCTCAAAATTCATATCCATTATATAAATAGGCCTGTTTGATTTTGTCTGGTTGCCGTTGCAAATAAAATTGAATATTTTTTTCTCATATAAATTAAAAAGCTGGTCGCTAGGTGTAGGCAAAACCATGAGCAAATAGGTCAACTGGGATATGACTAAAGAGTTAATTAGGGTAAACTGGGATATGACTAAAGAGTTAATCAGGGTAAACTGGGATATGACTAAAGAGTTAATCAGGGTCAACTGGGATATGACTAAAGAGTTAATCAGGGTCAACTGGGATATGACTAAAGAGTTAATCAGGGTCAACTGGGATATGACTAAAGAGTTAATCAGGGTCAACTGGGATATGACTAAAGAGTTAATCAGGGTAAACTGGGATATGACTAAAGAGTTAATCAGGGTAAACTGGGATATGACTAAAGAGTTAATCAGGGTAAACTGGGATATGACTAAAGAGTTAATCAGGGTCAACTGGGATATGACTAAAGAGTTAATCAGGGTAAACTGGGATATGACTAAAGAGTTAATCAGGGTAAACTGGGATATGACTAAAGTGTTAATCAGGGTGATTTTTCCACAAATAGAAAGGTATTTGCCTTTCCATGATAGCAAGATCTTATCTATTGTCACGCTCGTCGTTGGAAATGGAGGACCAAAACGCAGCAGGTAAGTGCAGGCTCATCTTGACGTTTATTTATTTTCAAAATGAATGCCAAAATAACAAACCACGAGAATGAACGAACAACCAACAGTCTGGCAAAGCATAAAGCTCAACACAGAACAATCACCCACAAATAACAAACAAACACACCCTCATATATGGGACTCTCAATCAAAGGCAGATAGACAACACCTGCCTTCAACTGAGAGTCCCAACCCCAATTAACCAAACATAGAAACAGACATACTAGACAAATCATAGAATACCTGAAAACCAAACAGTGCCCAAAAACCCCGGAATACTTAAACCAAATGCCCCTTCAACAAAACACACCACCCCGAACCACATAAAACGAATACCCTCTGCCACGTCCTGACCAAACTACAATACCAATTAACCTTATACTGGTCAAGACGTGACATCTATTTTTGCTAACTTTCTATTCAAATGTATTAGAGTGAGATCATTTGTTTCTTTGGGGATATGTATAGCGAGTATATCCACATCATCATCACACCATTTTATTGGTAAACTATACGGTAATGTAAAAGTTGTATTTTATAGTGATCCAATACATACTATAGTACACTGATCATAATTTGGTTGTAATCCAGGGAGGTTAGAAAAAGTATCTAGATCCTCTATGAGGCTGTGGAGGGATCTAAGTTGTGGATTTTAAAAGAAAATATAAGTCATCAGCGTACAACCTTTGTTTTTAAGCCCTGTATTTCTAATCCCTTGATATTATTGTTGGATTTGATTTTAATAGCTAACATTTCCATGGCCATAATAAATAGATATGCCGATAGGGAACAACCTTGTTTTACTCCTCTTGACAGTTTAAAACTTTCTGAGAAGAAGCCATTATTTACTATTTTATACCTAGGTTTACTATACATGATTTTAACCAATTTTATTAGCGATTCTCCAAAATTGAAATGTTCCAGGTATTTATATACAGTATAAATTCCAGTCGTACTTTATCAAAAGCCAAAGTCGGGCCTGGTTTCCCAGATTTTTCAAAGTGTTCTATTGTTTCCAGTGCTTGCCTTATATTATCTCCAATGTATCGCCCATGTTAAAAAAAACTGTCTGATTAGAATTAATAATGTCAATATTAACAATACCTTTTTAATTCTATATGCCTTACATTTTGCTAGAATTTTTGCATCACAACACTGAAGTGTAAGGGGCCTCCATTGTTTTTTAATGGACTGGATCTTTATATTTCCCACGTGTATCCTGTTTCAGTAATAATGAAATCAGACCTTCTTGTTGAGTGTCTGATAATCTATCATTTACATACGATTGGATAAAATATGCTAATAACGGTCCTCTGAGTACATCAACAAAGGTTTGGCATACTCCATCCAGCCCTGGAGTTTGGCATACTTCAACTGGTATGCCATCCAGCCCTGGAGTTTTGGCATACTTCAACTGGTATGCCATCCAGCCCTGGAGTTTTGGCATACTTCAACTGGTATGCCATCCAGCCCTGGAGTTTGGCATACTTCAACTGGTATGCCATCCAGCCCCGGAGTTTGGCATACTTCAACTGGTATGCCATCCAGCCCTGGAGTTTTCCCCAGACTTAAAGGCTTTAATTGTATCAAGAAGTTCCTCTGTAATTCCCCCTTTACATGAGTCTTTCTGTATGGCTGTTAATTTTACATTATTAAAAAAAAATCCATACAATTAGCATCGGTTAGAGAAGATGGAGGAGACTGAAACAAAAACATATGCTTAAAGTACTTTGCTTCCTCTTTCAAAATATAACTTGGTGAATCATAGATGACTCGTCATTTGTAACAAGTTTCAGCAAATTATTTTTGGTAGCATTTCTATGTTGAATATTAAAAAAGAATTTGGTGCATTTTTCCATCCAGTTTGCTTTATTATAATATATTACACTTGGATCTTTGTTGAATAAGTTCCTCCATTTCTTTTTGTTTTTCCTCTAACTTTATTTAACAAGGCAAGGGTCAGTTAAGAACAAATTCTCATTTTTCAATGACAGCCTAGGAACAGTGGGTTAACTGCCTTGTTTTAGGGGCAGAACGACAGATTTTGACCTTGTCAGCTCGGGGATTCAATCTTGCAAACCTTTCGGTTGCTAGTCCAACGCTCTAACCACTAGGCTACGCTGCCGCCTCTACACTCTAACCACTAGGCTACCCTGCCGCCTCTACACTCTAACCACTAGGCTACCCTGCCGCCTCTACACTCTAACCACTAGGCTACCCTGCCGCCTCTACACTCTAACCACTAGGCTACCCTGCCGCCTCTACACTCTAACCACTAGGCTACCCTGCCGCCTCTACACTCTAACCACTAGGCTACCCTGCCGCCTCTACACTCTAACCACTAGGCTACCCTGCCGCCTCTACACTCTAACCACTAGGCTACCCTGCCGCCTCTACACTCTAACCACTAGGCTACCCTGCCGCCTCTACACTCTAACCACTAGGCTACCCTGCCGCCTCTACACTCTAACCACTAGGCTACCCTGCCGCCTCTACACTCTAACCACTAGGCTACCCTGCCGCCTCTACACTCTAACCACTAGGCTACCCTGCCGCCTCTACACTCTAACCACTAGGCTACTTCTCTCCGCCCCAACTTACTCTTACGGAACAGTTATTATAGCTATGTACCGTTAGTCCTTCCATTTCCTTTGTTAATATGGACTCTTTTGACCTCAATTGCTTTTGTTTTAGAGATGAGTGCTGAATTGATGAGTATTGAATTGCATGACCTCTAAAAAGGCACATTGAAAAAAATGGCCCATACAATAAACGTGAAATGCTCTTACGTTGGAAAAATTAAGTTATAAATTCTTCTGTTGTCACGGTTGTCATAAGAACTGGACCAAGGTGCAGCGTACGTAGAGTTCCACATCTTTAATATCAAGTGAAACTTCAGCAAAACAACGAACGAACGAACGAACGAACGAACGAACGAACGAACGAACGAACGAACGAACCGTGACTACGTGGTGCACAAACACAAAATAATATCCCACAAACACAGGTGGGGAAAAAAAAGCTACTTAAATATGATCCCCAATTAGAGGCAACGATTACCAGCTGCCTCTAATTGTGAACCAAACCAAAACACAAACATAGAAATTTTAAACTAGAACACAACATAGAAATGTTAAACTCGTCACGCCCTGACCTACTACACCATAGAGAAACAAGGGCTCTCTATGGTCAGTGCGTGACATCTGTCCTCGTTCTAAACAAGTTATCGTCCAATAGACTTGGATTAAATTTCCAATATCCTCGCCCACGTGGAAATTCTGTAAGAGTAATATATATGCCAAACACTTATTTTAACTTTTGGTGCCATGTGAGAGCAAAATTAGAAGATGATGTTACACAGTGAGGGAAAAAAGTATTTGATCCCCTGCTGATTTTGAACGTTTGCCCACTGACAAAGAAATGATCAGTCTATAATTTTAATGGTAGGTTTATTTGAACAGTGAGAGACAGAATAACAACAACAAAAATCCAGAAAAACGCATGTCAAAAATGTTATAAAATGATTTGCATTTTAATGAGGGAAATCTTTCTCAATCAGAAAGATTTCTGGCTCCCAGGTGTCTTTTATACAGGTAACGAGCTGAGATTAGGAGCACACTCTTAAAGGGAGTGCTCCTAATCTCAATTTGTTACCTGTATAAAAATAAAAGACACCTGTCCACAGAAGCAATCAATCAATCAGATTCCAAACTCTCCACCACTGTTTGATGAGTCCTCTCTCATCTGTGTCTGTAGAGATGGGCCTCTGGGGCTCGAGCTGACAACTGATTCATGACTTGGTGATTAAAAACCTACAGCTGGCATTCCGTAAACAAGATGTAGACAAGATGTGGTGTGTGTGTGTGTGACCCGAGATAGAGAGAGCCTGGAAGAGTAGAACATAATCCCTCTTTGTCTCAAAATCATCCTGGCATCTGGGAAACTAAACTGGGGTGGGGTTAAGAAAGACGTCAAGCTTGATTGAGCCTCCTCCATGTATATCTCACTAGGTCAGGATATTAAACCTCCACCATGTATATCTCACTAGGTCAGGGTATTAAACCTCCACCATGTATATCTCACTAGGTCAGGATATTAAACCTCCTCCATGTACATCTCACTAGGTCAGGGTATTAAACCTCCTCCATGTATATCTCACTAGGTCAGGATATTAAACCTCCTCCATGTATATCTCACTAGGTCAGGATATTAAACCTCCTCCATGTATATCTCACTAGGTCAGGATATTAAACCTCCTCCATGTATATCTCACTAGGTCAGGATATTAAACCTCCTCCATGTATATCTCACTAGGTCAGGATATTAAACCTCCACCATGTATATCTCACTAGGTCAGGGTATTAAACCTCCTCCATGTATATCTCACTAGGTCAGGGTATTAAACCTCCTCCATGTATATCTCACTAGGTCAGGGTATTAAACCTCCTCCATGTATATCTCACTAGGTCAGGATATTAAACCTCCTCCATGTACATCTCACTAGGTCAGGGTATTAAACCTCCTCCATGTATATCTCACTAGGTCAGGGTATTAAACCTCCTCCATGTATATCTCACTAGGTCAGGATATTAAACCTCCTCCATGTACATCTCACTAGGTCAGGGTATTAAACCTCCTCCATGTATATCTCACTAGGTCAGGGTATTAAACCTCCTCCATGTATATCTCACTAGGTCAGGGTATTAAACCTCCTCCATGTATATCTCACTAGGTCAGGATATTAAACCTCCTCCATGTATATCTCACTAGGTCAGGGTATTAAACCTCCTCCATGTATATCTCACTAGGTCAGGATATTAAACCTCCTCCATGTATATCTCACTAGGTCAGGGTATTAAACCTCCTCCATGTATATCTCACTAGGTCAGGGTATTAAACCTCCTCCATGTATATCTCACTAGGTCAGGATATTAAACCTCCTCCATGTATATCTCACTAGGTCAGGATAATAAACCTCCTCCATGTATATCTCACTAGGTCAGGGTATTAAACCTCCTCCATGTATATCTCACTAGGTCAGGGTATTAAACCTCCTCCATGTATATCTCACTAGGTCAGGATATTAAACCTCCTCCATGTATATCTCACTAGGTCAGGATATTAAACCTCCTCCATGTATATCTCACTAGGTCAGGATATTAAACCTCCTCCATGTATATCTCACTAGGTCAGGATATTAAACCTCCTCCATGTATATCTCACTAGGTCAGGATATTAAACCTCCTCCATGTATATCTCACTAGGTCAGGGTATTAAACCTCCTCCATGTATATCTCACTAGGTCAGGGTATTAAACCTCCTCCATGTATATCTCACTAGGTCAGGATATTAAACCTCCTCCATGTATATCTCACTAGGTCAGGATATTAAACCTCCTCCATGTATATCTCACTAGGTCAGGATATTAAACCTCCTCCATGTATATCTCACTAGGTCAGGATATTAAACCTCCTCCATGTATATCTCACTAGGTCAGGGTATTAAACCTCCTCCATGTATATCTCACTAGGTCAGGATATTAAACCTCCTCCATGTATATCTCACTAGGTCAGGGTATTAAACCTCCTCCATGTATATCTCACTAGGTCAGGGTATTAAACCTCCTCCATGTATATCTCACTAGGTCAGGATATTAAACCTCCTCCATATATCCACTAGTTCTAATATATCCATGACATTCATGATTTCCTTTAGAGCAAGAGGATGATAGTTTGTAGTGTGATTTCTTTTACAGTCCATTGAGGTACTTAAAACCATATTATAATCTCCCACCATAATAATAGAGTTTTTCTATTGCTTGCAGGCCTGATCATTTATTATTTATACTTTTAAAAGAAGCGTGGGTCATCATTATTTGGTCCGTAAAGGTTAATGAGCCAAATCTGTTTATGGTCCAATAACATACTTTAAAATCATCCATCTACCTTGACGATCTGTTTGGACAATTTGCACATTTGGATCAAAATTACAGTTAATTAATATCATCACACCTTTAGAGTTTCTTTGCCTCATGGGAGAAATATATTTTACCCCATCCAGTCTGTTTTCCATACAACTTCATCTAAAATTGTTGAATGAGTTTCCTGTTAACAATATATATATATTAGAAATCTTTCTGATTGAGAGGGGGGTCAAATACTTATTTCCCTCATTAACATGCAAATCATTTTATAACATTTTTGACATGCGTTTTTCTGGATTTTTGTTGTTGTTATTCTGTCTCTCACTGTTCAAATAAACCTACCATTAAAATTATAGACTGATCATTTCTTTGTCAGTGGGCAAAACGTACAAAATCAGCAGGGGATCAAATACTTTTTTCCCCCTCCCTGTATATATATTTAATTACTTTATAACTATTGTCTTTCTAATTAAATCAACCTCTTCACCCTCCATATCATTCAGTTAGGCCTCATTTCAATTCTATTGTGAATTAAGGTGCACAATTATTGCCCATTCATCCATTTGTCATTTCTTCAGTGAGGAGAGAGAGAGAGAGAGAGAGAGACGCATTAGATTGGCTGTGTACCCACGTTCTACAGCATATTGTCTTGGCGGGTAAAATTGGGAATAATTCTGACAAATGAGAAATGTAAAATACAAACATTTAGGAACAGTCAGGGAAGGAGCCGGACATTGGCTTATTTTTTTTGCCAGTTTTTTTTAATTTACAAAATCAAACGTCATTGGCCGTTGGCCTATGGCGGTTCTAGTGAAAATCTCACTTTTAAAGTTCATACCCAAATAATGTTGTTGACTCGTCCTATAATCCTTTTTTTTTTAAACCTGTACTACCATTACTGACCTGTACAAGCGATCCAACAACGAAGAGACAGCCTATAGGGAGGAGGTGAGGGCACTTGGAGTGTGGCGTCAGGAAAACAACCTCTCACTCAACATCAACAAAACAAAAGGAGATGATTGTGGACTTCAGGAAACAGCAGAAACAGCTTCTATCTCAGGGCCATCAGACTGTTAAACAGCAATCACTAACTCAGAGAGGCTGCTGCCTACATGGAGACCCAATCACTGGCCACTTTAACAAATGGATCACTAGTCACTTTAAACAATGCCACTTTAAATAATGCCACTTTAATAATGTTTACATATCTTACAGTACTCATATCACATGTATGTACTGTATTTTATACCATCTATTGCACCTTGCCTATGCCGCTCGGCCATCGCTCATCCATATATTTATATGTACATATTCTCATTCACCCCTTTTAGATTTGTGTTTATTAGTTAGTTGTTGGGGAATTTGTTAGATTACTTGTTAGATATTACTGCACGGTCGGAACTAGAAACACAAGCATTTCGCTACACTCGCATTAACATCTGCTAACCATGTGAATGTGACAAATAAAATAAGATTTGATTTACTACCATTACTTTACCTCAAAGTTCTACCTCACAAAGTTTCCTTCACATTTAACGCTGCCCTTAAATCCAACTGTTAACGACGATGCCATGGTTGTGGAGATTCGAATGTAAAATAACTGACTCCTTGCACGTCGACTCCCGGGTGTCGACTCCCATATTCTGAGTGTCAAGATTCGATTCAGCTAGGAATCGATTCCTAAAATTCAGTAAATTCAGTAGGTGACTGATTAGTTGCCTTACTTCCGAAAACACAAACACTTGCATCTTTCATAGTGAGCTAGCGAGGGACGGGGAGAGAGAGGGGAGGGGCACAGTATAGGCAGGACGGTCACCAGACAGACGAAGTCAGAACCGTGCACTAGACTTATCTATCGCCAATCAAAAGCTGTCTCCCGCTATGGAATGCTGTATCTGGCAATTTTCTTTGCTTGCAATGTCTCGCAACTTCAGTAAAGCAGGGCCTATCATCAACGAATTGGCTAGGATATTCTACACACACACACACACACACAACAGAACGAAGAATGAACACATACACACAAACACACACACACACACTCGCATCATTAGCAAAGAGAAAAAGCAGGCACGCCAGCGCGAGGGAGAGAGAGGAGAAGGAAGGCAGGCAGGCAGAACTGTACCCATATGTCCTGGTAATCTGGATCTCGCTATGTCTTGTCCTGCATCCCTCCCAAATTCACCACAGCACCTTAAAGTTCGCCTCTTCTTACACAACTTTTACCAAGGCCTTTAGAACTTCGTTAGACTATGACATGGAACATAATATAATATGTGATAAATGCACTGTGATTTTATATATATATATATATATATATATATATATATATATATATATATATATATATATTTTTTTTTTTTATTTAAAATTATTTTTCGGTAATGGAATTTTCTTGACGTTAAGGATCCCAAATTCTAGTAAGGGGTGTGATTCATCTGCTGTTCTCCCATACAGCACACCAGCTTATTCAACACAGGTCATTACGAGGGATCGCTTACTATATCCAGACACACACACGCACACACACACACACACACGGGCAAATAAATTAGTCATTACAGCAATCACTCAGTCACCAATTAAACCTCCTCCCCCTGCCCTCGCTACCACAGCTAGGAAATCATTGCCAATTAAAACGGAACTAACTACATCTGAAATGGCAACCTATTATATACGTAGCACCTTAATGCTATTAGCCCATACTAGCGCTGGTACCCTATTATATACGTAGCACCTTAATGCTATTAGCTCATACTAGCGCTGGTACCCTATTATATACGTAGCACCTTAATGCTATTAGCCCATACTAGCGCTGGTACCCTATTATATACGTAGCACCTTAATGCTATTAGCCCATACTAGCGCTGGTACCCTATTATATACGTTGCACCTTAATGCTATTAGCCCATACTAGCGCTGGTACCCTATTATATACGTAGCACCTTAATGCTATTAGCCCATACTAGCGCTGGTACCCTATTATATACGTAGCACCTTAATGCTATTAGCTCATACTAGCGCTGGTACCCTATTATATACGTAGCACCTTAATGCTATTAGCCCATACTAGCGCTGGTACCCTATTATATACGTAGCACCTTAATGCTATTAGCCCATACTAGCGCTGGTACCCTATTATATACGTTGCACCTTAATGCTATTAGCCCATACTAGCGCTGGTACCCTATTATATACGTAGCACCTTAATGCTATTAGCCCATACTAGCGCTGGTACCCTATTATATATGTAGCACCTTAATGCTATTAGCTCATACTAGCGCTGAGCCATTTGTGCTTCTTGAGGTCAGTTTGGTTTCAGTTTGAGCGTCTGCGTAGCCAGGCGCTAAAATATAACTTGGCTCTATTTGTGATGCTTGACACACTGCAAGTCCCGCCTCTCCCATCTCCTTATTGGTTTTTAGGAGCATACACCCACGTGCCATATCCTCATTGGATTTTAGGAGCATATACCCACGTGCCATGTCCTCATTGGTTTTTAGGAGCATATACCCACGTGCCATGTCCTCATTGGATTTTAGGAGCATATACCCACGTACGTGCGTTCTGGTCAGCAGGTGAGATCATGTATTTTCAGGTAGAGATAACTCGTGAAGCTACAGCTGCTCTCTATGTCACCTCATGATCACTCACAGACCAGACAAATAGATGTGCAATGGATTATGGTCATTGTAGCTAATTATCACGTTTTCTGTGCTAAACTATGGTAGAATATTGGCCTGTTGGAAACTACAACTCCCTACTACATCACACAGTTCAGGCTGGATCTGATTAATCTCTAGAGAAACTACAACTCCCTACTACATCACACAGTTCAGGCTGGATCTGATTAATCTCTAGAGAAACTACAACTCCCTACTACATCACACAGTTCAGTCTGGATCTGATTTATCTCTAGAGAAACTACAACTCCCTACTACATCACACAGTTCAGGCTGGATCTGATTAATCTCTAGAGAAACTACAACTCCCTACTACATCACACAGTTTAGGCTGGATGTGATTTATCTCTAGAGAAACTACAACTCCCTACTACATCACACAGTTCAGGCTGGGTCTGATTAATCTCTAGAGAAACTACAACTCCCTACTACATCACACAGTTCAGTCTGGATTTGATTTATCTCTAGAGAAACTACAACTCCCTACTACATCACACAGTTCAGGCTGGGTCTGATTAATCTCTAGAGAAACTACAACTCCCTACTACATCACACAGTTCAGTCTGGATCTGATTTATCTCTAGAGAAACTACAACTCCCTACTACATCACACAGTTCAGGCTGGATCTGATTAATCTCTAGAGAAACTACAACTCCCTACTACATCACACAGTTTAGGCTGGATGTGATTTATCTCTAGAGAAACTACAACTCCCTACTACATCACACAGTTTAGGCTGGATGTGATTAATCTCTAGAGAAACTGAAAAATGTGCGCATTGAACTCACAGAAGAAAAAAAAAACCCAGAAAGAAATGGAATTCAAATAATTTAACCAACATTTTTTTTTTTTTTACTGAAAAGTAACCAACATTTCGGTTAATCGCTCAGCCCTATGCACTACATTTGAACATGGCCCATAGGGAATACAGTGCCATTTGGGATGCAGGAAGGACCAATTAAAACCCAACTAACTCCAACACGTGTAATTAATATGAGGTGAAAGCTTGGCGTGCTCTGACATTTTCCCATCTCATTAATTCGCCATGAAATAAATACCTATTTTTTTTTACATGAATAACACAATTTAAATGAAAACAAGTTGAATGGCAGTATGATGCTACTGTCCGGTACATCTCACTGAGCTAAAACTGAAGACGCATACAGGGAAAATATATGGACCTCCCCTATAAAACCTTTTTTTAATTAGGTCTGTGTGGGTTGAAGAAGGAGCAAAACGGTTTCAAAGTTCAACACACGAACAAGAGGTGTAATAAATGTGATATATAGAAAGTTGAGGATTCTGCTCTGGGTCATGTGAGGTGGGTCTGCGTTTAGCCCCAGGGGTAGATATGAGGTATTCAGACTGACCAGAGAGTTATGTCAACCCCACATTCATACACGTGTCCCAAACAGACCTGTCCCAAAAGACCTGTCCCACAATACCTGTCCTAAACCGACCTGTCCCACACATACCTGTCCTAAACAGACCTGTCCTACACAGACCTGTCCTGCAGTACCATACCAGATACACAGACCTGTCCTAGACCTGTCCTGCACTGACCTGTCCTACACAGACCTGTCCTAGACCTGTCCTACACAGACCTGTCCTACAGTATCATACCAGATACACAGACCTGTCATAGACCTGTCCTACACAGACCTGTCCTACAGTATCATACCAGTTACACAGACCTGTCCTACACTACCATACCAGATGCACATACCTGTCCTACACAGACCTGTCCTACAGTATCATACCAGTTACACAGACCTGTCCTACACAGACCTGTCCTGCAGTACCATACCAGATACACAGACCTGTCCTACACAGACCTGTCCTAGACCTGTCCTACAGTATCATACCAGATACACAGACCTGTCCTACAGTACCATACCAGACACATATACCTGTCCTACACATACCTGTCCTAGACCTGTCCTACAGTATCATACCAGACACACTGATCTGTCCTAGATCTGTCCTACACAGACCTGTCCTACACATACCTGTCCTACAGTACCATACTAGATACACAGACCTGTCCTACAGTACCATACCAGACACATATACCTGTCCTACACAGACCTGTCCTGGACCTGTCCTACAGTACCATACCAGATACACAGACCTGTCCTGGACCTGTCCTACAGTACCCTACCAAATATGTGATGAGTATGATGCTCACACACACAGTCCTCCCACCGTCACTTCCTTTTGAATGCGGAACGAGGGAGAGCTCGGTTATGGAGAGTTAGTTTTTTAGGAAAGTTTTGGAAAGTCTGTTGAAAAAAATTTGGTTACTAGCTAGATACCTTTTGAGTTTGGATCCCGCGAAGCGGTCGGCATCAGTTGCTGGGACTGAAACTATCTGTCCAGTGATCCTGCCGACCAAGGATGAATCTGAGGACCTGCTTGGCGTAGCAGTTAGCCTAGCTGCTAGCTAGCTGCCTAACAAACTAGCGATGCGGTTAGCTACTGTGCCTGGGACTGCGGATTGTCCCGGGTTTGTGGCTGTCTAGATCTCTGCTGTGTTGTTTTCAAACCTCCCAGCGACCTGTCCTGTCTGGAACTGAGAGGAGTAACAGTATAACCTGTCCTGTCTGGAACTGAGAGGAGTAACAGTATAACCTGTCCTGTCTGGAACTGAGAGGAGTAACAGTATAACCTGTCCTGTCTGGAACTGAGAGGAGTAACAGAATAACCTGTCTGGAACTGAGAGGAGTAACAGCATAACCTGTCCTGTCTGGAACTGAGAGGAGTAACAGTATAACCTGTCCTGTCTGGAACTGAGAGGAGTAACAGTATATCCTGTCCTGTCTGGAACTGAGAGGAGTAACAGTATAACCTGTCCTGTCTGGAACTGAGAGGAGTAACAGTATAACCTGTCCTGTCTGGAACTGAGAGGAGTAACAGTATAACCTGTCCTGTCTGGAACTGAGAGGAGTAACAGTATAACCTGTCCTGTCTGGAACTGAGAGGAGTAACAGCATAACCTGTCCTGTCTGGAACTGAGAGGAGTAACAGAATAACCTGTCTGGAACTGAGAGGAGTAACAGCCTAACCTGTCCTGTCTGGAACTGAGAGGAGTAACAGTATAACCTGTCCTGTCTGGAACTGAGAGGAGTAACAGCATAACCTGTCCTGTCTGGAACTGAGAGGAGTAACAGTATAACCTGTCCTGTCTGGAACTGAGAGAAGTAACAGTATAACCTGTCCTGTCTGGAACTGAGAGAAGTAACAGTATAACCTGTCCTGTCTGGAACTGAGAGGAGTAACAGAATAACCTGTCCTGTCTGGAACTGAGAGGAGTAACAGTATAACCTGTCCTGTCTGGAACTGAGAGAAGTAACAGTATAACCTGTCCTGTCTGGAACTGAGAGGAGTAACAGAATAACCTGTCCTGTCTGGAACTGAGAGGAGTAACAGTATAACCTGTCCTGTCTGGAACTGAGAGGAGTAACAGTATAACCTGTCCTGTCTGGAACTGAGAGGAGTAACAGCATAACCTGTCCTGTCTGGAACTGAGAGGAGTAACAGAATAACCTGTCTGGAACTGAGAGGAGTAACAGCATAACCTGTCCTGTCTGGAACTGAGAGGAGTAACAGTATAACCTGTCCTGTCTGGAACTGAGAGGAGTAACAGCATAACCTGTCCTGTCTGGAACTGAGAGGAGTAACAGTATAACCTGTCCTGTCTGGAACTGAGAGGAGTAACAGTATAACCTGTCCTGTCTGGAACTGAGAGGAGTAACAGTACAACCTGTCCTGTCTGGAACTGAGAGGAGTAACAGGATAACCTGTCCTGTCTGGAACTGAGAGGAGTAACAGTATAACCTGTCCTGTCTGGAACTGAGAGGAGTAACAGCATAACCTGTCTGGAACTGAGAGGGGTAACAGCATAACCTGTCCTGTCTGGAACTGAGAGGAGTAACAGTATAACCTGTCCTGTCTGGAACTGAGAGGAGTAACAGTATAACCTGTCCTGTCTGGAACTGAGAGGAGTAACAGTATAACCTGTCCTGTCTGGAACTGAGAGGAGTAACAGTATAACCTGTCCTGTCTGGAACTGAGAGGAGTAACAGCATAACCTGTCCTGTCTGGAACTGAGAGGAGTAACAGTATAACCTGTCCTGTCTGGAACTGAGAGGAGTAACAGTATAACCTGTCCTGTCTGGAACTGAGAGGAGTAACAGCATAACCTGTCCTGTCTGGAACTGAGAGGAGTAACAGTATAACCTGTCTGGAACTGAGAGGAGTAACAGTATAACCTGTCCTGTCTGGAACTGAGAGGAGTAACAGTATAACCTGTCCTGTCTGGAACTGAGAGGAGTAACAGTATAACCTGTCCTGTCTGGAACTGAGAGGAGTAACAGTAGAACCTGTCCTGTCTGGAACTGAGAGGAGTAACAGTATAACCTGTCCTGTCTGGAACTGAGAGGAGTAACAGTATAACCTGTCCTGTCTGGAACTGAGAGGAGTAACAGTATAACCTGTCCTGTCTGGAACTGAGAGGAGTAACAGCATAACCTGTCTGGAACTGAGAGGGGTAACAGCATAACCTGTCCTGTCTGGAACTGAGAGGAGTAACAGTATAACCTGTCCTGTCTGGAACTGAGAGGAGTAACAGTATAACCTGTCCTGTCTGGAACTGAGAGGAGTAACAGCATAACCTGTCCTGTCTGGAACTGAGAGGAGTAACAGTAGAACCTGTCCTGTCTGGAACTGAGAGGAGTAACAGTATAACCTGTCCTGTCTGGAACTGAGAGGAGTAACAGCATAACCTGTCCTGTCTGGAACTGAGAGGAGTAACAGTATAACCTGTCCTGTCTGGAACTGAGAGGAGTAACAGTATAACCTGTCCTGTCTGGAACTGAGAGGAGTAACAGTATAACCTGTCCTGTCTGGAACTGAGAGGAGTAACAGGATAACCTACGCCTCTGCCTTTCTTTTTCCCGGAGAGATCTTATTTCCTGTCCTCACAATGTACAAAGAACCCAGCTGGCTGTATGTACGGGGGCAGTATATCCGGAGAGTGCCATGATTCCGTAAAAAATGAGTGTTATTACAGTCCCTGATATCTTTCTGGAAAGAGATCCTCGCCCTGAGCTTGTCTACTTTATTTATCAGGGACTGAACATTAGAAGCGGTGGATGGTATGTACGCGTCCTGAGTCGGACTAAAAGCCCAGTCCGTTTTTTTTCTTTTCGGCTCTTCTGAGCAAATAATGCTAGAAATAAACACACACACACACACAAAAAACTATAATAATAAATACTGCAAAGTTGGCTGGGAGCTAGGGATAAGTAAGCTCGCGGCTTGCTAGAGTGTTGTGGATGGCGCTGGCGGAGTGGACTAAACTGTGAGCTCCGGGGATAGCGAGTTGATGGCTATCCATTAGGCTACTGCAGAATAACAATATGAG
>NC_138313.1:51520000-51525000 GCF_965601325.2 Salmo salar | reverse complement strand
TGTCTCTCTGTCAGTCTGTCAGTCTGTCTCTCTGTCTCTCTGTCTCTCTGTCAGTCTGTCTCTCTGTCAGTCTGTCTCTCTGTCAGTCTGTCTCTGTCTCTGTCTCTCTGTCAGTCTGTCAGTCTGTCTCTCTGTCTCTCTGTCTCTCTGTCAGTCTGTCTCTCTGTCTCTCTGTCTCTCTGTCTCTCTGTCTCTCTGTCAGTCTGTCTCTCTGTCTCTCTGTCTCTCTGTCAGTCTGTCTCTCTGTCTCTCTGTCTCTCTGTCAGTCTGTCTCTCTGTCTCTCTGTCTCTCTGTCTCTCTGGCAGTCTGTCAGTCTGTCTCTCTGTCAGGCTGTCTCTCTGTCTCTCTGTCAGTCTGTCTCTCTGTCTCTCTGTCTCTCTGTCAGTCTCTCTCTCTGTCAGTCTGTCTCTCTGTCTCTCTGTCTCTCTGTCAGTCTGTCAGTCTGTCTCTCTCTGTCTCTCTCTGCCTCTCTGCCAAGTGCACCCCACATAGGGCTCTGGTCAAAAGAAGTGCACTATATATGTAATAGGGTGCCATTTAGGACGCAGACCTCAAGAAGCTGTCACGGTAGTCGTAGGGTCGAGACCAAAACGCAGCAGGTACATGTTAACTCATCTTCTTTTATTAGGACAAAGAAGGGAAACCAAAAACAAACACGTAAACAAAAACACACCGACGACAGACAGTCCTGTAAGGCATAACGCTAAACACGGAGATAACCTCCCACAAAGGGACAGGTGGAAAACAGGGCTACCTAAGTATGACTCTCAATCAGCAACAACGATGTACAGCTGTTCCTGATTGAGAGCCATACGAGGCCAAAAACAAAGAAAAACAAAACTAGAACAGTCCCTTAGAAATACAAACACAAGAACATACCCAACACCCCGGAACACATTAATCAAATACCCTTCTACAATACACACACACCCCGAACCACCTAAATCAACTACCCCCCTCTACATCGACACTTACACTAATAAACCCCCAGAAACACTCTACACAAAATATCCCTCTATCTAAACACATACACAAAACCATGAAAACAAATACCCTCTGCCACGTCCTGACCAAACTACAATAACAAATACCCCTCTGCCACGTCCTGACCAAACTACAATAACAAAATAGACCCCTTTACTGGTCAGGACGTCACAGACGCAGCCCTCAGGACGCAGTCCTCAAGAAGCAGCCCTCAGGACGCAGCCCTCAGGAAGCAGCCCTCAGGAAGCAGCCCTCAGGAAGCAGCCCTCAGGACGCAGCCCTCAGGAAACAGCCCTCAGGACGCAGCCCTCAGGACGCAGCCCTCAGGACGCAGCCCTCAGGACGCAGCCCTCAGGACGCAGCCCCCAAGAAGCAGCCCTCAAGAAGCAGCCCTCAGGAAGCAGCCCTCAAGAAGCAGCCCTCAGGAAGCAGCCCTCAAGAAGCAGCCCTCAAGAAGCAGCCCTCAGGACGCAGCCCTCAGGACGCAGCCCCAAGAAGCAGCCCTCAAGAAGCAGCCCTCAAGAAGCAGCCCCAAGAAGCAGCCCTCAGGAAGCAGCCCTCAGGACGCAGCCCCAAGAAGCAGCCCTCAAGACGCAGCCCTCAGGACGCAGCCCTCAGGACGCAGCCCTCAGGACGCAGCCCCAAGAAGCAGCCCTCAAGAAGCAGCCCTCAAGAAGCAGCCCTCAGGACGCAGCCCTCAGGACGCAGCCCTCAAGAAGCAGCCCTCAGGACGCAGCCCCAAGAAGCAGCCCTCAGGACGCAGCCCTCAGGACGCAGCCCTCAGGACGCAGCCCTCAAGAAGCAGCCCTCAAGAAGCAGCCCTCAAGAAGCAGCCCTCAAGAAGCAGCCCTTAGGACGCAGCCCTCAGGAAGCAGCCCTCAGGACGCAGCCCCAAGACGCAGCCCTCAAGAAGCAGCCCTCAGGACGCAGCCCTCAGGAAGCAGCCCTCAAGAAGCAGCCCTCAGGACGCAGCCCTCAAGAAGCAGCCCTCAGGACGCAGCCCTCAGGACGCAGCCCTCAGGACGCAGCCCTCAAGAAGCAGCCCTCAGGACGCAGCCCTCAAGAAGCAGCCCTCAGGACGCAGCCCTCAAGAAGCAGCCCTCAGGACTCAGCCCCAAGAAGCAGCCCTCAAGAAGCAGCCCTCAAGAAGAAGCCCTCAAGAAGCAGCCCTCAGGAAGCAGCCCTCAAGAAGCAGCCCTCAGGACGCAGCCCTCAAGAAGCAGCCCTCAAGAAGCAGCCCTCAGGACGCAGCCCTCAGGACGCAGCCCTCAAGAAGCAGCCCTCAGGACGCAGCCCTCAGGACACAGCCCTCAAGAAGCAGCCCTCAGGACGCCTCCCTCAAGAAGCAGCCCTCAAGAAGCAGCCCTCAGGACGCAGCCCTCAAGAAGCAGACCTCAAGAAGCAGCCCTCAGGAAGCAGCCCTCAGGACGCAGCCCTCAAGAAGCAGCCCTCAGGACGCAGCCCTCAGGACGCAGCCCTCAGGACGCAGCCCTCAGGACGCAGCCCTCAAGAAGCAGCCCTCAGGACGCAGCCATCAGGATGTAAACTTCCATCATCTCAAAAGGTGTATTTTATCACCAAATCTTTCCAATTATCAAAGTTGTTTTGCAGATATGATCGAAAACTGCAAACCGCTCAACATACTATTTCACCTCTAATTCTCTAATTTTAATAATATGACTCTTAGAAATTACTATATCGATGCGAAAAGTTACTAGGACCAACAGACCGACCGCAATATCAACGCAGCTCTCTCAAGTATGCAAAACTCAGGTAGTTAAAGCCACATGCATTGGTCGATGAAGGCCCTCGCTATCTACATTAAACCCAATGCAACTCGCTCCAATGTGTGCAAAACAATAATCTGCTACTAAGGCAGCATGGCACCCTATTATTCCCTATGGGCCCTGGTCTAAGGCAGCATGGCACCCTATTATTCCCTATAGGCCCTGGTCTAAGGCAGCATGGCACCCTATTATTCCCTATAGGCCCTGGTCTAAGGCAGCATAGCACCCTATTATTCCCTATGGGCTCTGGTCTAAGGCAGCATAGCACCCTATTATTCCCTATAGACCCTGGTCTAAGGCAGCATGGCACCCTATTATTCCCTATAGGCCCTGGTCTAAGGCAGCATGGCACCCTATTATTCCCTATAGGCCCTGGTCTAAGGCAGCATAGCACCCTATTATTCCCTATGGGCTCTGGTCTAAGGCAGCATAGCACCCTATTATTCCCTATAGACCCTGGTCTAAGGCAGCATGGCACCCTATTATTCCCTATAGACCCTGGTCTAAGGCAGCATGGCACCCTATTATTCCCTATAGACCCTGGTCTAAGGCAGCATGGCACCCTATTATTCCCTATAGACCCTGGTCTAAGGCAGCATGGCACCCTCCCTGGTCTAAGGCAGCATGGCACCCTATTATTCCCTATGGGCCCTGGTCTAAGGCAGCATGGCACCCTATTATTCCCTATGGGCCCTGGTCTAAGGCAGCATGGCACCCTATTATTCCCTATAGGCCCTGGTCTAAGGCAGCATGGCACCCTATTATTCCCCTATGGGCCCTGGTCAAAAGTAGTGCCCTAAATAGGTAATAGTGTTCCATTTGGGACGCACCCTAAAACTACTGCATACGTGTACTGTGTGCTGTAGGGTCTGGTGTGTCACATGCGTTAGATTAGATTGAACGACGAGGTTGTTCCTTCCTATTAAACCCACATCCCTTTACCTCTAGATCTCACCAACGCTCATTTTTCTGGAGTTTCCTCAGGACACTCTAGTATAGACCCTAGGTATTTTCCATAGAGAAATGTGTCTTGCATACTTTACGTGTCCCCAGGCTAAAGTGTGACAGACGGGCGGACAGATGGACTGACGGAGGGACCGACACTAGGGCTGGGAATTGGCAGGGACCTGACAATATGATATTATCTTACGTGGAGATACAATAAGTATTGTAATTCTCACAATTCTATATGTATCAGGGTTCGCATTAATGCATAATTTTGCAGACACAAAAAAAAATAAAAGACAAAAACGCATATGAAATATCTTGCTGCGTTTTTTTGTAAATGCAAATCTGAAAATCGTATTATTGGCGGCAGGGTAGCCTAGTGGTTAGAGTGGTTAGAGCATTGGACTCTGTACCGGTACCCCCTGTATATAGCCTCCACATTGACTCTGTACCGGTACCCCTTGCATATAGCCTCCCCATTGACTCTGTACCGGTACCCCCTGTATATAGCCTCCACATTGACTCTGTACCGGTACCCCCTGTATATAGCCTCCACATTGACTCTGTACCGGTACCCCCCTGTATATAGCCTCCACATTGACTCTGTACCGGTACCCCCTGTATATAGCCTCCACATTGACTCTGTACCGGTACCCCCTGTATATAGCCTCCACATTGACTCTGTACCGGTACCCCCTGTATATAGCCTCCACATTGACTCTGTACCGGTACCCCCTGTATATACCCTCCACATTGACTCTGTACCGTAACACCCTGTATATAACCTCAACACTGACTCTATACCGTAACACCCTGTATATAGCCTCCACATTGACTCTGTACCGTAACACCCTGTATATAGCCTCCACATTGACTCTGTACCGGTACCCCCTGTATATAGCCTCCACATTGACTCCGTACCGTAACACCCTGTATATAGCCTCCACATTGACTCTGTACCGTAACACCCTGTATATAGCCTCCACATTGACTCTGTACCGTAACACCCTGTATATAGCCTCCACATTGACTCTGTACCGGTACCCCCTGTATATAGCCTCCACATTGACTCTGTACCGGTACCCCCTGTATATAGCCTCCACATTGACTCTGTACCGGTACCCCCTGTATATAGCCTCCACTTTGACTCTGTATCGGTACCCCCTGTATATAGCCTCCACATTGACTCTGTACCGGTACCCCCCTGTATATAGCCTCCACATTGACTCTGTACCGGTACCCCCTGTATATAGCCTCCACATTGACTCTGTACCGTAACA
>NC_138313.1:51455000-51512500 GCF_965601325.2 Salmo salar | reverse complement strand
AGGAAGATCAGCATCTATCCGAGAACTGAGTGCCGAACTTCTGAAACAGAAGTTAACCTACAACAAGGTGAGATCCCAGCTACGCAAAGCTAAACCTGAGATGAGGCTTCATCCACCAAGCAAAACTCATCTTGACCTTCCAGAATACAACACACACACACACACACACACACACACACACACACACACACACACACACACACACACACACACACACACACACACACACACACACACACACACACACCACACAGAGACACACATTTTCCCACTGCCAAGTAGTCTCAAGACTTGTTTGATAAGCACATCCAACACACAAGAGGACGAACCCGAACAGATCTAAGCTAACCCCTATTATGACTGGCCCAATATTCAGGTATGCTATCCACATAGAATCACACAGCCAAGCCTATGGCTTGGTGATGCTGCCCTCAGCATAAGACAATGATGAAGAAACCCTCTCAACGGGGTAAAAGGAACGCTGTTATTATTAATATTGGTGGGCATTGGACTTATTATATTGCTTATAGTCCAGGGCATTTTATACATTGATGACTCCACACCAATTAATGAACAATGGACAATATATTTGAAGTGCCATACGGACTGGATTTGCACATTGAATCCCTATGGGCTAAACTGTTTAGGATGGATGGGTTTCCACACAATTAGTTTTTGCTTGTTTATTTTTTTTCTTTCTACGTTTAAGGTTATTTAGAGCATATTGCTGCTAATAATAAGGACGATACCACTTCTCTGATAGATGTTTAGGTATTTCTGTTACCACTAATAATAAGGACGATGTTTAGGTATTTCTGTTACCACTAATAATAAGGACAATGTTTAGGTATTTCTGTTACCACTAATAATAAGGACGATATTTAGGTATTTCTGTTACCACTAATAATAAGGACAATGTTTAGGTATTTCTGTTATTGTCACGTCCTGACCAGTAAAATGGGTTGTTTGTTATTATAGTTTGGTCAGGGCGTGGCAGGGGGTGTTTGTTTTATGTGTTTCGTTTTTTTGTTTGTTGGTATTGTTCTATGTTAGTATATTTCTATGTTTGTTCTAGTTCATCTATTTCTATGTTAGTTTATTGGGTTGACCTTCAATTGGAGGCAGCGGTTCCTCGTTGCCTCTAATTGAAGGTCCTATTTAATAGGGGTGTGTTTTCATTGGGATTTGTGGGTAGTTGAGTCATTTTGTCCTTACGAGACTGTTTTTTCGTCGTTGTTTTGTTATTTTGTGTTCACGTCTTTTTCCCTAAATAAAAAAGGAGGATGAGTTCACACATTCCCGCTGTGTTTTGGTCCACTCCTTACGACGAACGTGACAGTTACCACTAATAATGAGGACGATGTTTAGGTATTTCTGTTACCACTAATAATGAGGACGATGTTTAGGTATTTCTGTTACCACTAATAATGAGGACGATGTTTAGGTATTTCTGTTACCACTAATAATGAGGACGATGTTTAGGTATTTCTGTTACCACTAATAATGAGGACGATGTTTAGGTATTTCTGTTACCACTAATAATGAGGACGATGTTTAGGTATTTCTGTTACCACTAATAATAAGGACAATGTTTAGGTATTTCTGTTGCCACTAATAATAAGGACAATGTTTAGGTATTTCTGTTACCACTAATAATGAGGACGATGTTTAGGTATTTCTGTTACCACTAATAATGAGGACGATGTTTAGGTATTTCTGTTACCACTAATAATGAGGACGATGTTTAGGTATTTCTGTTACCACTAATAATAAGGACAATGTTTAGGTATTTCTGTTACCACTAATAATAAGGACAATGTTTAGGTATTTCTGTTGCTATATTTACTTTTCCTCTCCTTTTCCCTTCTCTTTTTCCTCATTTCCCTAATTTATCAAGTCTGATAACTTACATTTAAAGTCTGAAGAGGTAAATTGTTACTTATTTCCCTGTGGGTCCTGCTTTTTGTTTCACCTAATAACACTAAAGATAATAATTACATCATTAAAACTACTTGAAAGACCAAGAAGGTAGAATCAATGTATCCAGGCAGAATCAATGATGATATGTAAGAAACCCCAAATTCACCATCTTGGGTAAAAGACCAAGAAGGCAGAATCAATGCTTTTATTCATGTATATGCTCCTACATTTTTTGATTCTCTTAAACAGCATATTGTTTTTTATTTGTATTTTAAATGTAACCTTCATTTAACTAGGCAAGTAAGTTAAGAACAAATTCTTATTTACAATGACGGCCTAACCCGGACGACGCTGGGCCAATTTTGCGACGCCCTATGGGACTCCCAATCACGGCTGGATGGTGATACAGCCTGGATGCTAACCAGGTACTGTAGTGACGCCTCACTGAGATGCAGTGCCTTAGACCACTGAACCAGGTACTGTAGTGACACCTCACTGAGATGCAGTGTCTTAGACCACTGAACCAGGTACTGTAGTGACACCTCACTGAGATGCAGTGTCTTAGACCACTGAACCAGGTACTGTAGTGATACCTCACTGAGATGCAGTGCCTTAGACCGCTGTGATACAGCCTGGATGCTAACCAGGTACTGTAGTGACGCCTCACTGAGATGCAGTGTCTTAGACCACTGAACCAGGTACTGTAGTGATACCTCACTGAGATGCAGTGCCTTAGACCGCTGTGATACAGCCTGGATGCTAACCAGGTACTGTAGTGACGCCTCACTGAGATGCAGTGCCTTAGACCACTGTGATACAGCCTGGATGCTAACCAGGTGCTGTAGTGACACCTCACTGAGATGCAGTGCCTTAGACCACTGAACCAGGTACTGTAGTGACGCCTCACTGAGATGCAGTGCCTTAGACCACTGAACCAGGTACTGTAGTGACGCCTCACTGAGATGCAGTGCCTTAGACCACTGAACCAGTCGGGAGACAATTACAATTAACTGAAGTCCATCTGGATAGACATGAATAGTATTTTGGACATTCGGGACAAATCTAACAAGACCAACTTCAATTCACAAACAACCAAGACTCTCCATCAATATACTCTCAACCTCATTGATGCCTGGGGAGCACATAATCCCAAAAGCCAAAGGGTATTACTTTTACTCAAAACAAGTATTAAGTCATTTTTACGAAGCGATTTTTTTCAATACTATTATCTACACCTCTGTTTTCTTTAATCAAGAAAATACAAATTAGACATATGATTTTGTTTGACCACCATGCTAGCTATCGCAAAATGTCAAATGTCCTAGAAGAGCTATGAGACGGGATTTCAACTTTTCATCACTACAAAATTCTATATTCTGTGATCAATTTCCTAATTGAACTAAATGAATGAATAATGATTGATAAAACTGTGGTCTATGACCTCCCCCCCCCCCCCCCCCCCCCACCGGATTCAATGGGATGCCACCCAAAAAATAATGCAACTGCATATTTATCTGGGTTGAATAAATCTCAATTAAACAAAATGTGGTTAACTGTGTTAGAACGTTGTCAACAAACACACTGGACAGAGAACAGAATGTGTATTGATTAGACAGAGTGCAGAATGTGTATTGATTAGACAGAGTGCAGAATGTGTATTGATTAGACAGAGAGCAGAATTTGTATTGATACGACAGAATGTGTATTGATTAGACAGAGAGCAGAATGTGTATTGATTAGACAGAGAGCAGAATTTGTATTGATACGACAGAATGTGTATTGATTAGACAGAGTGCAGAATGTGTATTGATTAGACAGAGAGCAGAATGTGTATTGATACAACAGAATGTGTATTGATTAGACAGAGAGGATCATTTGTATTGATTAGACAGAGAGGAGAATTTGTATTGATTAGACAGAGAGCAGAATGTGTATTGATTAGACAGAGAACAGAATGTGTATTGATTAGACAGAGAGCAGAATTTGTATTGATTAGACAGAGAACAGAATTTGTATTGATTAGACAGAATTTGTATTGATTATACAGAAAGGAGAATTTGTATTGATTAGACAGAGAGCAGAATTTGTATTGATTAGACAGAGAGCAGAATTTGTATTGATTAGACAGAGAGGAGAATTTGTATTGATAAGACAGAATGTGTATTGATTAGACAGAGAGCAGAATTTGTATTGATTAGACAGAGAGGAGAATTTGTATTGATTAGACAGAGAGGATCATTTGTATTGATTAGACAGAGAACAGAATTTGTATTGATTAGACAGAGAACAGAATTTGTATTGATTAGACAGAGAGGAGAATTTGTATTGATTAGACAGAGAGGAGAATTTGTATTGATAAGACAGTGAGCAGAGTTGGAGTTAGATTGAACCACTACTTCCATGGTAGTCGTCCCAGTCATTTACTGGCCAACAAGCTACGCAGTTATGATCAATTAGCTGATATAGCAACTACTTCATCTGAAATAGGGGAATTACTATCATAAACCCAAATGAATCAATCAAAAAATTATCCCGCTTCAATAAAGAATTGTACACCTCTGATTGTAAATCTACACCAAGCCAGACTAAGTCCTTTCTAAAAAAAAATAACTCCTCTTCTCTCAACAGAGGAAGCCGCCTCGCTGGGAGCCCAAATCTCTCTCCGTGAACTCAAAAGGGCATTGGTAGGCCTGATCACCGACAATGACGAGACAGCCTATAGGGAGGAAGTCAGAGACCTGGCCGGGTGGTGCCAGAATAACAACCTATCCCTCAACGTAACCAAGACTAAGGAGATGATTGTGGACTACAGGAAAAGGAGGACCAAGCACGCCCCCATTCTCATCGACGGGGCTGTAGTGGAGCAGGTTGAGAGCTTCAAGTTCCTTGGTGTCCACATCAACAACAAACTAGAATGGTCCAAACACACCAAGACAGTCATGAAGAGGGCACAACAAAGCCTATTCCCTCTCAGGAAACTAAAAAGATTTGGCATGGGTCCTGAGATCCTCAAAAGTTTCTACAGCTGCACCATCGAGAGCATCCTGACTGGTTGCATCACTCCCTGGTACGGCAACTGCTCGGCCTCTGACCGCAAGGCACGACAGAGGGTAGTGCATACGGCCCAGTACATCACTGGGGCCAAGCTGCCTGCCATCCAGGACCTCTACACCAGGCGGTGTCAGAGGAAGGCCCTAAAAATTGTCAAAGACCCCAGCCACTCACAGTCATAGACTGTTCTCTCTACTACCGACATGGCAAGCGGTACCGGAGTGCCAAGTCTAGGACAAAAAGGCTTCTCAACAGTATTTACCCCCAAGCCATAAGACTCCTGAACAGGTAATCAAATGGCTACCTGGACTATTTGCATTGTGTGCCCCCCCACCCCAACCCCTCCTTTTATGCTGCTGCTACTCTCTGTTCATCATATATGCATAGTCACTTTAACCATATGTACATGTACATACTACCGCAATCAGCCTGACTAACCGGTGTCTGTATGTAACCTCACTACTTTTATAGCCTCGCTACTGTATATAGCCTGTCTTTTTACTGTTGTTTTATTTCTTTACCTACCTATTGTTCACCTACTACCTTTTTTGCACTATTGGTTAGAGACTGTAAGAAAGCATTTCACTGTAAGGTCTACTACACCTGTTGTATTCAGCACACGTGACAAATAAACTTTGATTTGATTGGATTGGATAACATGAATAAAGGACATTGGACAACATGAAATAAAGGGCATTGGATAATATGAATAAAGGGCATTGGATAACATGAATAAAGGGCATTGGATAACATGACATAAAGGGCATTGGATAACATGACATAAAGGGCATTGGATAACATGAATAAAGGGCATTGGATAACATGAATAAAGGGCATTGGATAACATGACATAAAGGGCATTGGATAACATGAATAAAGGGCATTGGATAACATGAATAAAGGACATTGGATAACATGAATAAAGGGCATTGGATAACATGAATAAAGGGCATTGGATAACATGAATAAAGGGCATTGGATAACATGAATAAAGGGCATTGGATAACATGACATAAAGGGCATTGGACAACATGACATAAAGGGCATTGGATAACATGAAATAAAGGGCATTGGATAACATGAATAAAGGGCATTGGATAACATGACATAAAGGGCATTGGATAACATGACATAAAGGGCATTGGATAACATGAAATAAAGGACATTGGATAACATGAATAAAGGGCATTGGATAACATGAATAAAGGGCATTGGATAACATGAATAAAGGGCATTGGATAACATGACAATAAAGGGCATTGGATAACATGAAATAAAGGGCATTGGATAACATGAATAAAGGGCATTGGATAACATGAATAAAGGGCATTGGATAACATGAATAAAGGGCATTGGATAACATGACATAAAGGCAAATCACCTGGTTGTGATGGTATTCCTCCTGAGGTCTATTTAAAATGTTGGAATCAATTAGGTTCACTATTGCTCAAAATGATAAATACAGCCATTCACAAATGTTATTTTGGGAGAGACGTGAACACACAACTAATTTCGCTTTTAGAAGAAAAACTAGTTAGAACGCTACCCAATGTTCTCACTATCGCCCCCTATCTTCGATAGACACAGATATTAAACTGTGTTCCCGAAATGTTATCGTCCCCGTCTTGAAACTTACTTACCCAGACTGATCCACACGGACCAAAGCGTGTTTGTTAAAACGTTTTTATCCTCTGATAACCTCCGTGGACTATTGCATATCTTAGATGCATCATCAGAAACAACAGCTCCTTGGGCTGTATTATCCATCCATTGCAGAAGAAGCTTTCGATAGACTAGAATGGTCCTATCTCTGGTCTGTCTTTGAACATTGGTTCCAATTGGCTCCAATTGCATTAATATGATTGAAATACTATATGGCAATCCCTCAGTCATAGTTATAACAGGCAATATCTGCTCTGCTCCGTTCAGAATCACTAGAAGCAGCAGACAAGGTGATCCCATTTCACCTTTGTTATTTTATTATCCATGGAACCTCTGGCCCAGGTAATTCGTCAATTGAAAGAAATAACACAGATTTCCCTCAAATCTATGGATCACTTCATCTAATTATACGCATTTTACAATGTCTAGACAATGTATAAAAATCGCTCCCAAACGCACTGAAGATCATTTTAAAAAATGCAGCTTTATCTCAAGTTATAAAATGAATCTAACCAATTCAGACCCGACTGGCTCTCAGGACCCCGATGGAGGACTCCGTCTCTACTTATGGAATCACTATAATTTAGTAGATCTATTTCCTTCCTTAGATAAACCGGTGCCAGAAACTTTCACAGAACGCTCAAATCATTTAAATACAACCTCAGTAGATTGAAATAATATCCCAGTTACTTTAACAGGCAGAATATCTATTGTCTACCCACTGTTTCCTAGGCGCCGAAGACGTGGAAGTCGATTATGGCAGCCTCCCCGCACCTCTCTGATTCAGAGGGGTTGGGTTAAATGCGGAAGACACATTTCAGTTGAAAGCATTCAGATGTACAACTGACTAGGTATCCCCCCTTTCCCTTTCCCTAAATTAATATATTGCCAGAGCTGAATTTCTGTAGTTCAATACTTCCAATGGCTCCCCCTTCTGGCTATTGGGATAAAATGAATAGTGCGGTTTCAAAATGTATATGGCAAGGTAAACGATCCCGGATCAAATTTATACATTTATAAAGAGGGAAAGATGTAGGAGGACCATCCGCACTAAACTATAAATTGTATTTCCAGTCTCTAGCATTTCGTCCCATGCTAAATTGGGTAAGACGTGATTCTTCTGCCCCCTGACTGAGTATAGAGAAATATGGCATCTCCTATTGCCCTGGAAGAGGTGGTCTCCACTGATATATCCATTAAACAATGTAATATGGTGTCTCCTATTGTCCTGGAAGAGGTGGTCCCTACTGATATATCCCTTAATGTAATATGGTGTCTCCTATTACCCTGGAAGAGGTGGTCTCCACTGATATATTCCTTAAACAATGTAATATGGCGTCTCCTATTGCCCTGGAAGAGCTGGTCTCCACTGATATATCCCTTAATGTAATATGGTGTCTCCTATTGTCCTGGAAGAGATGGTCTCCACTGACATATCCCTTAATGTAATATGGTGTCTCCTATTGCCCTGGAAGAGGTGGTCCCCACTGATATATCCCTTAATGTAATAGGGTGTCTCCTATTACCCTGGAAGAGGTGGTCTCCACTGATATAGCCCATAAACAATGTAATATGGTGTGTCCTATTACCCTGGAAGAGCTGGTCTCCACTGATATATTCCTTAATGTAATATGGTGTCTTCTATTGGCCTGGAAGAGGTGGTCCCCACTGATATATCCCTTAAACAATGTAATATGGTGTCTCCTATTGTCCTGGAAGAGGTGGTCCCTACTGATATATCCCTTAATGTAATATGGTGTCTCCTATTACCCTGGAAGAGGTGGTCTCCACTGATATATTCCTTAAACAATGTAATATGGCGTCTCCTATTGCCCTGGAAGAGGTGGTCCCCACTGATATATCCCTTAAACAATGTAATATGGTGTCTCCTATTGTCCTGGAAGAGGTGGTCTCCACTGATATATCCCTTAATGTAATATGGTGTCTCCTATTGTCCTGGAAGAGATGGTCTCCACTGACATATCCCTTAATGTAATAGGGTGTCTCCTATTGCCCTGGAAGAGGTGGTCTCCACTGACATATCCCTTAATGTAAAAGGGTGTCCCCTATTGCCCTGGAAGAGGTGGTCTCCACTGATATATCCCTTATTAAACAATGTAATATGGTGTCTCCTATTACCCTGGAAGAGGTGGTCCCCACTGATATATCCCTTAATGTAATATAGTGTCTCCTATTGCCAGGAAGAGGTGGTCTCCACTGATATATCCCTTAAACAATGTAATATGGTGTCTCCTATTGCCCTGGAAGAGGTGGTCTCCACTGATATATCCCTTAATGTAATATGGTGTCTCCTATTGCCCTGGAAGAGGTGGTCCCCACTGATATATCCCTTAAACAATGTAATATGGTGTCTCCTATTACCCTGGAAGAGGTGGTCTCCACTGATATATCCCTTAATGTAATATGGTGTCTCCTATTGTCCTGGAAGAGGTGGTCCCCACTGATATATCCCTTAAACAATGTAATATGGCATCTCCTATTGCCAGGAAGAGGTGGTCTCCACTGATATATCCCTTAAACGATGTAATATGGTGTCTCCTATTGCCCTGGAAGAGGTGGTATCCACTGATATATCCCATAATGTAATATGGTGTCTTCTATTGCCCTGGAAGAGGTGGTCTCCACTGATATATCCCTTAAACAATGCAATATGGTGTCTCCTATTGCCCTGGAAGAGGTGGTCTCCACTGATATATCCCTTAATGTAATATGGTGTCTCCTATTGTCCTGGAAGAGGTGGTCCCCACTGATATATCCCTTAATGTAATATGGTGTCTCCTATTGCCCTGGAAGAGCTGGTCTCCACTGACATATCCCTTAATGTAATATGGTGTCTCCTATTACCCTGGAAGAGGTGGTCCCCACTGATATATCCCTTAATGTAATATAGTGTCTCCTATTGCCAGGAAGAGGTGGTCTCCACTGATATATCCCTTAAACAATGTAATATGGTGTCTCCTATTGCCCTGGAAGAGGTGGTCTCCACTGATATATCCCTTAATGTAATATGGTGTCTCCTATTGCCCTGGAAGAGGTGGTCCCCACTGATATATCCCTTAAACAATGTAATATGGTGTCTCCTATTGCCCTGGAAGAGGTGGTCTCCACTGATATATCCCTTAATGTAATATGGTGTCTCCTATTGTGCTGGAAGAGGTGGTCTCCACTGATATATCCCTTAATGTAATATGGTGTCTCCTATTACCCTGGAAGAGGTGGTCTCCACTGATATATCCCTTAATGTAATATGGTGTCTCCTATTGTCCTGGAAGAGGTGGTCCCCACTGATATATCCCTTAATGTAATATGGTGTCTCCTATTGCCCTGGAAGAGCTGGTCTCCACTGACATATCCCTTAATGTAATATGGTGTCTCCTATTACCCTGGAAGAGGTGGTCCCCACTGATATATCCCTTAATGTAATATAGTGTCTCCTATTGCCAGGAAGAGGTGGTCTCCACTGATATATCCCTTAAACAATGTAATATGGTGTCTCCTATTGCCCTGGAAGAGGTGGTCTCCACTGATATATCCCTTAATGTAATATGGTGTCTCCTATTGCCCTGGAAGAGGTGGTCTCCACTGATATATCCCTTAAACAATGTAATATGGTGTCTCCTATTACCCTGGAAGAGCTGGTCCCCACTGATATATCCCTTAAACAATGTAATATGGCATCTCCTATTGCCAGGAAGAGGTGGTCTCCACTGATATATCCCTTAAACAATGTAATATGGTGTCTCCTATTGCCCTGGAAGAGGTGGTATCCACTGATATATCCCTTAATGTAATATGGTGTCTTCTATTGCCCTGGAAGAGGTGGTCTCCACTGATATATCCCTTAAACAATGCAATATGGTGTCTCCTATTGCCCTGGAAGAGGTGGTCTCCACTGATATATCCCTTAATGTAATATGGTGTCTCCTATTGCCCTGGAAGAGCTGGTCTCCACTGACATATCCCTTAATGTAATATGGTGTCTCCTATTGCCCTGGAAGAGCTGGTCTCCACTGACATATCCCTTAATGTAATAGGGTGTCTCCTATTGTCCTGGAAGAGGTGGTCCCCACTGATATATCCCTTAATGTAATATGGTGTCTCCTATTGCCCTGGAAGAGGTGGTCTCCACTGATATATCCCTTAATGTAATATGGTGTCTCGAATTGCCCTGGAAGAGCTGGTCTCCACTGACATATCCCTTAAACAATGTAATATGGTGTCTCCTTTTGCCCTGGAAGAGGTGGTCTCCACTGATATATTCCTTAAACAATGTAATATGGTGTCTCCTATTACCCTGGAAGAGGTGGTCTCCACTGATATATCCCTTAATGTAATATGGTGTCTCCTTGTTGTCCTGGAAGAGGTGGTCCCCACTGATATATCCCTTAAACAATGTAAACTAAGCTTTGGTCCTATATCGCTCAAACAATTTATATTTGGCGCAAAACATTGAAAAAAAAACAATGTAACTGGGAATCAAAATGACATACTCCAATATTTCCCAATAGTGCCTTGTGATCTGGAGGGTGGCCTTTTGCAACCCCCCCCAAATGGTCTAAATGTCTAATTCGTACCCTTACCAATCTCACGGACAATAATGGTTTGAGAACAATCCAAGATTTGAAAGATAAACACACATTACCAGGTAACTCCTTTTTTCTAGATTTTACAACTCAGCTACGCTGGCCTATGGAGTCCCTTGGGAAATCCCAATGATGGGATTCATAAATAAATTATCTGGGCTCCTTCTGATCTCTATAATACTGTATATAAACAACTTCTAGAACGCTCATATTCTGAGATAGCCAATTTAAAAAAAAAAAGTATGGTCCACGGATCTAATTGAATCTGAACCACTCCTTAACTGGAACAGAACATGGAACAATATGGCATTCCGTAATCCAAAACCATCGATTTATACATTTTAAGTTTGTTCACAGACTGTATTTAACACCAAGGAAACAGTTTTTACAATGAAATTGGCTCCAACTCCTAACGGTTCACTGTGTCCCCTAAATCAGAATCCTTCATATGATTTAGGAGTGCCCTGCAGTTAAATGCTTCTGGGTCAAAGTTACAAAATTCATTTCGAAGTGCATGAATATTCAATGCTTTCCATCTATTACGTTACTTAACTATGATAGCCCGTTGAATCTCTCAATCAATTAGAGAAGATTAATGCTACCAGGCACCACTGCTGGGTAAAAGAAAAATGTTTTTCGACAACGAGAATTAATGGTGCTAGTCAAGGAACAATTGAGGCCTGGACAAAATATACTGTACTTCACTCTGTAAAGACCAATCTCAATTAAAGCCCAACACATACAAACCAGTTATAGGGCTGGTACGGGGAAGGGGTGGTACGGGGAAGGGGTGGTACGGGGAAGGGGTGGTACGGGGAAGGGCTGGTACGGGGAAGGGCTGGTACGGGGAAGGGCTGGTACGGGGAAGGGGTGGTACGGGGAAGGGGTGGTACGGGGAAGGGCTGGTACGGGGAAGGGGTGGTACGGGGAAGGGCTGGTACGGGGAAGGGCTGGTACGGGGAAGGGCTGGTACGGGGAAGGGGTGGTACGGGGAAGGGGTGGTACGGGGAAGGGGTGGTACGGGGAAGGGCTGGTACGGCTATCTGGTAATTGTGGGGGGAGGGCGGGGGGTAATCTAAGGGGAGACTCAGGGTATGGATGGGAGGGAGAGGGATTGATAAGACATCTTGGTTGCTGGGTGGGATGAGAAGGGGTGGGAGGTATTCTTTCTTCGGGGTGGGGTGGGGTGGGGAAGCATGGTTTCCAGGTGGGGAGAGAGGACATGGGTAGGTGAACGGGGAATCTTTATATGCATTTATTAGATTTGTTTTTTTAACTGTAACCCCCCCCCCTCTGAAAAAGAAAAATGACAAAACTAAATAAAAAGTTCAATGGGTACTAGTGTTGTCATGATACCAGCTTTTTGACTTCGATACCGATTCCAGGTTTAGTATCATGATACTCAATATCATCACGATACTGTAAATCAAAACAATATCATCACGATACTGTAAATCAAAACAATATCATCACGATACTGTAAATCAAAACAATATCATCACGATACTGTAAATCAAAGGAATATCATCACGATACTGTAAATCAAAACAATATCATCACATTACTGTAAATCTAAACAATACCATCACAATACACGAAATCTAAACAATATCGAACACGATACTCGAAATCAAAACAATACCAAAACTATACTCTGAATCAAAACGATACTCTGAATCAAAACAATACCAAAACTATACTCTGAATCAAAACAATACCAAAACTATACTCTGAATCAAAACAATACCAAAACTATACTCTGAATCAAAACAATACCAAAACTATACTCTGAATCAAAACAGTATTATCATGATACTGTAAATCAAAACACTACCAAAACGATACTGTAAATCAAAACACTACCAAAACAATAGCGGGGGGGGGGGGGGAGTTAAAATAAGGCCAAAGTACAATATCATTACATTACATTACAATATCATTACATTACAATACAATACAATATCATTACATTACATTACAATACAATACAATATCATTACATTACAATACAATATCATTACATTACATTACAATACAATATCATTACATTACATTACATTACAATATCATTACATTACATTACATTACAATACAATATCATTACATTACATTACATTACAATACAATATCATTGCATTACATTACAATACAATATCATTACATTACAATACAATACAATATCATTACATTACAATACAATACAATATCATTACATTACATTACATTACAATACAATATCATTACATGACATTACAATACAATATCATTACATTACAATACAATACAATATCATTACATTACAATACAATATCATTACATTACATTACAATACAATATCATTACATTACAATACAATACAATATCATTACATTACAATACAATACAATATCATTACATTACATTACAATATCATTACATTACATTACATTACAATACAATATCATTACATTACATTACAATACAATATCATTACATTACAATACAATACAATATCATTACATTACAATACAATATCATTACATTACATTACAATACAATATCATTACATTACAATACAATACAATATCATTACATTACAATACAATACAATATCATTACATTACAATACAATACAATATCATTACATTACAATACAATATCATTACATTACAATACAATATCATTACATTACAATACAATATCATTACATTACAATACAATATCATTACATTTTCCAAAATGTTATGTCAAGACAGCCACGTATTCATTAATGAATCAATTATTCAATCATACAATCAATTAGACTTTGTTTTTAGCAATCTAACTACAAAACATAACGGTAATAATTTATTTGAATGGTAAACCTCTATTGATAAACTGGGTAAATCGAGATGCAGCCTAGGGCTATTCACAATACAGATGAATGTATATTATTCAAAAGGAGTGTGTGTCATGCATTGAATTATTGAGCTCGTTTTAGCTGATTTCACGGGGCTACAGTTGACAAACAATCCCTTCCATATAAGACTTTATTTTATTTTTTTTGGCAAGTGCTAGGAAAACATATTTTATTGCACTGCTCAACAACATTTGCAAAAAAAAAAATATTTAAATTAACCAATCTCTTCTTTTATAAAACTGTGTGCTGTCTCTTGCAGAAAGTAATTACATCACTCACTAGGCAGAATGTGGCTATGGAATCTAGTGGACAGCTAGCAGCGGTGAATGAGGATGTGGAACAGGCTCTTTGCGCTTCTTACTAGAAAGGGGCTGATACAGACTTGATCCTCTCGGTCACGCGAGACACATTTCACAGAAGTGCCGAACGTAACGAGAATTCTAATACCTGAACCGTGTTTTATTGAAATTTTAAATTTTTATTTTTAATCAAAAACAACACTAATGGGTGCATATCATGAATTTATAAGTCCAAACTTGGATGTATCTACTACATATCATCATTACTGGATGTATCTACTACATATCATTACTGGATGTAGCTACTACATATCATCATTACTGGATGTATCTACTACATATCATCATTACAGGATGTATCTACTACATATCATTACTGGATGTATCTACTACATATCATCATTACTGGATGTATCTACTACATATCATCATTACAGGATGTATCTACTACATATCATTACTGGATGTATCTACTACATATCATCATTACTGGATGTATCTACTACATATCATCATTACAGGATGTATCTACTACATATCATTACTGGATGTATCTACTACATATCATTACTGGATGTAGCTACTACATATCATTACTGGATGTAGCTACTACATATCATTACTGGAGGTAGCTACTACATATCATTACTGGATGTATCCACTACATATCATTACTGGATGTAGCTACTGCAGCCAATTTAAGCACAGCAGAAGACACATATTTCACTTGCATAACCAATAGTTCAAATCAAATTACATTTTATTGGTCACATACGCATATTTAGCAGTTGTTATTGTGGATCTAGTTAAAGTTTGCGATTTGATTTGAAGAATAGTTCTTTATTCCTGTCTGCGCGATGTACTGAGAACTCAGCTGGCTGTATGGACGGGGACAGAGAGCCATGATCCCATGAAACAGAGTATGCTACAGTCCCTGATGTCTCTCTGGAAGGAGATCCTCGCCCTGAGCTCGTCTACTTTATTGTCCAGGGACTGAACATTAGCGAGTACGTTTTTTCCCCACAAAAGGGCTTTTTTTACAGACAGATACTACTCAGTTTCATCAGCTGTCCGGGTGGCTGGTCTCAGACGATCCCGCAGGTGAAAAAGCCGGATGTGGAGGTCCTGGGCTGGCGTGGTTACACGTGGTCTGTGGTTGTGAAGCCGGTGGGATGTACTTCCAAATTTTCTAAAACAACGTTTGAGTCGGGCTTATGGTAGAGAAATGTACATTCAATTCTCTGGCAACAGCTCTGGTGGACATTCCTGCAGCCTTCATGCCAATTGTACTGCTCCCTAAAAACTTGAGATATCTGTGGAATCGTGGCGTAACAAAACGGCACATTTTAGAGTGGCCTTTTATTGTCCCCCAGCACAAGGTGCACCTGTGTAATGATCATGCTGTTTAATCAGCTACTTGATATGCCACACCTGTCAGGTGGATGGATTATCTTGGCAAAATGAGAAATGCTCACTAACAGGGATGTAAACAAATTTGTGCACAACATTTTAGAGAAATAAGTTTTTTTGTGCGTACATTTCTGGGATCTTTTATCTCATGAAACATTGGGATCAACACTTCACATGTTGGGTTTATATTTTTGTTCAGTGTATTATTCACTACCAGGACACAAATACATATGATGAGAATGGCTGCCATTTTACGAGTTCCTAACCAATTTTTCTATTTTGTGTGTTTTCTCGCATTGTTTGTAACTTATTTTGTACATAATATTTCCGACACCGTCGCTTATGACCAAAAATAGTTTCTGGATATCAGAACAGCGATTAATCACCTCGTACTGGACGAAGATTTTTTTTTATTTAGGATATACTGCTGCTCCCAGACCAGGCCCAAGAGAGCTTTCATCTATATTTACCACCACTAAGACCACTCAACAAGCTGTATAGCGCCATAAAGCAAACAAGAAAAATGCTCAATGCTCACATCAACACCATCATCCTAGAATCCCTAGACCCATTCCAATTCGCATACCGCCCCAACAGACCCACAGATGACGCAAACTCTATTGCACTCCACACTGCCCAGGAGTGCGTGCTTAGTGCTCTCCTGTACTTCCTGTTCACCCACGACGGCGTGGCCAAGCACGACTCCAAACACCATCATTAAGTTTACAGACGACACAACAGTGGTAGGCCTGATCACGGACAACGATGAGACAGCCTATAAGGAGGAGGCCTGGCAGTGTAGACGAGTTCAGGGCGAGGATCTCCTTCCAGAGAGACATCAGGGACTGTAGCATACTCTGTTTCAACAACCTCTACTTCAAGATAAAAGGAGATGATCGTGGCCTACAGTAAAAAAAAAGAGTTCTGAGCACCCTAGTCATAGACTGTTTTCTTTTGCTACCGCACCGCATCAGTACCGGAGCGCCAAGTCTAGGTCCAAAAGGATTCTTAACAGCTTCTACCCCCAAGCCATAAAACTGCTGAACAATTAATCAAATGGCCACCTGGACTATTTACATTGACCTCCCCCCTTTTTTATGCTGCTGCTACTGTCAGGCCTGCTCCCGCTCTCCCTCTCTGCTGCTCGAGGGCATCAGGCTGCCCTTCATTACGCACACCTGTCACCATCATTACGCACAGCAGCGCTCATTGGACTCACCTGGACTCCTTCTCTTTTGTTGATTGCCCGGTCTATAAATGTCTGCTCCCATGTTTGTTCCCTGTGTCTGCATTAATGTTGTTATGTGTCCACATGCTGTACTGTCCTGTTCCATGTCCGTCGCCATTAAATGTTCACTCCCTGTACCTGCTTCTTGTCTCTACCAGCGTCGACCCTTATAGCTACTTGCTGTTAATTGTCTATGTATAGTTACTTTACCCCTAACTACATGTACATATTAGCTCAATTACCTCGACTAACCTGTACCACCGCACATTGACTTAGGTACAGGTACGTACCCCCTGTATATAGCCTCGTTATTGACTCTGTACCAGTACCCCCTGTATATAGCCTCCACATTGACTCTGTACCGGTACCCCCTGTATATAGCCTCCACATTGACTCTGTACCGGTACCCCCTGTATATAGCCTCCACATTGACTCTGTACCGGTACCCCCCCTGTATATAGCCTCGTTATTGACTCTGTACCAGTACCCCCTGTATATAGCCTCCACATTGACTCTGTACCGGTACCCCCTGTATATAGCCTCCACATTGACTCTGTACCGGTACCCCCTGTATATAGCCTCGTTATTGACTCTGTACCAGTACATCCTGTGTATAGCCTCCACATTGACTCTGTACCATAATACCCTCTATATAACCTCTACATTGACTCTGTACCGGTACCCCCTGTGTATAGCCTCCACATTGACTCTGTACTGGTACCCCCTGTATATAGCCTCCACATTGACTCTGTACCGGTACCCCCTGTATATAGCCTCCACATTGACTCGGTACCAGTACCCCCTGTATATAGTCTCCACATTGACTCTGTACCGGTACCCCCTGTATATAGCCTCCACATTGACTCTGTACCGGTACCCCCCTGTATATAGCCTCCACATTGACTCAGTACCGTAATACCCTGTATATAGCCTCCACATTGACTCTGTACCGGTACCCCCTGTATATAGCCTCCACATTGACTCTGTACCGGTACCCCCTGTATATAGCCTCCACATTGACTCTGTACCAGTACCCCCTGTATAAAGCCTCCACAATGACTCTGTACCGGTACCCCCTGTATATAGCCTTCACATTGACTCTGTACCGGTACCCCCTGTATATAGCCTCCACATTGACTCTGTACCGGTACCCCCTGTATATAGCCTCCACATTGACTCTGTACCGGTACCCCCTGTATATAGCCTCCACATTGACTCTGTACTGGTACCCCCTGTATATAGCCTCCACATTGACTCTGTACCGGTACCCCCCTGTATATAGCCTCCATATTGACTCTGTACTGGTACCCCTGTATATAGCTTCCACATTGACTCTGTACCGTAACACCCTGTATATAGCTTCCACATTGACTCTGTACCGTAACACCCTGTATATAGCCTCCACCTTGACTCTGTACCGTAACACCCTGTATATAGCCTCCACATTGACTCTGTACCGTAACACCCTGTATATAGCCTCCACATTGACTCTGTACCGTAACACCCTGTATATAGCCTCCACATTGACTCTGTACCGTAACACCCTGTATATAGCCTCCACATTGACTCTGTACCGTAATACCCTGTATATAGCCTCCACATTGACTCTGTACCGTAATACCCTGTATATAGCCTCCACATTGACTCTGTACCGTAATACCCTGTATATAGCCTCCACATTGACTCTGTACCGTAACACCCTGTATATAGCCTCCACATTGACTCTGTACCATAATACCCTGTATATAGCCTCCACATTGACTCTGTACCGTAATACCCTGTATATAGCCTCCACATTGACTCTGTACCGGTACCCCCTGTATATAGCCTCCACATTGACTCTGTACTGGTACCCCCTGTATATAGCCTCCACATTGACTCTGTACCGGTACCCCCCTGTATATAGCCTCCATATTGACTCTGTACTGGTACCCCTGTATATAGCCTCCACATTGACTCTGTACCGTAACACCCTGTATATAGCCTCCACCTTGACTCTGTACCGTAATACCCTGTATATAGCCTCCACCTTGACTCTGTACCGTAACACCCTGTATATAGCCTCCACATTGACTCTGTAGCGTAACACCCTGTATATAGCCTCCACATTGACTCTGTACCATAACACCCTTTATATAGCCTCCACATTGACTCTGTACCGTAATACCCTGTATATAGCCTCCACATTGACTCTGTACTGGTACCCCCTGTATATAGCCTCCACATTGACTCTGTACCGTAACACCCTGTATATAGCCTCCACATTGACTCTGTACCGTAATACCCTGTATATAGCCTCCACATTGACTCTGTACCGTAACACCCTGTATATAGCCTCCACATTGACTCTGTACCGTAACACCCTGTATATAGCCTCCACATTGACTCTGTACCGGTACCCCCCTGTATATAGTCTCCACATTGACTCTGTACCGTAACACCCTGTATATAGTCTCCACATTGACTCTGTACCGTAATACCCTGTATATAGCCTCCACATTGACTCTGTACCGTAACACCCTGTATATAGCCTCCACATTGACTCTGTACTGTAATACCCTGTATATAGCCTCCACATTGACTCTGTACCGTAACACCCTGTATATAACCTCCACATTGACTCTGTACCGTAATACCCTGTATATAGCCTCCACATTGACTCTGTACCGTAATACCCTGTATATAGCCTCCACATTGACTCTGTACCGTAATACCCTGTATATAGCCTCCACATTGACTCTGTACCGTAATACCCTGTATATAGCCTCCACATTGACTCTGTACCGTAACACCCTGTATATAGCCTCCACATTGACTCTGTACCGTAATACCCTGTATATAGCCTCCACATTGACTCTGTACCGTAACACCCTGTATATAGCCTCCACATTGACTCTGTACCGTAACACCCTGTATATAGCCTCCACATTGACTCTGTACCGTAATACCCTGTATATAGCCTCCACATTGACTCTGTACCGTAATACCCTGTATATAGCCTCCACATTGACTCTGTACCGGTAATACCCTGTATATAGCCTCCACATTGACTCTGTACCGTAATACCCTGTATAAAGCCTCGTTGTTGTTATTTTATTGTTGCTCTTTTCATTTTTTACTTTAGTTTATTTAGTAAATATTTTTCTTAAAACTGCATTGTTGGTTAAGGGCTTGTAAGTATTTCACAGTATTCTCACCTGTTGTATTCGGCACATGTGACAAATACAATTTGATTTGATTTGATATGCTTTAATGATTTATCCTACATTTCCTATCCCCCAGGGGCTGGACAATGTAAATAAGAACTTGGCTTGGCTATAGAGCGATATATTCTACCTTGGTTGTTTAGAGTTGGTCCTATGATTAAGTGTAGTCTGGCCCAGGGGTGTGAAGGTGAACTGAAAGGCTGGAGCAACGAACCACCCTTACTGTCACTGCCTGGCCGGTTCTCCTCTCTCCACTGGGATTCTCTGTCTCTAACCCTATTACAGGGGCTGAGTCACTGGCTTACTGGTGTTCTTCCATGCCGTCCCTAGGAGGGGTGCATCACTTGAGTGGGTTGAGTCACTAACATGATCTTCCTGTCTGGGTTGGTGCTCCCCCTTGGGTTGTGCCGTGGCGGAGATCTTTGTGGGCTATACTCGGCCTTGTCTCAGGATGGTAAGTTGGTGGTTGAAGATATCCCTCTAGTGGTGTGGGGGCTGTGCTTTGGCAAAGTGGGTGGGGTTATATCCTGCCTGTTTGGCCCTGTCCGGGGGTATCATCGGATGGGGCCACAGTGTCTCCTGACCCCTCCTGTCTCAGCCTCCAGTATTTATGCTGCAGTAGTTTGTGTCGGGGGGCTAGGGTCAGTCTGTTATATCTGGAGTATTTCTCCTGTCTTATCCGGTGTCCTGTGTGAATTTAAGTATGCTTTCTCTCTTTCTCTCTTTCTCTCTTTCTTTCTCTCTCTCGGAGGACCTGAGCCCTAGGACCATGCCTCAGGACTACTTGGATTGATGACTCCTTGCTGTCCCCAGTCTACCTGGTCGTGCTGCTGCTCCAGTTTCAACTGTTCTGCCTGCGGCTATGGAACCCTGACCTGTTCACCGGACGTGCTACCTGTCCCAGATCTGCTGTTTTCAACTCTCTAGAGACAGCAGGAGCGGTAGAGATACTCTGAATGATCGGCTATGAAAAGCCAACTGAGATTTACTCCTGAGGTGTTGACCTATTACACCCTCGACAACTACTATGATTATTATTATTTCACCCTGCTGGTCATTTATGAACATTTGAACATCTTGGCCATGTTCTGTTATAATCTCCACCCGGCACAGCCAGAAGAGGACTGGCCACCCCTCATAGCCTGGTTCCTCTCTAGGTTTCTTCCTAGGTTTTGGCCTTTCTAGGGAGTTTTTCCTAGTCACTGTGCTTCTACACCTGCATTGCTTGCTGTTTGGGGCGTTTTAGGCTGGGTTTCTGTACAGCACTTTGTGAGATCAGCTGATGGAAGAAGGGCTTTATTAATACATTTGATTGATTGATTTGACAGAGCACTATATTCAGCCTTGGTGTGGCTATAGAGCAATATATTCTGCCTTGGCGTGGCGATAGAGCACTATATTCTGCCTTGGCGTGGCTATAGAGTACCATATTCTGCCATGGCGTGGCTATAGAGCACTATATTCTGACTTGGCTTGGCTATAGAGCACTATATTCTGCCTTGGCTTGGCTATAGAGCACTTTATTCTGCCTTGGCTTGGCTATAGAGCGCTATATTCTGCCATGGCTTGGCTATAGAGCACTATATTCTGCCTTGGCTTGGCTATAGAACGCTATATTCTGCCTTGGCTTGGCTATAGAGCGCTATATTCTGCCTTGGCTTGGCTATAGAGCGCTATATTCTGCCTTGGCTTGGCTATAGAGCACTATATTCTGCCTTGGCTTGGCTATAGAGCAATATATTCTGCCATGGAAAAGTTCAGGGAGTCGGGCCACAAACACAGTTCTCGTATTTTTCATAAACTTTTGCAAATGCAGTCGCTACTATGGCTCTGGGCCGTTTTGTTTCAATGTTCAATGCAGTTTCAGCTTTAAAAATAACACTACATCTGACTGTCAGGGTCTGTGTCTGAAATGGAACCTTAAGCGCGCTACTTTTGACCAGCCAGGGCCCACATAGTAGTGCACTACCTAGGGAATAGAGTACCATTTCAGTCATTCAACTCATTGAAAAAGAAACTGCTGGATACGTCCCAAATATGCACCCTATTCCCTATATAGTGCACTACTATAGCGCACTACCTCTGAGTGCCCTGGTCTAAAGTAGTGCACTATATAGGGAATAGAGTGTCATTTTATGATGCGATCCAGCTTCATTTACAGACTAAAGGTCAGGCTGGCTGTTTTATTTTTGAAGGCTTCTGATGCAGAGACAGAGACTCATATCTCACATGAAGAATATTTATGTATTAATAAATAAAAATTTAATATTTGTAACAGTTTCAAGGATTTAAAAGAAGTAAAAAAAAAAATATTTATTAAATGTCAGGAAAATACCGGTATGTCTGATTATTATTCAAACACATTTTTTTATAAACAAATTAATTTATGTTATTCCCATTGATTATTATTCATCAAAAATTAGCACTATTAAAGTTTGCTGTAATTAGGCCTTTGTGTCTTGTTTTCCTAATTGAAGGCTGTGTATTTTATTGTTTGCCTTATTAGATGCTGTGTATTTTATTGTTTGCCTAATTGAAGGTTGTGTATTTTATTGTTTGCCTTATTAGATGCTGTGTATTTTATTGTTTGCCTAATTGAAGGCTGTGTATTTTACTGTTTGCCTAATTGAAGGCTGTGTATTTTATTGTTTGCCTTATTAGATGCTGTGTATTTTATTGTTTGCCTTATTAGATGCTGTGTATTTTATTGTTTGCCTTATTAGATGCTGTGTATTTTACTGTTTGCCTAATTGAAGGCTGCGTATTTTACTGTTTGCCTAATTGAAGGCTGTGTATTTATTGTTTGCCTAATTGAAGGCTGTGTATTTATTGTTTGCCTAATTGAAGGCTGTGTATTTTACTGTCTGCCTAATTGAAGGCTGTGTATTTTACTGTCTGCCTAATTGAAGGCTGTGTATTTTACTGTCTGCCTGATTGAAGGCTGTGTATTTTACTGTCTGCCTGATTGAAGGCTGTGCACAGCTGAATCTCTGGGAAAGCATTAGGCCTAATTAAGTAATTCAAATGCATTTAATCCACTGTGATTATTTCAATTGTGAGTCATACATTTATGTCATACTAAGCCATGCATCCCGGGATGCCAATAAATGTTGTCCTTGGTCATAGAAACAACTGTCAGCTACACACACACACACACACACACACACACACACACACACACACACACACACACACACACACACACACACACACACACACACACACACACACACACACACAAACACACAACCCCCCTCCACACACACACAATCTTGTACACGTCCACACGTCCACACACACACACACACACACACACACACACACACACACACACACACACACACACACACACAACCCCCCTCCACACACACACACAGTCTTGTACACGTCCACACACACACACACACACACACACACACACACACACACACACACACACACACACACACACACACACACACACACACACACACACACACACACACACACTTCATTAATCAACCCTAATTAAATGTATTGATTGATCCACACAGCAGGCATCCCAGCTGAAAAGGTTTACCAGTGTTTTGTACAGAGTAACAAATAGATATAGCCTTGGTTCCACCGGGCTCTCCAGAAGGAGCTCTGTTCTGGTGTCCTCTGGTACATTCTAATGCCTTGGTTCCACCGGGTTCCCCAGAAGGAGCTCTGTTCTGGTGTCCTCTGGTACATTCTAATGCCTTGGTTCCACCGGGCTCTCCAGAAGGAGCTCTGTTCTGGTGTCCTCTGGTATATTCTAATGCCTTGGTTCCACCGGGTTCCCCAGAAGGAGCTCTGTTCTGGTGTCCTCTGGTACATTCTAATGCCTTGGTTCCACCGGGCTCTCCAGAAGGAGCTCTGTTGATGTCCTCTGGTACATTCAAATCAAATCAAATTTATTTATATAGCCCTTCTTACATCAGCTGATATCTCAAAGTGCTGTACAGAAACCCAGCCTAAACCCCCCCCAAACAGCAAGTAATACAGGTGTAGAAGCACGCCTTGATTACATCTGAAATACACAGCGAAGTTATTGAACAATTTTATAGATTTTTGCCTCCCAGATTGGAAAAATGTGTTAGAAACGATTAGATGTGAATTGCCACAATGATGCATGTTCTTCAAATGATGTATTTTATTTAAAACAGAAAAATGAAGTACAGAGTAATTAATGAAATAGCCCACATTATCTACAGAAATAAATTAAAGGTTAAATTGAACAAATTAAAGGGCATAGCACCAATGTGTGGTCAAAGACTTAGTAACTTAGTTGTCGTCACGATCTGGTTACCAATAACTACAAACATAGTTAAGTTTTAGCGTTTTTTTTTACATATATTTCCCGGGAAATCTTCGGAACTACCCACAATGCACTATTTCTCAATGTGATATGGAGAACCGGTGCTACCTAGCTAGTTCCAGCTGGCTAACATTAGCTACTAGCCATGCTAGCATGTAATTACATTCCAAACCAAGTGTTGGCGCTGGCGAGTGACTATGTACATCCACGAAGAAACCAAATAAATGAATGCGAAAAACTGCATCTCCTCTCCTGCCTTCCGTTTGGTAGTAGTAGTCGAGCGAGTGATTGTTGTAGTAGCTTTCCATCCTTGGTAGCTAGTGCATTGACACCCACAAGGCCAGAGTTACGACTCATTTGTTGCCCCAAAAACGAGAAGCTAGCTTTGAAGTGGGACCGATTTATCGGTTTGAAGCAAACGGATTGGAGTATGGGAACCGATCGCACGTCTACTGTATGCGGTGCTCATTTTACCCCCGGAGGACTTCGATGGCTTAGTATATGTAACCAGTGGAAGGAAGGATTCAGAATGAAACTGATTAAAACAAGGTGCTGTGACGAGCATGAATTTCCTACCTGCAGCCCTCTATTTCCTACCGACCTACCGGTACATCGCAACTGCCAGCAGTGTTGAAGATCAACCGGGTAAATTCTATCTGGATTATATATCGTAATTAGATTAGCTGACTCTTCCTCAGCCTGTGAAACGGCCTCTACCTCTGAAGGCCTCTCCTTGGCTCTTCCTTGGTAGCTAAATCAGCCGTCAATCGGTAAGTCTCTGCTCTCTCTACTTTATTTCTGCTTGTCTTTTTGTTTTTGTTGTGTTATGTGGCTTCCTGCCTGTGATAGACTAGTTGTTCTCTGGCTTACTACTTAGCTATGTCGACCGTGGTGGTTGGCTAGCTATGATAGTTAGCTGGCTAAGCTAGCTAGCAGGCTAAATAACTGATTTTAAGAACTGCATATACCAGTGACACTATTTGATAACTGGTTAGATGGCGTTATGAACAGTATTTCCAAAACGTTGGTTGATTTTAATGTAGTTCAAATCAAATCAAATTGTATTAGTCACATGCACCAAATACAACAGTCAAATGTTTATTTACGAGCCCCTAACCAACAATGCAGTACAAAAAAAATACGAATAAGAAATAAAAGTAACAAGTAATTAAAGAGCAGCAGTAAAATAACAATAGCGAGACTATATACAGGGGGTACCGGTACAGAGTCAATGTGGAGGCTATATACAGGGGGTACCGGTACAGAGTCAATGTGGAGGCTATATACAGGGGATACAGGTACAAAGTCAATGTGGAGGCTATATACAGGGGGTACAGGTACAGAGTCAATGTGGAGGCTATATACAGGGGGGTACCGGTACAGAGTCAATGTGGAGGCTATATACAGGGGGGTACCGGTACAGAGTCAATGTGGAGGCTATATACAGGGGGGTACCGGTACAGAGTCAATGTGGAGGCTATATACAGGGCGTACCGGTACAGAGTCAATGTGGAGGCTATACACAGGGTGTACCGGTACAGAGTCAATGTGGAGGCTATATACAGGGGGGTACCGGTACAGAGTCAATGTGGAGGCTATATACAGGGCGTACCGGTACAGAGTCAATGTGGAGGCTATATACAGGGGGTACCGGTACAGAGTCAATGTGTGGGTGCACCGGTTAGTCGAGGTAATTGAGGTAATATGTACATGTAGGTAGAGTTATTGAAGTGACTATGCATGGATAATAAACAGAGAGCAGCAGCGGCGAAAAAGAGGGGGGGGCAATGAAAATAGTCTGGGTAGCCATTTGATTAGATGTTCAGGAGTCTTATGGCTTGGGGGTAGAAACTGTTTAGAAGCCTCTGGACCTAGACTTGAACAGTCTATGACTAGGGTGTCTGGAATCTGACAATTTTTAGGGCCTTCCTCTGACACCGCCTGGTATAGAGGTCCTGGATGGCAGGAAGCTTGGCCCCAGTGATGTACTGGGCCATACGCATTACCCTCTGTAGTGCCTTGCGGTCAGAGGCCGAGCAGTTGCCATACCAGGCAATGATGCAACCGGTCAGGATGCTCTCGATGGTGCAGCTGTAGAACCTTTTGAGGATATGAGAAACCATGCCAAATCTTTCCAGTCTCATGAGGGGGAATAGGTTTTGTTGTGCCCTCTTCATGACTGTCCAGCCCACTCATTATCTCACGGCTAGTGGGAAGGTTGCTGTCTTTTATGTGGCTAAACCAACAAGGCTCGTAATGTAACAATTTTATTCGTATTTACAAAATGGCATACAAGTTTGTTATTAAGACACATGAAAATTCACATTTCTGCCAAAAAACACATTTTGATTAAAATAAATAAATGTTTTACTTTCAAACTGCTCTCCTGTGAAGTCATGACTTACGACATACGCCTAGTTTCCTGAATCGTGTCACATATTTGGACTACAATGAGGCTCCCCACTGCACTCTTAGAAAAAAGGCTTCCAAAAGGGTCCTTCGGCTGTCCCCATAAGAGAACCCTTTTTGGTTCCATGCTCTTTCCCACCTCCTTGTCAAGAAATTTGACTGCAACCAACAAAATCCAGGTAGAACCAGGAATTCCCCAGGGTAGCTGTCTAGGCCCCTTACTTTTTTCAATCTTTACTAACGACATGTATGCGGATGACTCAACACCATACACATCAGCTACCACAGCGACTGAAATGACTGCAACACTTTAACAAAGAGCTGCAGTTAGTTTCAGAATGGGTTGCAAGGAATAAGTTAGTCCTAAATATTTCAAAAACTAAAAGAATTGTATTTGGGACAAATCATTCAATAAACCCTAAACCTCAACAAGATCGTGTAATAAATAATGTGGAAATTGAGCAAGTTGAGGTGACTAAACTGCTTGGAGTATCCCTGGATTGTAAACTGTCATGGTCAAAACATATTGATAGCTGCTGCCTTGGCAGGAACTAATGGGGATCCATAATAAACCCCAGGAAGGGTAGCTGCTGCCTTGGCAGGAACTAATGGGGATCCATAATAAACTCCAGGAAGAGTAGCTGCTGCCTTGGCAGGAACTAATGGGGATCCATAATAAACTCCAGGAAGAGTAGCTGCTGCCTTGGCAGGAACTAATGGGGATCCATAATAAACCCCAGGAAGAGTAGCTGCTGCCTTGGCAGGAACTAATGGGGATCCATAATAAACCCCAGGAAGAGTAGCTGCTGCCTTGGCAACAGGAACTAATGTGGATCCATAATAAACCCCAGGAAGAGCATCTGCTGCCTTGGCAGGAACTAATGGGGATCCATAATAAACCCCAGGAAGAGTAGCTGCTGCCTTGGCAGGAACTAACGGGGATCCATAATAAACCCCAGGAAGAGTATCTGCTGCCTTGGCAGGAACTAATGGGGATCCATAATAAACCCCATGAAGAGTAGCTGCTGCCTTGGCAAAAGGAACTAATGGGGATCCATAATAAACCCCAGGAAGAGTAGCTGCTGCCTTGGCAGGAACTAATGGGGATCCATAATAAACCACAGGAAGAGTAGTTGCTGCCTTGGCAGGAACTAACAGGGATCCATAATAAACCTCAGGAAGAGTAGCTGCTGCCTTGACAGGAACTAATGGGGATCCATAATAAACCCCAGGAAGAGTAGCTGCTGCCTTGGCAACAGGAACTAATGGGGATCCATAATAAACCCCAGGAAGAGTAGCTGATGCCTTGGCAGGAACTAATGGGGATCCATAATAAACCCCAGGAAGAGTAGCTGCTGCCTTGGCAGGAACTAATGGGGATCCATAATAAACCCCAGGAAGAGTAGCTGCTGCCTTGGCAGGAACTAATGGGGATCCATAATAAACCCCAGGAAAAGTAGCTGCTGCCTTGGCAACAGGAACTAATGGGGATCCATAATAAACCCCAGGAAGAGTAGCTGCTGCCTTGGCAGGAACTAATGGGGATCCATAATAAACCCCAGGAAGAGTAGCTGCTGCCTTGGCAACAGGAACTAATGGGGATCCATAATAAACCCCAGGAAGAGTAGCTGCTGCCTTGGCAGGAACTAATGGGGATCCATAATAAACCCCAGGAAGAGTAGCTGCTGCCTTGGCAACAGGAACTAATGGGGATCCATAATAAACCCCAGGGAGAGTAGCTGCTGCCTTGGCAGGAACTAATGGGGATCCATAATAAACCCCAGGAAGAGTAGCTGCTGCCTTGGCAGGAACTAATGGGGATCCATAATAAACCCCAGGAAGAGTAGCTGCTGCCTTGGCAACAGGAACTAATGGGGATCCATAATAAACCCCAGGAAGAGTAGCTGCTGCCTTGGCAGGAACTAATGGGGATCCTTAATAAACCCCAGGAAGAGTAGCTGCTGCCTTGGCAGGAACTAATGGGGATCCATAATAAACCCCAGGAAGAGTAGCTGCTGCCTTGGCAGGAACTAATGGGGATCCATAATAAACCCCAGGAAGAGTAGCTGCTGCCTTGGCAGGAACTAATGGGGATCCATAATAAACCCCAGGAAGAGTAGCTGCTGCCTTGGCAACAGGAACTAATGGGGATCCATAATAAATCCCAGGAAGAGTAGCTGCTGCCTTGACAGGAACTAATGAGGATCCATAATAAACCCCAGGAAGAGTAGCTGCTGCCTTGGCAACAGGAACTAACGGGGATCCATAATAAACCCCAGGAAGAGTAGCTGCTGCCTTGGCAGGAACTAATGGGGATCCATAATAAACCCCAGGAAGAGTAGCTGCTGCCTTGGCAACAGGAACTAATGGGGATCCATAATAAACCCCAGGAAGAGTAGCTGCTGCCTTGACAGGAACTAATGAGGATCCATAATAAACCCCAGGCAGAGTAGCTGCTGCCTTGGCAACAGGAACTAATTGGGATCCATAATAAACCCCAGGAAGAGTAGCTGCTGCCTTGGCAGGAACTAATGGGGATCCATAATAAACCCCAGGAAGAGTAGCTGCTGCCTTGGCAGGAACTAATGGGGATCCATAATAAACCCCAGGAAGAGTAGCTGCTGCCTTGGCAACAGGAACTAATGGGGATCCATAATAAATACAAATACAGCACACACAAATTGTACCGGGAGGCGGGACAAACAGCAGACTGTCAATTCAATGGGAAGGGCTTGACGGACTAGCAAATTGAAACTTTTAAATGAAAAGTAGCATAGTTAATAATGAATAATTATTAATAATAGTTAATATGATGTGGAAAAATTATCTGTCTGCGCTAATAGAAAACACTGGTTTACTAGACTGGTTTACTAAACTGGTTTACTAAACTGGTTTACTAAACTAGTTTACTAGACTGGTTTACTAAACTGGTTTACTAGACTGGTTTACTAAACTGGTTTACTAGACTGGTTTACTAAACTGGTTTACTAAACTGGTTTACTAGACTGGTTTACTAAACTGGTTTACTAAACTGGTTTACTAAACTGGTTTACTAGACTGGTTTACTAAACTGGTTTACTAGACTGGTTTACTAGACTGGTTTACTAGACTGGTTTACTAGACTGGTTTACTAAACTGGTTTACTAGACTGGTTTACTAAACTGGTTTACTAAACTAGTTTACTAAACTGGTTTACTAGACTGGTTTACTAAACTGGTTTACTAGACTGGTTTACTAAACTGGTTTACTAGACTGGTTTACTAAACTGGTTTACTAAACTGGTTTACTAAACTGGTTTACTAGACTGGTTTACTAAACTGGTTTACTAGACTGGTTTACTAAACTGGTTTACTAGACTGGTTTACTAAACTGGTTTACTAAACTGGTTTACTAAACTGGTTTACTAGACTGGTTTACTAGACTGGTTTACTAGACTGGTTTACTAAACTGGTTTACTAGACTGGTTTACTAAACTGGTTTACTAGACTGGTTTACTAGACTGGTTTACTAGACTGGTTTACTAAACTGGTTTACTAGACTGGTTTACTAAACTGGTTTACTAGACTGGTTTACTAAACTGGTTTAGTAGACTGGTTTACTAAACTGGTTTACTAAACTGGTTTACTAGACTGGTTTACTAAACTGGTTTACTAGACTAGTTTACTAGACTGGTTTACTAGACTGTGAAGAAGCAGCAGCTGCCAGGATTTGGATCCCAGAGAAGAGAAATGGACAAACTGCTTGTCACTTTGGGAACAGCTCTGAGAGTGAGACAAAGACATTTCTGCTCACTTCTCATTAAATGTCTGTCAGGACTGCTCAGCATGCTCAGTGCTCAGTGCTCAGTGCTCAGTGCTCTGTGTGTGTGTGTGTGTGTGTGTGTGTGTGTGTGTGTGTGTGTGTGTGTGTGTGTGTGTGTGTGTGTGTGTGTGTGTGTGTTGCTCAGTGTTTCTATCCCACAGTGTGTGTGTGTGTGTGTGTGTGTGTGTGTGTGTGTGTGTGTGTGTGTGTGTGTGTGTGTGTGTGTGTGTGTGTGTGTGTGTGTGTGTGTGTGTGTGTGTGTGTGTGTGTGTTGCTCAGTGTTTCTATCCCACAGTGTGTGTGTGTGTGTGTGTGTGTGTGTGTGTGTGTGTGTGTGTGTGTGTGTGTGTGTGTGTGTGTGTGTGTGCGTGCGTGTGTGTGTGTGTGTGTGTGTGTGTGTGTGTGTGTGTGTGTGTGTGTGTGTGTGTGTGTGTGTGTTGCTCAGTGTTTCTATCCCACAGTGTGTGTGTGTGTGTGTGTGTGTGTGTGTGTGTGTGTGTGTGTGTGTGTGTGTGTGTGTGTGTGTGTGTGTGTGTGTGTGTGTGTGTGTGTGTGTGTGTGTGTGTGTGTGTGTGTGTGTGTGTGTGTGTGTTGCTCAGTGTTTCTATCCCACAGTGTGTGTGTGTGTGTGTGTGTGTGTGTGTGTGTGTCAGTATGCAGCAACTGGCTGACTGCTTACTGTCGTGGTTTCTAGCTCTACTAAATGCAGAAGTTTAATCATAAAACAAGAGAATAAAAAAAAACAAGTTGATTTCATACATTTTCCCAGAAAATGTACGCCTTGAACGAACCTACAGCGTCATTGCGCAACATTCACCATTTCTGTCAAGCCGTCATACAATTTGACGTGTATGTTCGTTTTATCCAAGGTATTCAACCCACAGGACACACTGCAACCGCCTCTGCGACGCAAACGCAGCGGCGCAAACGCAGCGAGGCAAACGCAGCGAGGCAAACGCAGCGAGGCAAACGCAGCGAGGCAAACGCAGCGAGGCAAACGCAGCGAGGCAAACGCAGCGTTCCATTGGAATTGAATGCACTTCTGATGTATCAAAAAAACGCAACGATGCCGTCGGTGTCACTGAGGGGTTAGAGCGGCAAGAGATTGAAGTACACCCCTTGACTCTTTCCACATTTAGATGTGTTACAACCTGAATTTAAAATGGATTACCTTGATTTTTTTGGGGGGGGGGCACTGGCCTACACAGAATACCCTATAATGTCTAAGTGTAATTATGTTTTTAGAAATTTTTTACAAATTCATTAAAAATGAAAAGCTGAAATGTCTTGAGTCAATAATTATTCAACCCCTTTGTTTTATCAAGCCTAAATAAGTTCAGGAGTAAAGATGTGTTTAACAAGTCTGTGTGCAATAATAATGTTTAACATGATTTATGAATGACTACCTCATCTCTGTTTCCCACAGACACAATTATCTGTAAGGTCCCTCAGTAGAGCAGTTAATTTTAAACACAGATTCAACCACAGAGACCAGGGAGTTTTTCCAATCCCTCACAAAGAAGGGCACCTATTGGTAGATGGGTAAACAAATAAATAAAAGCAGACATTGAATATCCCTTTGAGCATGGTGAAGTTATTAATTACACTTTGGATGGTGCATCAATACACCCAGTCATTACCAAGATACAGGCGTCCTGCCTAACTCAGTTGCCAGAGAGGATGGAAACCTCTCAGGGATTTCACCATGAGACCAATGCTGACTTTTAAAACAGTTACAGAGTTTAACGACTGTGATAGGAGAAAACTGAGGATGGATCAACAACATTGTAGTTACTCCGCAATACTAGGTGGCGAATCGCATCTCTGCATGTCTGGCAGACATATTTGACGTAAATGTAAATGTACTAACCTAAATGACAGAGTGAAACGGAGGAAGTTTATACACACACTCTCCAAATATACACTGGAGTTGCTTACCAATGTAACAGGGTTGCTTATGCTTCCACTTGACACTGCAGAAATGTATATTTAATGTTTAGGTATTTTAATTGGTTGGTTCAAGTCAGATGCCAATAAGGGGTCATGTCATTGGCTACGCTTGCAGATAAGGGGAAGATCTCAGTCTGATATTGACTAGCCACCGGAAGGTCACGTTCTGAAATAGTGGATTCTATGTTTAGGACTTCCTCATGTACATGTCCTGGTGTGTGTGTGTGTGTGTGTGTGTGTGTGTGTGTGTGTGTGTGTGTGTGTGTGTGTGTGTGTGTGTGTGGGGGGGGATACACAGTGTACAAAACATTAAGAACACCATCCTACATATATTTACCCCCCCCCCCAAAAAAAATATATATATGGGGTTTGGAAGTGATGCAGACAATTACATTTATGGAAGCTACAATCTATCAGCAATATTTAAGCTGATCTAACCCTTAAAAATAAATAATTTTAAAACCTTTTTTTTTTAAAAACAACACTTTCCTAGCCCTCTTCTCATTGCGTTATTTCTGCCTTGCACAAATTCATGCTGTTCCTATGCCGGCGAAATATACCCCTATATTAAAACACAGTGCTAATCCTTAAAACTCAGGCATATTGATACATTTGGCTTCTCCTTCATTGCAGCTGCGGCGCAAGTAGAAGTAGGGGGAAGTACGTTTTGTGATAGTGTTGAATAAAAAAACAGTGTTGAATAAAAACTGAAACTCGAAGTCATAAAAACAGCAGCTCTTTAACAGTCGATCTCTGGTCATGGTTTTAAACGTCGTGAAATCTCACGTGTAAAATGTTGCTGCGGGGTCGTGGTACACTGGCAATTTAGAATTGGTGATTTGAACTTTCCGATTGGCCAGCGCCCTTGAATTAGCCAGAGCTCTCCTATTCTGCCGATTGGCCAGCGCATTTGGTCCCTTCAAACAAATTAAATGATTCAAAATGGGAATACTTTGCCTACCAGGTGGGCAGGGTTTCTGAATCAAGCGCACCTACGGGCAACAGGGTTTCTGAATCAAGCGCACCTACCACCAAAAGGGTTTCTGAATCACGTGCACCTACGGCCAACAGGGTTTCTGAATCAAGCGCACCTACGGCCAACAGGGTTTCTGAATCAAGCGCACCTACGGCCAACAGTGTTTCTGAATCAAGCGCACCTACGGCCAACAGGGTTTCTGAATCAAGCGCACCTACGGCCAACAGGGTTTCTGAATCAAGCGCACCTACGGCCAACAGGGTTCCTGAATCAAGCGCACCTACCGCCAACAGGGTTTCTGAATCAAGCGCACCTACCGCTAACAGGGTTTCTGAATCAAGCGCACCTACGGCCAACAGGGTTTCTGAATCAAGCGCACCTACCGCCAACAGGGTTTCTGAATCAAGCGCACCTACGGCCAACAGGGTTCCTGAATCAAGCGCACCTACCGCCAACAGGGTTTCTGAATCAAGCGCACCTACGGCCAACAGGGTTCCTGAATCAAGCGCACCTACCGCCAACAGGGTTTCTGAATCAAGCGCACCTACCGTCAACAGGGTTTCTGAATCAAGCGCACCTACGGCCAACAGGGTTTCTGAATCAAGCGCACCTACCGCCAACAGGGTTTCTGAATCAAGCGCACCTACCGCCAACAGGGTTTCTGAATCAAGCGCACCTACCGCCAACAGGGTTCCTGAATCAAGCGCACCTACGGCCAACAGGGTTTCTGAATCAAGCGCACCTACGGCCAACAGGGTTTCTGAATCAAGCGCACCTACCGCCAACAGGGTTTCTGAATCAAGCGCACCTACGGCCAACAGGGTTCCTGAATCAAGCGCATCTACGGCCAACAGGGTTTCTGAATCAAGCGCACCTACGGCCAACAGGGTTTCTGAATCAAGCGCACCTACCGTCAACAGGGTTTCTGAATCAAGCGCACCTACGGCCAACAGGGTTTCTGAATCAAGCGCACCTACCGCCAACAGGGTTTCTGAATCAAGCGCACCTACCGCCAACAGGGTTTCTGAATCAAGCGCACCTACCGCCAACAGGGTTCCTGAATCAAGCGCACCTACGGCCAACAGGGTTTCTGAATCAAGCGCACCTACGGCCAACAGGGTTTCTGAATCAAGCGCACCTACGGCCAACAGGGTTTCTGAATCAAGCGCACCTACCGCCAACAGGGTTTCTGAATCAAGCGCACCTACGGCCAACAGGGTTCCTGAATCAAGCGCACCTACGGCCAACAGGGTTTCTGAATCAAGCGCACCTACGGCCAACAGGGTTTCTGAATCAAGCGCACCTACGGCCAACAGGGTTTCTGAATCAAGCGCCAACAGAGTTTCTGAATCTTCCTAATATTGAGTTGCACCCTTTTTGCCCCCCAGAACAGACTCAATTCGTCGGTGTATGGACTCGACAAGGTGTTCGAAAGGATGCTGGCCCATTTTAACTCCAATGCTTCCCACAGTTGTGTCCAGTTGGCTGGATGTCCTTTGGGTAGTGGACCATTCTTGAGACACACGGGAAACTGTTGAGAGTGAAAAACCCAGCAGCGTTGCAGTTCTTGTCACAAACTGGTGCGCCTGGCACCAACTACCATACCCCCCCCCCCCCCCGTTTAAAGGCACTTACATTTTTCGTCTTGCCCAGTCATCCTCTTAATGGCACACATACACAATCCATGTCTCAAGACCTTTTTTTCGTATTTCACCCGTCTCCTCCCCTTCATCTACACTGATTGGATTTAACAAGTGACATTAATAAGGGACCATAGCTTTCATCTGGATTCACCTGGTCAGTCGATGTCGCGTAAAGAGCAGGTGTTCTTCATGTTTTGTACACTCAGTGTTTATGAGAACCTTAAAACATGCTTCCACGTGTTGTCAAGCAGCTCTCACAAACAAAGAAGACAAAAACAAATGATGGTTCTCCTCAGGAGGTGGTTGTGATGAGAGGGGGAGGCTCAGAGGGAAGGGGTTGGCCCAGAGGGGAGGGGGAGGCCCAGAGGGGAGGGGGAGGCCCAGAGGGGAGGGGGAGGCCCAGAGGGGAGGGGGAGGCCCAGAGGGGAGGGGTGGTAATGAGACAGTAGAGGGGGGAGGCTGAGAGGGGAGGGGGAGGCCCAGAGGGGAGGGGGAGGCTCAGAGGGAAGGGGGAGGCCCAGAGGGGAGGGGGAGGCCCAGAGGGGAGGGGGAGGCCCAGAGGGGAGGGGGAGGCCCAGAGGGGAGGGGGAGGCCCAGAGGGGAGGGGTGGTAATGAGACAGTAGAGGGGGAGGCTCAGAGGGGAGGGGTGGTAATGAGACAGTAGAGGGGGGAGGCTCAGAGGGGAGGGGTGGTAATGAGACAGTAGAGGGGGAGGCTGAGAGGGGAGGGGTGGTAATGAGACAGTAGAGGGGGGAGGCTCAGAGGGGAGGGGGGAGGCTCAGAGGGGAGGGGTGGTAATGAGACAGTAGAGGGGGAGACTCAGAGGGTAGGGGTGGTAATGAGACAGTAGAGGGGGAGGCTGAGAGGGGAGGGGGAGGCCCAGAGGGGAGGGGGAGGCTCAGAGGGAAGGGGGAGGCGCAGAGGGGAGGGGTGGTAATGAGACAGTAGAGGGGGGAGGCTCAGAGGGGAGGGGTGGTAATGAGACAGTAGAGGGGGAGGCCCAGAGGGGAGGGGTGGTAATGAGACAGTAGAGGGGGAGGCTGAGAGGGGAGGGGGAGGCTCATAGGGAGGGGTGTTTGAGAGTGTGGAGTACGGTAGTGTACATTTTGACAAACACCCAGACATTTGTGAATTTTTAAACACCTGTAACTGCCATTTCCTGCAATTTAAACATCCTCTCACTGTCAACTGCGTTTATTTTCAGCAAACTTAAAATGTGTAAATATTTGTATGAACATAACAAGATGCAACAACTGAGACATAAATTGAACAAGTTCCACAGACATGTGACTAACAGAAATTTAATAATGTGTCCCTGAACAAAGGGGGGGTCAAAATCAAAAGTAACAGTCAGTATCTGGTGTGGCCACCAGCTGCATTAAGTACTGCAGTGCATCTACTCATCATGGACTGCACCAGATTTGCCAGTTCTTGCTGTGAGATGTTACCCCACTCTTCCACCAAGGCACCTGCAAGTTCCCGGACATTTCTGGGGGAATGGCCCTAGCCCTCACCCTCCAATCCAACAGGTCCCAGACGTGCTCAATGGGATTGAGATCCGGGCTCTTCGCTAGCCATGCAGAACACTGACAATTCCTGTCTTGCAGGAAATCACGCACAGAACGAGCAGTATGGCTGGTGGCATTGTCATGCTGGAGGGTCATGTCAGGATGAGCCTGCAGGAAGGGTACCACATGAGGGAGGAGGATGTCTTCCCTGTAACGCACAGCGTTGAGATTGCCTGCAATGACAACAAGCTCAGTCTGATGATGCTGTGTCACACCGCCCCAGACCATGACGGACCCTCCACCTCCAAATCGATCCCGCTCCAGAGTACAGGCCTCGGTGTTACGCTCATTCCTTCAATGATAAACACGAATCCGACCATCACCCCTGGTGAGACAAAACCACGACTCATTAATGAAGAGCAGTTTCTGCCAGTCCTGTCTGGTCCAGCAACGGTGGGTTTGTGCCCATAGGCGACGTTGTTGCCTGTGATGTCTGGTGAGGACCTGCCTTACAACAGGCCTACAAGCCCTCAGTCCAGCCTCTCTCAGCCTATTGCAGACAGTCTGAGCACTGATGGAGGGATTGTGCTTTCCTGGTGTAACTCAGGCAGTTGTTGTTGCCATCCTGTACCTGTCCTGCAGGTGTGATGTTCGGATGTACCGATCCTGTGCAGGTGTTGTTACACGTGGTCTGCCACTGCGAGGACGATCAGCTGTCCTTCCTGTCTCCCTGTAGCGCTGTCTTAGGCGTCTCACAGTACGGACATTGCAATTTATTGCCCTGACCACATCTGCAGTCCTCATACCTCCTTGCAGCGTGCCTAAGGCACGTTCACGCAGATGAGCAGGGACCATGGGCATCTTTATTTTGGTGTTTTTCAGAGTCAGTAGAAAGGCCTCTTTAGTGTCCTAAGTTTTCATAACTGTGACCTTAATTGCCTACCGTCTGTAAGCTGTTAGTGTCTTAATGACCGTTCCACAGGTGCATGTTCATTAATTGTTTATAGTTCATTGAACAAGCATGGGGAAACAGTGTTTAAACCCTTTACAATGAAGATCTGTGAATTTATTCAGATTTTTAACGAATTATCTTTGAAAGACAGGGTCCTGAAAAAGGGACGTTTCTTTTTTTTGCTGACTTTAGATCCTTAAATGATAACAAATAAAGTAGCAAACACAGTGATTAAGTGCAAATACATCTTTCACAGTATTTTCTTAATAGAAATATCCTAGTAATTTCATTTCATTTTTCAATGGTCATCAGAACAGGGACCATAGGTATGAGGGCCAGGCAACACGCAATTAAAGTAATTAACAGTGTGTGTGGAAAAAATATAATATAATAAATAAAAAATATAAATCTAACAATCCATTTACAGTATGTTGTTATGTTTATTATTTACATATTATATTTATATTATTTATATTTATATTCCTCTTGAGGTTCACTAGTACAGTAACCGTCAGGAATAGGCATTGGGCAGTCACTTCTTAAAATACTAACTATAGAACTAAACTAATTGAAGGCATCTTGTTTTTTTTAAATAGAAAGCTGGTTTCATTACACTAAAAGCTCCGGGTCAGAAAACAAAAGCTGCATTACTCTAATACTGTAATGCTAAAGTGCAGTTATGACAAACGACTTGGTGACAGGTTGCTATAATGCAGCTACTAACCCATTCACAGGGAACACGCCGGCTGCTATCTACATATCATATCACAGAAAGAATAAAGATATTCGAGTGTGTGTGTGTGAGTACATAACAAAGTGAGTGAATAAGTGTCTTTCATGTCATACAATGTTGCAGACAATACTTTATTTTTACAAATATGAAAAAGGGGCAAAAGTTCTCTCAGCAAACATCGAGGAGACTCTTATAAAATCTTTATTTAACCTTTTATTTAACTAGGCAAGTCAGTTAAGAACAAATTCCTTATTTACAATGACGGCCAACCCCCCTGGCCAAAACCCTCCCCTAACCCAGACGACGCTGGGACAATTCCCTATGGGAACTCCCGATCACGGGCCGGTTGTGACACAGCCTGGGAACGAACCAGGGTTTGTAGTGACGCCTCTAGCACTGCAATACAGTGCCTTGCGTCAAAAACACAGCGGTCTGAGTCAAAGTCAAAAACTAAAAACAAAAAACAAAAACCGCTTCCGGTGAGGCAATTTAGGAAATGGCTGCCAGATTTTTTCGTACTGCACATCAGTTGGGTATTTCCCCCCTAAATTAAATTACTTACTCTAAGCATTATAGTAACTGAAATGGAAAAGAGGAAAGTAGGAAAAGGGGTTGTGGAGCTACAACGAAAGTCTGTAACAAGACAAGAGAAGCTAAAAACCATAGACGAAACAGATATGGCTAACGTTAGCTCAAACAAGCTAACAGCAGCAAAATAACCCTCATTTCGTGAGGTGATAACGGAGGAAGTGCGCGAGGTGCTCGCTGGCTTTCAAGAGGAACTTCGAGAAGATGTATGAAAATAACTAAATGAGTTCAAGAAGGACATTAACTAGAAACTCGAAGAAAACAAAGAAGACGTTTGTTGTAGCCTGGGCCTATATAACTTAGTTCATATGGGCAGAATATTGTAGCCTGGGCCTATATAACTTTGTTCATATGGGTAGAATATTGTAGCCTGGGCCTATATAAATTGGTTAATAATATGGGCAGAATATTGTAGCCTGGGCCTATATAAATTAGTTAATATGGGCAGAATATTGTGCACTGAACCAAAATATAAATGCACAATGTTCAAAGATTTTATTGAGTTAAAGTTCATATTAGAAAATCAATAAATTGAAATAAAATTCATTAGGTCCTGATCTATGAATTCCACATGACTGGGAATACAGATGTGTACAGTTGAAGTCGGAAGTTTACATACACCTGTCACACCTGTCAAAAGGAGAGGACCAAGGTGAAGCGTGTGTGTAGTTCCACATTTTATTTACTCTGTGAAATGGATGCAATACATCAAATAACTGAATAGACAAAAACAACAAACCGTGACGCAGAGGAGAAACAAACACTACTCAAAAATAAATCACCCACAAAACCCAGGAAGAAAAAAAACCCTACTTAAGTATGATCTCCAATTAGAGACAACGAGGACCAGCTGCCTCTAATTGGAGATCATCCCAAACAAACCAACATAGAAATACAAACACAAGAACCTAAGAACATAGAAATAGAACACATAGAATAACCCCCCCCTCCCCCGTCCTTGACCACGCTGGTGGTCAAGGACGCACTTGTACAGTCTTTTGAAAAGCCAAAAAACGCACTACAAGCAAAAGTGACAGAATTCTAAAGGTTTCTCATAATCGTAATAACATTAGACTTTATTCTGTGGCAGAAGGCGCAGAAAAAGACTCCATGCCCAGATTTTCTTTTTTTGGGGGGGGGGGGGGGGGGTCTATTCAAATAAATACTTGAAGACGACGCCCCCATAGCTGAACGGATCCTACAATTCTCAGTCAAAGAGAAAGACTGGGGGGAAAAAAACTGTTAACTTCCAAGGAGTTTTCTTTGATCATGGGAGAGAGATACTGAAAAGAAAGAGGGAATATCAAGAGAAAGTGATTCACTTCCAAATACCATTCCTGGCAACAACAGCAAAAATGTGGGTATTTCTGGATAATGGCTCGGTTACATATGAGCATGCAGACGAGGAGGCCGACGACCTAAAGTCGAGGGACATCGCAGTGGAGTATACCGCCCGCCAGGAGAAAGGTTATTTTTTTTATTTCCCACCGGCAGAAAGAGACACATCATCTCTCAAGAAAAAAAAAAGATAAAAGCGCAGAAACTTCTGAAATTACAGGGAACATTAGGAAGCTTAGAACGATCTCACAAGTCATTTCAAAGACCCTCTTATATTACGAGGAAACAGCTCAGGTTCCTGAAGCAACTCTATTACGAAGAAGAAGAGAAGAAGAAGAAGGCTTAAAAAGGCAACAAAATGACAAAACTCAGAAAAACAACAAGCACTGAATACAAATTTTCAAAATAAAAGACCCCCCCTCCAAAAAAAACAAAGAAGATTACATGCAAATTGAATGAAATACAGAATGTATTTGAATCATATTACACAAATCTCTACAAGCAACCAGAGAAGGCAGATGAACAGACAATAGAGTTTTTTCTTTGAACTCACTTGATCTCCACCTCAAATTGGGACCGAGCAACACGATTGATTGACTTACTTCAGAAATAACCACGGAAGAAATGAATAAAGCATTATCTAAAAGTAAACAAGTCTCCAGGCTCTGATGGCTTCCCTTTCAGAATGGTTCAAGACCTTCAGAGAACAACTAACACCTCTACTTAAGGCCTGTTTTAACTGGACTCTGGTGGGACAGAGGGATTCTCCCACCATCGTGGAGAGAAGCCGTAATATCTGTAATCTCTAAAGGAAGGTAAAGATAAAGAAGGAATGCAGTTCCTGTAAACCTTTCGTAATTCTTAACATGAATTATAAACTATATGCATCAATAATAGCCAAAAGAACAGAGGACATAATGTAACAGTCGTCATATGGAGGGGACCAAAATGCAGCGGGTTGAGCGCTCATCGTAACTTTTATTTAGAACACTTAAATAAACAAGAAAAACGATCGACCGAACAGGATTACATGCTAAACACAGCTACGCAACCACACAACTTCCCACAAAACCCATTACAAAAAAAACCACCCCTCTATATAGGACCTTTAATCAGAGGCAACGAGGAACAGCTGCCTCCAATTGAAGTCCAAATCAATTAAACTAAACATAGAAATAAATAGACTAGACTGAACATAGAAATACACTAACATAGAACATAGACCAAAACCCCGGAATACTCTAAACAAACACCCCTCTTACATAAACACATATATCAACAAACCCCGAACCACATAAAACAAACACCCCGGTCTGCCACGCCCTGACCAAACTACAATAACAAATAACCCCTTTACTGGTCAGAACGTGACACCTAATGCCAAAATTGGGGGATCAAACTGGTTTCACACGAAACAGACAAGACACAGGACAACGTAAAAGGAGAACAATACATGTCACGGACCACATCACTAAAGGATAAGACAAGTGCTGTATTAGTCTAGATGCAGAAAAAGCCTTTGATTCAGTGGGGATGGGATTATATATGAAGTTATGGATAGATTTTGGTTTCAAACAAAGAAGTGATACAGTGCATCAAAACGCTGTATTCATGTCCGACAGCCAGATAAAAAGATTAATGGACGTTTGTCCACAAAACGATAAGTTTAGAACGAGGGGCAAGATAAGGCTGTAATCTTTCACACACGCTCTTCTCCTCGTACATCGAACCATTAGCGCAGGCAATAAGACAGGACCCATCTTTAGAGGGAATTAACAATAAGAGTCAGTGAACACAAGTTAAGCATGTATGATGCTGATGACGTTCTGTTATTCCTTAAAGACCCAGGCTCAAGTGTACCTAGATTGATGGATGTTTTACAAACACCTGGAACATATTCAGGGTCTGTGCTTAACGTACACAAGACCCAAACCCTAATATATAATTATACCCCAACAGGAAGAGCTGAAGAGTAGGTAGAACTTCCGGTGGACCTCTCTTCATCTATTAAGTATCTTGGTCTATATCTACTAAAAGATACAACCTCTATGACATGAATTACATCAACAATCAATATATGATGACCTGGACAGGTGGAATTCACTTCCTTCGGATCTTAGTAGTAGAATTGAAACAATCAAAATGAATATCCTGCCCACGTGACTGAATATCCTGCCGAGGTGACTGAATATCCTGCCGAGGTGACTGAATATCCTGCCGAAGTGACTGAATATCCTGCCGAGGTGACTGAATATCCTGCCGAGGTGACTGAATATCCTGCCCACGTGACTGAATATCTTGCCGAGGTGACTGAATATCCTGCCGAGGTGACTGAATATCCTGCCGAGGGGACTGAATATCCTGCCGAGGTGACTGAATATCCTGCCCACGTGACTGAATATCCTGCCGAGGTGACTGAATATCCTGCCGAGGTGACTGAATATCCTGCCGAGGTGACTGAATATCCTGCCGAGGGGACTGAATATCCTGCCGAGGTGACTGAATATCCTGCCGAGGTGACTGAATATCCTGCCGAGGTGACTGAATATCCTGCCGAGGGGACTGAATATCCTGCCGAGGTGACTGAATATCCTGCCGAGGGGACTGAATATCCTGCCGAGGTGACTGAATATCCTGCCCACGTGACTGAATATCCTGCCGAGGTGACTGAATATCCTGCCGAGGTGACTGAATATCCTGCCGAGGTGACTGAATGTCCTGCCGAGGTGACTGAATATCCTGCCGAGGTGACTGAATTTGTTCCAGCCACTGCCCATAGAAACCCCATAGAAACAAACAGTTTAGGGATAAACAGATATCAAGGTTTATCTGGAACGGTAAGAGACTAAGAACTAGATATACAACATTACAATCACCAATGGATGGGGGGTATGTCCTTACCAAACCTAAAAGATTATTTTGTGTCAGTCCAATGAGACCTATGGTTTGTTGGTGCAATTCAGAATACGAATCCAAATGGAAAGCCAGCGAGACTACTTTGACAGAGACACCCATACAGTCAGCTCTGGGTAATAAGAACATGGTAATAGAAATATACAATAGACAAATATTTGTGGATTTATTTCTCTCTTTAATTAAGACATGGTTTAAGGGTAGTTAAGCAAATTCATTTAGACAGAGAGGTCAAACTGCTGAGTGGGCCCGCATACGACCACAGCTTCATCCCTGCAATTCAGGACATGAGATTTAAACAGCGGACGCAAAAAAAAAAAAAAAAGATATCACATCATTCAGTACAATTATAAGGAATGGGGACATAGAGAACTTCCAGAACCCAAGTACAAAAAAAAAACATGGCTTGGATAAACAACACCCTTTGTTGGAGAAATATGCGGGCCATTGCGGGCTGTTCGCATTAATATCTTTTGGTCCTGTCCCCCAATTGAAATTTACTGGGGAGAAATCAGATCTAACATTGAAAAAAAATAATGGGTTTTGACATAGAACAAACATAAATGTATTTTGTATTTGGGTGAAATATCTGATAACAGACGTTCGTGAAAAGTAGCTGTTGAAAGTCCTACTGTCAGAGAGTAAAAAGGGTGTTACAAAACGACCCTCCCACTGTGACACAACGGATAGACACTGTTGAAGAAATACATTATATGGAGCGTATGACCTTTGCTTTAAGGACTCATGAGGAGAGAGGCCAGGAATACTGGGGGAAAATGGGTTTCGTACATGAACATTGTGTCTAATTCAAAGATTATGTTACTGTAACTAATCTGATGAAAACTAATCTGATGAAAACTAATCTGATGAAAACTAATCTGATGAAAACTAATCTGAGGAAAACTAATCTGATGAAAACTAATCTGATGAAAACTAATCTGACGAAAACTAATCTGATGAAAACTAATCTGACGAAAACTAATCTGATGAAAACTAATCTGATAAAAACTAATCTGATGAAAACTAATCTGATGAAAACTAATCTGATGAAAACTAATCTGACGAAAACTAATCTGATGAAAACTAATCTGATGAAAACTAATCTGATGAAAACTAATCTGATGAAAACTAATCTGACGAAAACTAATCTGATGAAAACTAATCTGACGAAAACTAATCTGATGAAAACTAATCTGATAAAAACTAATCTGATGAAAACTAATCTGATGAAAACTAATCTGATGAAAACTAATCTGATGAAAACTAATCTGATGAAAACTAATCTGATGAAAACTAATCTGACGAAAACTAATCTGATGAAAACTAATCTGATAAAAACTAATCTGATGAAAACTAATCTGATGAAAACTAATCTGATGAAAACTAATCTGATGAAAACTAATCTGATGAAAACTAATCTGATGAAAACTAATCTAAGGAAAACTAATCTGATGAAAACTAATCTGATGAAAACTAATCTGATAAAAACTAATCTGATGAAAACTAATCTGATGAAAACTAATCTGATGAAAACTAATCTGATGAAAACTAATCTGATGAACGTATGATGTGTGCTTGTACCTGCCAGACCATATTTTTTTTATTTTTTATGTTGTTTTATTTATACAACTTTTTGTGTGTTATTCAATAAAAAACAAGAAAAGAAAATAGAAAAAAAATGCCAACACCTGCTCAGGAAATTCTTCCCATTCCCACTATTATATATACTATATATATATATAAATATTATATATAATATACATAATATACCATTCTCACAGCGTTATCATCGTACTGCTACAGATTACCATATTCACAGATAGCCATATTCGCAGATAACCATATTCCCAGATAACCATATTCCCAGATAACCATATTCCCAGATATCCATATTCCCAGATAACCATATTCACAGATAACCATATTCACAGATAGCCATATTCGCAGATAACCATATTCCCAGATAACCATATTCCCAGATAACCATATTCCCAGATAACCATATTCCCAGATATCCATATTCCAGATAACCATATTCGCAGATAACCATATTCACAGATAACCATATTCCCAGATAACCATATTCCCAGATATCCATATTCCAGATAACCATATTCACAGATAACCATATTCCCAGATAGCCATATTCCCAGATAACCATATTCCAGATAACCATATTCCCATATTCCAGATAACCATATTCCCATATTCCCAGATAGCCATATTCCCAGATATCCATATTCCCAGATAACCATATTCCCAGATATCCATATTCCAGATAACCATATTCCCAGATAACCATATTCCCAGATAACCATATTCCCAGATAACCATATTCACAGATAACCATATTCCCAGATAACCATATTCCCAGATAACCATATTCACAGATAGCCATATTCCCAGATAACCATATTCCCATATTCCCAGATATCCATATTCCAGATAACCATATTCCCAGATAGCCATATTCCAGATAACCATATTCACAGATAACCATATTCCCATATTCCCAGATATCAATTTTCCAGATATCCATATTCCCAGATAACCATATTCACAGATAACCATATTCACAGATAGCCATATTCACAGATAACCATATTCCCAGATAACCATATTCCCAGATATCCATATTCACAGATAACCATATTCACAGATAACCATATTCCCAGATAACCATATTCCCAGATATCCATATTCCCAGATAACCATATTCACAGATAACCATATTCACAGATAGCCATATTTGCAGATAACCATATTCCCAGATAACCATATTCCCAGATAACCATATTCCCAGATAACCATATTCACAGATAGCCATATTCCCAGATAACCATATTCACAGATAACCATATTCGCAGATAGCCATATTCGCAGATAACCATATTCCCAGATAACCATATTCCCAGATATCCATATTCACAGATAACCATATTCACAGATAACCATATTCCCAGATAACCATATTCCCAGATATCCATATTCCCAGATAACCATATTCACAGATAACCATATTCACAGATAGCCATATTCGCAGATAACCATATTCCCAGATAACCATATTCCCAGATAACCATATTCCCAGATAACCATATTCACAGATAGCCATATTCCAGATAACCATATTCACAGATAACCATATTCCAGATAACCATATTCCCAGATAACCATATTCCCATATTCCCAGATAACCATATTCCCAGATATCCATATTCCCAGATAACCATATTCCCAGATATCCATATTCCAGATAACCATATTCCCAGATAACCATATTCCCAGATAACCATATTCCCAGATAACCATATTCACAGATAACCATATTCCCAGATAACCATATTCCCAGATAACCATATTCACAGATAGCCATATTCCCAGATAACCATATTCCCATATTCCCAGATATCCATATTCCAGATAACCATATTCCCAGATAACCATATTCACAGATAGCCATATTCCCAGATAACCATATTCCCAGATAACCATATTCCCATATTCCCAGATAACCATATTCCCAGATATCCATATTCCAGATAACCATATTCCCAGATAGCCATATTCCAGATAACCATATTCACAGATAACCATATTCCCAGATAACCATATTCACAGATAACCATATTCCCAGATAACCATATTCCCATATTCCCAGATAACCATATTCCCAGATATCCATATTCCAGATAACCATATTCCCAGATAGCCATATTCCAGATAACCATATTCACAGATAACCATATTCCCAGATAACCATATTCACAGATAACCATATTCCCAGATAGCCATATTCCCAGATAACCATATTCCAGATAACCATATTCCCATATTCCAGATAGCCATATTCCCAGATAACCATATTCCCATATTCCAGATAACCATATTCCCATATTCCACATAGCTATATTCCCAGATAACCATATTCCCAGATAACCATATTTCCATATTCCAGATAACCATATTCACAGATAACCATATTCACAGATAGCCATATTCACAGATAACCATATTCCCAGATAACCATATTCCCAGATAGCCATATTCCCAGATAACCATATTCCCAGATATCCATATTCCCAGATAACCATATTCCCATATTCCAGATAACCATATTCCCATATTCCACATAGCTATATTCCCAGATAACCATATTCCCAGATAACCATATTTCCATATTCCAGATAACCATATTCCCAGATAACCATATTCCCAGATAACCATATTCCCAGATATCCATATTCCAGATAACCATATTCGCAGATAACCATATTCACAGATAACCATATTCCCAGATAACCATATTCCCAGATATCCATATTCCAGATAACCATATTCACAGATAACCATATTCCCAGATAGCCATATTCCCAGATAACCATATTCCAGATAACCATATTCCCATATTCCAGATAACCATATTCCCATATTCCCAGATAGCCATATTCCCAGATATCCATATTCCCAGATAACCATATTCCCAGATATCCATATTCCAGATAACCATATTCCCAGATAACCATATTCCCAGATAACCATATTCACAGATAACCATATTCCCAGATAACCATATTCCCAGATAACCATATTCCCAGATAACCATATTCACAGATAGCCATATTCCCAGATAACCATATTCCCATATTCCCAGATATCCATATTCCAGATAACCATATTCCCAGATAGCCATATTCCAGATAACCATATTCACAGATAACCATATTCCCATATTCCCAGATATCAATTTTCCAGATATCCATATTCCCAGATAACCATATTCACAGATAACCATATTCACAGATAGCCATATTCACAGATAACCATATTCCCAGATAACCATATTCCCAGATATCCATATTCACAGATAACCATATTCCCAGATAACCATATTCCCAGATAACCATATTCCCAGATATCCATATTCCCAGATAACCATATTCACAGATAACCATATTCACAGATAGCCATATTCGCAGATAACCATATTCCCAGATAACCATATTCCCAGATAACCATATTCCCAGATAACCATATTCACAGATAGCCATATTCCCAGATAACCATATTCACAGATAACCATATTCGCAGATAGCCATATTCGCAGATAACCATATTCCCAGATAACCATATTCCCAGATATCCATATTCACAGATAACCATATTCACAGATAACCATATTCCCAGATAACCATATTCCCAGATATCCATATTCCCAGATAACCATATTCACAGATAACCATATTCGCAGATAGCCATATTCGCAGATAACCATATTCCCAGATAACCATATTCCCAGATAACCATATTCCCAGATAACCATATTCACAGATAGCCATATTCCAGATAACCATATTCACAGATAACCATATTCCAGATAACCATATTCCCAGATAACCATATTCCCATATTCCCAGATAACCATATTCCCAGATATCCATATTCCCAGATAACCATATTCCCAGATATCCATATTCCAGATAACCATATTCCCAGATAACCATATTCCCAGATAACCATATTCCCAGATAACCATATTCACAGATAACCATATTCCCAGATAACCATATTCCCAGATAACCATATTCACAGATAGCCATATTCCCAGATAACCATATTCCCATATTCCCAGATATCCATATTCCAGATAACCATATTCCCAGATAACCATATTCACAGATAGCCATATTCCCAGATAACCATATTCCCAGATAACCATATTCCCATATTCCCAGATAAACATATTCCCAGATATCCATATTCCAGATAACCATATTCCCAGATAGCCATATTCCAGATAACCATATTCACAGATAACCATATTCCCAGATAACCATATTCACAGATAACCATATTCCCAGATAACCATATTCCCATATTCCCAGATAACCATATTCCCAGATATCCATATTCCAGATAACCATATTCCCAGATAGCCATATTCCAGATAACCATATTCACAGATAACCATATTCCCAGATAACCATATTCACAGATAACCATATTCCCAGATAGCCATATTCCCAGATAACCATATTCCAGATAACCATATTCCCATATTCCAGATAGCCATATTCCCAGATAACCATATTCCCATATTCCAGATAACCATATTCCCATATTCCACATAGCTATATTCCCAGATAACCATATTCCCAGATAACCATATTTCCATATTCCAGATAACCATATTCACAGATAACCATATTCACAGATAGCCATATTCACAGATAACCATATTCCCAGATAACCATATTCCCAGATAGCCATATTCCCAGATAACCATATTCCCAGATATCCATATTCCCAGATAACCATATTCCCATATTCCAGATAACCATATTCCCATATTCCACATAGCTATATTCCCAGATAACCATATTCCCAGATAACCATATTTCCATATTCCAGATAACCATATTCCCAGATAACCATATTCCCAGATAAACATATTCACAGATAACCATATTCCCAGATAAACATATTCCCAGATAACCATATTCCCAGTTAACCATATTCCCAGAAGCATTGTCAGTAATAATCTTGCGACCATGAATTTGAATTCCACTGTTAGTTCTGTTAGTGTTATCCCCCCCCCCCCCCCCTCCACTGTTTTCAAATCACGTAGAGGGTTTGGGCTGTATCACCGTACAGAGTTTGATGTCAGAGACGGACCTTCTTGATATCTGGGCGACACGAGTCCAGATATGCTGGTTCACACAGAGACAGGGATAAATGACTCCATCCCGGATAAGGACATTGACATTACTGATTAAAACATCTTCAGGTGTGACAGACTGAAACGAAAAAAGGGGGGGGGGGAGTGGTGGCTGTATATGTGGAATCAACTCGTGTTCTCTAAATACCACTATCCCCCCCCCCCAAAAAAATGGTTATAGATGTGGCCTTAAGCAAAAAAATACACATTTATTTATTCCAGGGATTTTGCCCACAAGATTTTTCTTCGTGATAGGTATGACTCTGCTTTCTGACCCTGAATTAGCTCTAGAATGGTTCACATCTATTGATATTTTCATTTAATTAACTAGGCAAGTCAGTTAACAAATAATTATAGGAACAGTGGGTTAAATTTACATTTACGTCATTTAGCAGACGCTCTTATCCAGAGCGACTTACAGATTGGTGCATTCACCTTATGATATCCAGTCGAACAACCACTTTACAATAGTACATCTATATCTTTTTTTTGGGGGGGGGGGGGGGGGGGGGGTTAGAAGGATTACTTTATCCTATCCCAGGTATTCCTTAAAGAGGTGGGGTTTCAGGTGTCTCCGGAAGGTGGTGATTGACTCCGCTGTCCTGGCGTCGTGAGGGAGCTTGTTCCACCATTGGGGTGCCAGAGCAGCAAACAGTTTTGACTGGGCTGAGAGGGAACTGTGCTTCTGCAGAGGTAGGGAGGTGAGCAGGCCAGAGGTGGATGAACACAGTGCCCTTGTTTGGGTGTAGGGCCTGATCAGAGCCTGAAGGTATGGAGGTGCCGTTCCCCTCACAGCTCCGTAGGCAAGCACCATGGTCTTGTAGCAGATGCGAGTTTCAACTGGAAGCCAGTGGAGTGTGCGGAGGAGCGGGGTGACGTGAGAGAACTTGGGAAGGTTGAACACCAGACGGGCTGCGCCGTTCTGGATGAGTTGTAGGGGTTTAACGGCACAGGCAGGGAGCCCAGCCAACATTGTTCAGGGGCAGAACTACAGGCTTTCACCTTGTCGGCTCAGGGATTCAATCTTGCAACCTTCCGGTTACTAGTCCAACGCTCTAACCGCTAGGCTACCTGCCGACCCCAATGTGATATGATAAGTATTACTCTGCCTTCTCCTCTGGCCGCTGATTATCCTGTTAAAGTCTTATTACTGACCCAGAGGTGACTTGACTGATTAAACATAAAAGAGATTAAATAAATGTTGTAAAGTACGACGGGGGAGAAAGGAGTTGACGAGCGAGGGGAAGCGAACGATGCATAATTACATAATCGCTAACTTTAAATGAAGAACATTCTAGTTTTTACATTTTTTGTCATTTAGCAGACACTCTTACCCAGAGCGACTTACAGTAGCGAATGCATACATTTCATACATTTTTTTTCCCCCCCATACTGGTCTCCCATGGGAAACGAACCCACAACCCTGGCGTTGCAAAACACCATGCTCTACCAACTGAGCTACACGGGACCTGTTCTGTGGTATTGATCTATTCTAATTATAATCTCTAACTGGTATGTACCCTACATCAGTCCACCGAATCCAAGCAGTCTTTTCAGTCTACTCTGGTCTTCTTGGTGTGCACGGTGAGAGCGTGCGTAATTTAGAACGGCAAGCAAGACCAAGACGAATGGATGCACGTGCTGCGTTAGCGTTAGCTACAAAAGATCTGAATGAAAACGACTCGGACGGCAGAGGAAGAATTGAATCGTTACATCTCTGATGATTATTATTCTGATTCTGAGCCTCAGCTTGAACCTCCACCTCTGAGGCCCGCGCCCTCGCCGCCGCCACCACCAAATGAAACGGTGACACCGAAGAGAGGAAGGGAAAGGTACTGTTTGGATAGAAGCCAGAATGCTACAGGGACGATTTATCATCACTGAGAGAGCAGACCCTACGCCTCAAGCAACAAAAAAAACGACATCACCAGCTTTCCTTGTTTACGTGACATGGACATGCTCCAACTGATGACATCGCGTGAAAGCACAAGTTAACAATAACTGACCTTTTTTTGGGGGGGGGGGGGGTTGACAACTATCATATTGTCACTTACATTCATTTGAATACCATTATTGCTTTTGTGCTGATTTCCACAATTTATCAAAGACACTTGGTGCTTATCATGATGTTTTCATCATTTCACCGAGCGTCTTGCTGACCATGCGTCTTGGTGGTTGAAGTATTTGTTTTGGTCTTTATAAAAGGAAGCTGTTAGGCTTTCTGTATCACAGTTGTAACAAAAGGCACTCCACTAATAAAATAGCTTGAACACTTGAATTTTTATGTTTTTTTTTGTATATATATTTTGTTTTTTTACATTATAGCCAACAGGTATTCAACTGTTACCCTATGAGGTCCGGAGCTGGTTTTCTCTTCTACCTGATAATTAGTTACATCCACCTGGTGTCCCAGGTCTAAATCAGTCCCTGATTAGAGGGGGAATCACCCACCTGGTGTCCCCAGGTCTAAATCAGTCCCTGATTAGAGGGGGAATCTCCCACCTGGTGTCCCCAGGTCTAAATCAGTCCCTGATTAGAGGGGGAATCACCCACCTGTTGTCCCCAGGTCTAAATCAGTCCCTGATTAGAGGGGAAACACCCACCTGTTGTCCCCAGGTCTAAATCAGTCCCTGATTAGAGGGGGAATCACCCACCTGGTGTCCCCAGGTCTAAATCAGTCCCTGATTAGAGGGGGAATCACCCACCTGGTGTCCCCAGGTCTAAATCAGTCCCTGATTAGAGGGGAATCACCCACCTGGTGTCCCAGGTCTAAATCAGCCCCTAATTAGAGGGGAATCACCCACCTGGTGTCCCCAGGTCTAAATCAGCCCCTAATTAGAGGGGGAATCACCCACCTGGTGTCCCAGGTCTAAATCAGTCCCTGATTAGAGGGGAATCACCCACCTGGTGTCCCAGGTCTAAATCAGTCCCTGATTAGAGGGGGAATCACCCACCTGGTGTCCCAGGTCTAAATCAGTCCCTGATTAGAGGGGAATCACCCACCTGGTGTCCCAGGTCTAAATCAGGCCCTGATTAGAGGGGAAACACCCACCTGTTGTCCCCAGGTCTAAATCAGGCCCTGATTAGAGGGGAATCACCCACCTGATGTCCCAGGTCTAAATCAGCCCCTAATTAGAGGGGGAATCACCCACCCTGGTGTCCCAGGTCTAAATCAGATTGTGTAATTAATACATTTGATATATGCTGTTAGAATGTTGCAGATGTTCTAATGTTAAAGGTCCACAATGCAGTCAGAATTCTGTTTTGTTTTGTTGTGTATCATATAGTGGTGGACTGATATACGCTGGCGCCCCTTTGGTGCGCTTCCCCTCCTCACTCAGAGAGATTTAAAAACGTATGGCTGCGTTGTGGCTTTAAAATGCAGGAAATGTGTTTTCAAGGTTCACAACAACAACAAAAAACGACTTTGGCACCAAAAGTGTATGTTGGCAAGACCACAGACTAAACCTTTAGGAGACAATCCCCCCATTCCTCAAGACCACAGACTAAACCTTTAGGAGACAATCCCCCCATTCCTCAAGACCACAGACTAAACCTTTAGGAGACAATCCCCCCATTCCTCAAGACCACAGACTAAACCTTTAGGAGACAATCCCCCCATTCCTCAAGACCACAGACTAAATCTTTAGGAGACAATCCCCCCATTCCTCAAGACCACAGACTAAACCTTTAGGAGACAATCCCCCCATTCCTCAAGACCACAGACTAAACCTTTAGGAGACAATCCCCCCCCAGCCCGCTCCTGGGCCCCCCCCTCCCAAGACCACAGACTAAACCTTTAGGAGACAATCCCCCCATTCCTCAAGACCACAGACTAAACCTTTAGGAGACAATCCCCCCATTCCTCAAGACCACAGACTAAACCTTTAGGAGACAATCCCCCCATTCCTCAAGACCACAGACTAAACCTTTAGGAGACAATCCCCCCATTCCTCAAGACCACAGACTAAACCTTTAGGAGACAATCCCCCCCATTCCTCAAGACCACAGACTAAACCTTTAGGAGACAATCCCCCCATTCCTCAAGACCACAGACTAAACCTTTAAGAGACAATCCCCCCATTCCTCAAGACCACAGACTAAACCTTTTGGAGATGATTCTCCCCCAATTCCTCAAGACCACAGACTAAACCTTTAGGAGACAATCCCCCCATTCCTCAAGACCACAGACTAAACCTTTAGGAGACAATCCCCCCATTCCTCAAGACCACAGACTAAACCTTTAGGAGACAATCCCCCCATTCCTCAAGACCACAGACTAAACCTTTAGGAGACAATCCCCCCATTCCTCAAGACCACAGACTAAACCTTTAGGAGACAATCCCCCCCATTCCTCAAGACCACAGACTAAACCTTTAGGAGACAATCCCCCCATTCCTCAAGACCACAGACTAAACCTTTTGGAGATGATTCTCCCCCAATTCCTCAAGACCACAGACTAAACCTTTAGGAGACAATCCCCCCATTCCTCAAGACCACAGACTAAACCTTTAGGAGACAATCCCCCCATTCCTCAAGACCACAGACTAAACCTTTAGGAGACAATCCCCCCATTCCTCAAGACCACAGACTAAACCTTTAGGAGACAATCCCCCCATTCCTCAAGACCACAGACTAAACCTTTAGGAGACAATCCCCCCATTCCTCAAGACCACAGACTAAACCTTTTGGAGATGATTCTCCCCCAATTCCTCAAGACCACAGACTAAACCTTTCGGAGATGATTCTCCCCCAATTCCTCAAGACCACAGACTAAACCTTTCGGAGATGATTCTCCCCAATTCCTCAAGACCACAGACTAAACCTTTCGGAGATGATTCTCCCCCAATTCCTCAAGACCACAGACTAAACCTTTTGGAGATGATTCTCCCCCAATTCCTCAAGACCACAGACTAAACCTTTTGGAGATGATTCTCCCCCAATTCCTCAAGACCACAGTCTAAATCCTTTGGAGACGATTTAAGGGCAGCTGGAAACCCCATAATAATCAGGAGGCACCAAGGTAAATGCTGAACGTGCATGTTCCTACTCTCTACCCCCACGATGGAAACCTTTCCTCCTGAGAAAACACAAAGGCTCACTAAGGCTTGTAAAATGAAAACTTGATCATTTGATAATAAAGTGTTGAAGGATGCCATGTTGTTGATGTTGGCTCTCGCAGTGAAAGACTCTATGACATCCTTCTGTGTTTGTTGTTAACCTTGCATTTAGCTGGCACTTCATCACCCTCTAGTGGTTGATAATAACACTGCACATTAAAACACGCTCTGGTCCTTTAAAAAAAAAAAAAAAAAAAAATCTATAGTGATTCGATTTCCTTTCTTCTTCTCCCTCCGGGGGCCGGTTTTTGAAGGACAACTATCCCACCTCATAACAGGAACACTTGACTCCTCCGTCCGTTCTAATCAACATCAACTAACTCCGAGACAATTTACTTTCTGAAGACAGGGAGATTGACATTTTTCCATAGGCAGTCACTGCAGAATGGGGACACGTTCAGAAAGGTGTAATGGAAGGTGTGTCCAATGCACTAAGTGTATATCATTTTATTAATTGACACGTTTTTTTATTTAATTTTTTTTACATCTACCTGAAATCTGCTGCTTGTTGATGATGTTTCTTATTTATGAATTTTTTTTGGGGCGGGGGGGGGGGGGAGTGGAACTGAGACCACAGAGAGGGAAGAGGCAAAAGTGAGAGGTTTTACTCACTTGCGCCCCCAAAAAAACCTGTCCAAAATAAGCTTAATTATCGTCACTCTTGCTGGGTTTTCATGATTAGACAGGTTGTAGGTGTGTCGAGGATTAGTCCCCTCACTGGCCAATCAGAACGTGCTCCATGGCGAAATATGTGCTTGCTTCAAGTTGTGTATTTACAGTCTTTTATACATTGTGTTGGAATCAACTCCAATTACAATCTTAGTCCGTTTTTATACATATATATAAATATATAAATCTCTTTGCTAAATACATTAACTTCAAGACATTTTCAGTCCATATTGTTCTAAGACAACCATCTATCACATTCACACATCTCCATACGTGGCGTTGCATTCTCACCACGGACGTTGTCACCATTAAAACCAAGGGAAGGTGAATCATTCTAATAAGTTTAGTTGTAATAACATTTTACGAAAAACAAGCAATCTGTATTTTTTTTTTTTTTTTTTACAACAACAACAACAATAAATACATGTAAAAGGTAATGACATCATAAAATCACCAGGATATTTTTTTTTTTTTTTTAATGATAAGGCATTGCTGTTGAACCAACCTTCATTATAGTTGTCCTAAAAAGGGAGGGATTGGGTTCGGGAACATATGAAATGGAAAAACAAGCAATTGTTCCGGGTTACAGATAACTTCAAAATATGTGTTTCACCGAGGTTCTCATCTCTCGTTTCATGATGGGTACGGACACGTAGCCGACATCTTTGGAGAGGGTTTTACACACACGTCCAAAACGGGACCTGCACGGTTAAAATAATCTGGGTTTGCCTACAATGAGTAGATCAAAAGGGAACGTCGACTCACTGTTTTACTCCTCTCAAATTTTATATTTTAAATAAAGATTTGGTGATTTTGAGATTTATTTCCAAGCGGTCTCAGGAGCCAAACTCTTTATCGAAAGCCTTGACTACTTCGCCGTTGAATTGGGTATGACAGAAAACAAGAAGGGAGACTATGCTTGGTTTTTAACCAAATAAAATGAAAATGTGGGGTATTTTCACCGAAAAGGCAACAAAAAGCACGTTAGGCTACTCTTGTTCCATGGGCATATGGGCAGTGTACGTCACGGCTGGATATAGGCTGCGTTTCAGCTGTCAGAATTCATGCCATAATCAATCGCGTTACCGCTAAAACCAGCTGTTGGTTGGATTAAATATCCCAATCAGCAAATTAAAATAAATTAAATCAAATTAAAATAAATTAAATTAAATTTGCATTTTAGATCACGTTTTTTTAGGGACACACCCCTCCCATCTGAGCTCTTCCTATCTGAGCCCCTCCCATCTGAGCCCCTCCCATTCCACCCCTCCCATCTGAGCCCCTCCCATTCCACCCCTCCTATCTGAGCCCCTCCAATCTGAGCCCCTCCAATCTGAGCCCCTCCCATCTGAGCCCCTCCCATTCCACCCCTCCTATCTGAGCCCCTCCCATTCCACCCCTCCCATCTGAGCCCCTCCCATCTGAGCCCCTCCCATTCCACCCCTCCTATCTGAGCCGCTCCCATTCCACCCCTCCCACCTGAGCACAAGCGAGCTGATATAAGACAGGTAAATTGCCGAACCTGGCGTTTGGAGCTGGAAAAATCCCAGTGTGCCAGTTTTTACATGATGAAATTGCAACCTAATGTTCGTTTTGACACTGGCG